>NC_012876.2:36625935-36935771 GCF_000003195.3 Sorghum bicolor | reverse complement strand
GGGAAGAGGCGAAGTAGTATAGCGTCTGTGGAAACTCCTGATATGGTGAATGTGCTGCAAATCTCCAGGAAGTGTTGGAGATCAGCACTAGCATCTTCGTGCGTCTTCCCACAGAATTGGTTGGATTGCACCATGTTGATAAGTCCAGGCTTGAGCTCAAAGTTGCCATCGATCTCTGCATCAGGTCCAGTGCAGATGTTGTCCGTAGTGGGAGCTGAGAACTCGCGGATTGATTTGTTCGCCATGGCTTCGAACTCTGAAGACAAGTTCTGGTGATCTTCTTGATTGGATGAAGCTTCTTGCTGAAGTTTTGATGATCTCATCTTGAGCTTGGCTCTTGTTTTCCTGAATAAGGCTTTGGGATTGTCAACAAAATTTCCTAGAAGATGTCTTCTATTCATACATTCCCCTGCATAAAATAAAATAGAAAATATTAGGGTAAAACTGTATGAGAGAAATGATAAGCTCAATCATATTAGTGAAGCGAATGATAACTCAAAATCCTATATCCATTCCTGATTAGTAATCAACCTTCCCCGGCAATGGCGCCAAAAATGCTTGTTGGGTATTCTTAACATCACTACCAAAAGTAGACTTAGTTTTCTAGTTCTGATAACGGTGCCAAAAATGCCAAACCTATCCCTCATACCACTTAACCCAAGTTGTCATCTCCAGCATGACATGAGAGACGCGGTATTGAAATATGCAATTGCTCTTCTAAATAAATAATGAATGGGATCTGCAAGCGCACAGATTAATACCGATGTAGCGTTTTAACCAGGAAGTACTCCAGGTATCGTTATTTATATTTTTACCACTGGGAAGGGATTAGTAATCATCATTGTTGATTATAGAATGGAATATAACATTGAGTATCTATCATTGCATGTATAATTGAGAACATTTATCTAACTCTTTCATATAGGGATAAGTGTCACATAAAAGACATATGAAGTAATGAATAGTGACAAAGATAATTAATCTGATCAGCATAACTTAGCCACATAATAAATATGATAAGCACCTCAATTAGATATTCTAGAAAGTCATTAGCATGGTATTAGAACGAACTACAAGAATATTTCCTAAGTTATTCTCAACTATATAGTCTAGCATTATCATAGTTAGTGCAAGCATACTTAGCAATCATTGCGAGACAAGACTACGCCCCATGCATAGTGAGATTATCAAGGAATATGAGAAACATAGCAATCACTCCCCTTAGTAATGTTGCTCTGCCAGCCCAATACACGAGAGGGGGACTATATAAGAATCAATGAAGCTGTCACTATCACGAACTACCCCACGATCTGGCATATTGGGTACAATCGCAGATAAATACGGTATAAGCACCACGCCTACACAATATCTATCATTTACCCATGGATCTAATGGATAAACGCTATAAGATCCTAAGCATGTATATAGATCCAATCTAACTAAGTCAAGTATATAACCATGATAAACTAAGAACAATATAATCTTGAATATAAACAAGTAAAGCAAAGTCATAAGTAATATATTGAAGTAGAACAAAGTCATATTCATAATATTGAAGGACAAAGATGATTAGAAGAACAATTAGAAGAACAATTAGAGAATTACCAAGAATCCTCCTGACAGATCCAGAAACCAATCGAAGATTGACTCCGTCTAGTTCTAATCCTATGTAGCTATGCTAATCTAGATGTCTAATTGATGTGGTGGCTCTAATCTTGATCAGAGGCTTCTTCTCCCTTGAGAATAATGAATTAGGGTTGAGAGGCTCTCTCCTCCAGGGGCCAGGGGGTCTGGTTTTATAGTCCCTTCAAGTGAATATGGGCCGTTGGATCAAACCGACATTGATTGAACGGTTATCCTTGATCCTTTAGGTCAGTGGAGATCTTTCCCGAAAGAGAGTCCTGATTGGAGTCCAACAGGGGCGGGCGCCCAGGTCAACTGGTTGGGCGCCCAGTGCCTGGCCCCGTTCGGCCTCCGCTTCCTTCCCGTGGCTTCTGGAGTCTTCTAGATGTAAGATAATTGCATGGCACATTGATATCTCTATGTAATCCCGACGTGTGGGCCTTTCTTCTATATTTCCTGATAACCCCCTGTAGAAATAGACAAACACCAAAACTCGTGGAATTCTGTTAGATAAAACCCTAAGTCTGGATGTTGATTTCATTTGGATCCTTTTCTTTTTTTATTAATTAAATTTGATACTTAAGAACCGTCAACCGTTGGCACCGGTCTGCCATCGTCTTCGTCACTGCTAGTGTACTGGTAACACCGAGCAACGTAGTCCATCGGCGGGTCTACTTGCTCCGGGTGTTCCATACCAGGTGCTAGTTATATATACACTGACGCTCGGTCAATGTCTCTGATCTGCAAGATAAAGGTGATAAGATATCAGAGGTAGCGAATGATAGTTTACAAAACTGCAAATTGATTGAAGTCATTGTTTACCTTGAGAGCTGGTCGACCTAGCTTATACGCGTGCATACGGTCATTGCTTTGCACGAAGTTGCTGTAAGCCAAGTTGAATAGCTCGTTGATCCTTCGCTGGATCTCTAGTTTCTCTAGGTTGTCCCGGTGCATTCTGGTCAAGTCCTGGCCTCCCTGGTACTCATACGCTGAGTGCACCCTCCTCTGGCACGGCATGACTCGTCGGCTGAGGAAGTTGCCGACCACACTAGGCCCATCCAAGCGTGACTAGTCGATCAGGTTCATTAGCTCCTCCACTTGGCCAGTGTACTCTGGTCGATCTGTCTAGCTAATCCTCTTCTCTGGAACATAGCCAATGTCACAGAATGTGGTGCTGCCGGGTTCCTCCCTGATATAAAACCATCTCTTATACCGTTTAGTCAGATATGTATTCCAAGGGCAACTGAGGTAGCGGTTCTTCATTCCATCACGAAGATTGAGGTATACTCTACCTGCAATCTTGGAGCCTCCAACCGCCCCTTTCTTCCTCAAGCAAAACAAGTATCGGAACAAATCAAAGTGTGCCTCAATCCGCACAAACGTCTCGCAAAGGTGAATGAAGGTCGCCATAAGAAGAATCGAGTTCGGGTGCAGATTGCAAATCCCGATCTCATAGTAGAGAAGCAAACCCTAAAGAAAGGGATGAACCGGCACCCCAAAGCCCCTCTTAAAGAAATCTTCAAAAACTACGATCTCACCGACTTGGGGATCTGGGTAGCTTTCTCCCTCCAGCCGCCAAGCTCTTGGTCATGCAGCAACCCCATCTCGACGAGGTCGTTGAGGGACCTGGTGGTGCACTGGGATTTCTTCCATTCTTTCGCCATCATCTCAGCCCTCTTCTTGGAGTCGCTCTTGGCCATTTTTGTGCAAGGAAGCTTGAACTAGATTTGGTGAATTTGGAGGCAGCGAGGAAGATGAAGGTAGGAGGCTAGTGTGCAACTGCTGGGTAAAGTTTTAGCATTGCACCTTTTGGCTCTTTATAACAGCAACACCACCTCCTCCACTTCCCGACTCCTTGGGAAATGCATGGTTTTTGCGGCAGAAACGGCGTTTTGGTTTTCGATCTTTGTTGCAGTAAATTTGGCAGATTTTTTAATGATTAATGGTTTTCCTTTCTCGGTCTGCGTGATGAACGGCTGTGCTGTCAGAGGGCATCCCTTATCACGCGCTAGACTGACAAGACAGCCGGACGCCTCGTCATGTCACCAATTAATGAAGGGATATGATATTTTCCAAATTTAAATAAATGATTTATTGAGGATAAGAAGTTTGTTTGGATTCATCCAAGAAGCTGGGGACTGTACCGACCACCGAGCACGACATGCTCAGGGACTGGTCGACCAGTGTATCCAATTGAGCTGGGGACTGTACCGACCACCGAGCACGGCATGCTCGGGGACTGGTCGACCAGTCTATCCAATTGAGCTAGGGACTATACCGACCATCGAGCACGGCATGCTCGGGGACTGGTCGACCAGTCTACCCAATTGAGTTGGGGACTGAACCGACCACTGAGCACGGTATGCTCGGGGACTGGTCGAACAGTCTGTTTATGAATCTGATGATTATACTGACTATCGATTACATATGAATCCACTTTGCGTATAATTGAGGGGTGTTATTAATTTTTTAGACCTTGCTACAAGGGTCGTATTTCGCCTTCCAACAAGCTCGGGGACTACATCGGTACGATGCATCTAGCGATGCATCTCAGCATTAGATTTTCTATTAAGTTTTTTTTAGACCCTGGCACCACGTGCCTACGTCACCTACTACTAGGCTCGGGGACTAAGTGGGCACACTTCACCTTGCGGTGAATTTACTTGCTTTTTCAAGACCTTTACTTTTAAGAAAAGTAAAGTGGGCATACTTCACTAGAAAAGAAATCTTTTTTGGTTAAGAGCACCATGCATTATTCAAACAACCTGCTTCTTCGATGACATGTTGATTGACTATCTTTTGAGTTGGTTAAAACACCGTTGCAACTGTTTGGGTGACTCTCTTGCTGGTCAAAGATGACGAGCCTCACTGGTCGAAGAAGCTCAAGACGGCGTGTTACACCATAATACATGGAGCTCGGGGACTAGCTGTGGGGGTATAAACCCCTATACCCGTATAGCTGGGCTTGGGCCAGGAGATTTGGCCCATCACGAGATAGTTCGGGGCTTGATCCAACTGCTTGAAGTTTTGCGCAAGGAAACAAGACGTGGAGATCAAGCAAGATTCTAGTCGGTTAGAATAGGAATTGATATAGTATCATCTATGGCAATTGTAACCGACTAGGAATAGTTTTCCAGATCTATAACCCAGCCCTCTGGACTATATAAAGAGAGGCAAGGGACCCCCCTTAGACAACTCAACACAATTCGATACATCCCAGATCAATACAATCAGACGCAGGACGTTGGTATTACGCCCACATGGCGGCCAAACCTGGATAAAATCCTTGTCTGTGTCTTGCGTCACCATTGAGTACTACGAATCACTATTCCGACCTAGGAGCTACCCAAATCGTAGTACTCAATATAATATGAGTTGCAAACCAAAGAACGAATACAAACAACTTTCTTACTTGAATCAGAAGGGTAAGTACAAAAGTACCTCAGAACGCGGTTCCGGGCGAGGGAGCCGAATCCCGGAGAATACAACTCCTGAGGAAGCTCCGACAGGACGGGACTCCTCTGAATCTCTACGCCTCTACTCTATCTCTCTCTAATCTCTATCTTGATTGCTAGCCTAGATCTAGTGGATCTCTATCTAATGCTCTGGCTCTTCATCTCTTGATCTGGCCTCCTCCAGGGGGGTCTTGCCTGCTATTTATAGCCTGGTGGGGTGAACGTGCGCTGTTGGATCAAACCAACTTAACAAGCGGTCGAGATGGCTCCTTAGAGGCAGTGGAGAAAGCTTCCAGAAGGGGAGAGCAAACCCTAATCCTAGGGGGCCGACCGGCGCTAGGGTGGGGTCGGCCGGCCCCACCTGGTGGCGGCTGGCTCCCCCCTCACGTTGGGTGTCTTCTAGAGTGTTCCTGAATCCTCCAGTGTCATCCTTTCATCGCGGCTAAGTTTTGTGACCGATTAGCACTTAAATCCATCTTTTCAGCACTTTCTGAAATAATCCCTAGAAAACACTAAATATATACAACTCGTGGAAATTGTCAGTGATAACCCTATTCTAGTGGATATTCATTTCTGGTGGAGAAATAAATGCTAATAAATTTTATAAGTTAACAAGTGTCAACAACCACTATAAGAATTGTGGGGGTATAAACCCCTATACCCATACGGCTAGACTTGGGCCAGGAGACTTGGCCCATTACGAGACAAGCTCAAAGTTTGATCCGACAGCTTGGAGTTTCGCGCAAGGGAACAAGCCGTGAAGATCAAGCAGGATTCTAGTCGGTTAGAATAGGAATTGATATCGAACTATCTATGACAATTGTAACCAACTAGGATTAGTTTCCAGATCTGTAACCTTGCCCTCCGGACTATATAAGGAAGGGCAAGGGACCCCCCTAGGGGAGATCAGATTCTCTGAACACAATCCAATACAACCAGACGCAGGACGTAGGTATTACGCCAACTCGGCGGCCGAACCTGGATAAAAAGCTTGTCCATGTCTTGCGTCACCATCGAGTTCATAGTTTGTGCACCGTCTACCGATAAACTACTACCGTGGGTATACCCCAAGGTAGACTGCCGACTAGCTTTCGTCGACAGTGGCGCGCCACGTAGGGGCTATGCGTGCAACTTCTCCGGCGAACAAGATGGTCACGATCCCAGCTTCCGCGGCCGTGCCTGAAGGCCTCACGTTCACCGTCGGCCAGATCACGTGGACGACGCGCAGCGGCGGCCTCACGACCACGGTTTCGAAAGAAACTCAGATCCAATCTGAGAACACGTCGTCTCCGACCACTCGCGTGGCGGAACCGAGCGCCCGACCACCGCTCCCGCTCTACAAGGGAAAGAAGATCAACTGCTCGGACCTTCTCCAAGCGCTCGATCGTGCTGATTCCAAGCTACTTGAAGCTTCCCAACTAGTGGACAGAATCCTGTGTCAGCCTGATCAAGCTGCTCCAATGGATTTTTTCAAATCCCGTCGGCCAACTCGTGTCGTTACACACGAACGGCTGGGCACGTCTCTGACAATAACCTCAACTCCCTCAGGACGATCTGTCAAGCTCAAGAAGGGAGACTATCCTTGCGGCCTGAACAACTCGGCCTCTCTCTACTTGCGGCACATCCAATCCGTTTTCAGCAAGGCGGGTTGGTCGCCAAAAAGGAACGATCGTCAGTACGTCAACATGGTGACAGTCCAAGAACTACGGGACGGCCAGGCTTCCAGCACCAACTCTAGCACCGGTTCCGTCCCCACCGAAGTTATAAACACCGAAGACGAGGACTACGACCTGGATTTGCCTTCACACCCTCAGGGTTTCCCTCGTTTTCCGGTATTTCCCCCCCGGCGAGGAGATATTGTTTTCAACGTCAGCGCCGACGAGCCGGTCGTAGATGGAGAAACAGATGAGCAGAGGCAACTCCGCGAGCAGCGCAACGCCAATCGCGCCCGTCGACGCGCAGACGAGCAACAACAAATTCCACCGCATAATCTTAACGACGCTTTTGACATGGTCGGGGATCAGCCAGTCTACAAGACGCCAAGCGCTAACGTGGCTATCGCCATGGCTAATCTAGACCGGCTCCCTGACACCCCTGAGTGCCAGGGAGTCCGGACCAGCATCCGAGCACACCTGATCGCCGCAATGGGACAGACAGCCACTCTGCTCAAGAGAGTCTAGGATGTCTCTTACACGGAAGCCACCTCCGACCAGACTAATCGTAGCCGGACCTCACCGCCTCCCAGCAGGTGCCACCGCAGCCGCTCTCCCGACAACCGTCGAAAAGATTCACGGCGTGACGATGGTGGTCGGGACACTGACGGTCACCGCGAGGAGAACCGCAGACGCGGTCAAGAAGTAAACCAGCACAGGGATCTCCGGCACAACATCCCTCCCAAAGATGCCCGGGACCGCATCAACAGTCGCGCCACAGAGAGAGCAGTCCACGAAAACCTGCGCCGTATCGAGTACGATGCAACGCACGGCCCTCCGGGCCTAAGACAGTTCTCCTCACACCTCCGCCAGGTCGTGTGGCCCCGCAATTTCAAGCTCGAAAAACTTAAAAAATACGATGGCAAGGAAAATCCAGAGAACTGGATCACTCTCTATGAAATCGCCGTCCGATCAGCAGCGGGAGATGAGCACGTCATGGCCAACTACTTCCCCGTAGTACTCGACCAGGCTGGTCATCAGTGGCTTCTCGGCTTGCCCGAGGATTCCTTCGACTCTTGGGAAGAGCTACGCCAGGCTTTCATCGACAACTTCATCGCCACATGCGAGCAGCCTGGAAACAAGTATGACCTCGAAAGGATAAGGGACAGGAAGAACGAACCTCTGCGCGATTACATCCGACGATTCTCGGATATGCGCCTTAAGATCCCAAGATTTCCCACGACTAGGCCATCTCTGCCTTTATCAAGGGCCTGCGTTTCCATGAGGCGCTAAGGAACAAGTTGTTGCGTAAACGGCCAACAACGGTGGCGGAGCTCCTCGCCACAGCCAAAAATTACGCCGACGCCGACGACGCAGAAAAACTAATCCGAGACGATGCGAGAGGTCCCGACCAGCCTCCCCGGCGAGATGACGGTCGCGGTCGCTACGACAACAGGAACCACCGCCGCCCCGACATCCGCGATCACAGAGAAGGTTGGGATCGGCGACGCGACAACCGCGATGATTTCAGAGGAAAGCGCCCCCGCGACTACGACCACGAAGTAAATACGGTAAAGCGTCCCAACGGGCGGCGGGACTACCAAGAAGACTACAACAAAACGTTGAAGAGACCATGCCAACTACATCCAAAGTCTAATCATACCATGGAAGAGTGCCGCGTCCTCAAAAGCATCTATACACGGCGGGCCGCCCAAGACAACTCCGCTAAGAAAAATGGCAAGCGAGACGAGCACGACCACGAAGACGAGGATGAAGACCAAGATAGGGACCCCCGACACCAATACGTCAGCCCCACTAACGTGGTCCACTCCATCTTCGGGGGCAAGGTCTCCATCGAATCTAAGCGAGAAAGAAAGCTTTTAAAGAGAGCCTACCTCAACATAGACAGCACGGACGGGCTGATCGCAGACCCAAAATTTCCTCCGTGGTCGCACAGGGAGATCTCATTCAGCAGGAAGGACCAGTGGGCCGCTATCCCAGAGCCAGGTCGTTTCCCTCTGATCCTGGACCCTTGCATCAACAGCATCAGATTCGAGCGCGTGCTCGTGGACGGGGGAAGCTCCATCGACATCCTCTTCCGCAACAGCCTGCCCGCTCTCAAGATATCTCCTGCACAACTAAAACCCTACGATGCCCAATTCTGGGGGGTTTTGCCAGGACAGAGTTCAGTGCCCCTAGGACAGATAACATTGCCTGTCCAATTCGGCACACCCGACCACTTTCGGACTGAGTTCATCAACTTCGTGGTCGCGGACTTCGACGGGACCTACCACGCTATACTGGGCCGACCATCGCTGACAAAGTTCATGGCAGTCCCGCACTACTCATACCTGGTCCTTAAGATGCCTACGGAGAAGGGTGTACTAACCGTCAGAGGCAATGTCTACACCGCGTATACCTGCGAAGAAGAGAGCTTCAAGATCACCGAAGCAATAGACCTCTCAATCCGCATGGCAGAAACAGCAACCCAAGCCGCGCAGCTGCCCCCCGACCAGCTCCGATTACCCGAGCAGGAGACAGCCAGGAAGAATTCAAAATCCAAGGAGTACAAAGAAGTACAGCTGGTCGACGGCAGCCCCGAGAAGACGGCCCTCATCGGGGCCAATCTAGATCCAAAATAGGAAGACGCGCTCGTCAGGTTTCTAAGGGACAACGTGAGCATTTTCGCATGGAAACCCACAGTCATGCCCGGCATCCCACGAAACCTGATCGAGCACTCCTTAAATGTCTCGAAGACCGCAAGACCAATCAAGCAAAAGCTGCGACGGTTCGCTCGTGACAAAAAGGAGGCTATCAGGACAGAAATAACACGGCTTCTAGCAGCCGGATTCATAAAAGAAGTGTATCACCCCGATTGGCTCGCCAATCCGGTTCTTGTACGCAAAAAGAATAATGAATGGAGAATGTGCGTTGATTACACTGATCTCAATAAACACTGTCCTAAAGATCCTTTTGGTCTTCCTCGCATTGACGAGGTGGTCGACTCAACGGCCGGATGCGAACTCCTCTCTTTTCTAGATTGCTACTCTGGTTATCACCAGATCTCGCTAAAGGAAGACGATCAGATAAAAACATCCTTCATTACTCCTTTAGGCGCATACTGCTACACGACCATGTCCTTCGGACTCAAAAACGCCGGAGCCACTTATCAACGGGCTATCCAGCAGTGCCTCCACGATGAGATTCGTGACGACCTCGTCGAGGCCTATGTAGACGACGTGGTCGTAAAAACAAGGGACGCGAGCACCCTAATCGACAACTTAGACCGAACTTTCAAAGCGCTTAATAGGTACAAGTGGAAGCTTAACCCTAAAAAGTGCATCTTTGGTGTTCCTTCTGGTCTACTGCTCGGCAACGTTGTCAGTCATGACGGCATACGACCAAACCCTTCAAAAGTAAAAGCAGTACTCGACATGCGGCCACCCAAGAATGACAAGGATATTCAGAAGCTCACCGGACGTATGGCCGCCCTCAGTCGCTTCATCTCAAGACTAGGAGAAAAAGGCCTCCCTTTCTTCAAACTCTTGAAAGCGTCGGAAAAATTTTCTTGGCCAGAGGAAGCCGACGCCGCATTCACTCAGCTCAAGACTTTTCTCACTTCGCCACCTGTCCTTACAGCGCCTCAGACCGATGAAGACCTACTCCTTTACATTGCTGCAACCGACAGGGTTGTTTCCACAGCAATAGTGGTCGAGCGAGATGAACCAGGTCATGCCTATAAGGTCCAGAGACCCGTTTACTTCATAAGTGAGGTCTTAAACGAGTCCAAGGCCAGGTACCCACAAATACAGAAGCTCATATACGCCATCCTAATAACGTCAAGAAAGCTGAAACACTACTTCGACGGCCATCGAGTCTTGGTGACCACCAGTTTCCCTCTCGGGGACATTCTGCGCAATAAAGATGCCAACGGCAGAATCGTAAAATGGGCGATGGAGTTATGCCCATTTTCCCTAGAGTTCCAGAGCCGCACCACAGTTAAGTCTCAGGCCTTGGTCGATTTTATTGCTGAGTGGACGGATCTTAACGAACCTCCCGTTCCCGATGTCTCCGACCACTGGTCAATGTTCTTCGATGGATCCTTGAACATCAACGGTGCCGGCGCTGGGATACTGTTCGTGTCGCCTAACAAGGACAAACTACGTTACGTCCTTAGGATCCTCTTTCCGGCGTCAAACAATGTCGCCGAATACGAAGCATGCCTGCACGGCATAAGGCTAGCCGTCGAGCTGGGAGTCAAGCGCCTCTGTGTCTATGGCGACTCTGCTTTGGTTATGAACCAGCTCAACAAGGAGTGGGACGCAACCCACGAGAAGATGGATCTCTACTGCAAAGAAATTCGCAAATGGGAAACCAACTTCTACGGCATAGAGTACATCCACGTGGTCTGGGATAAGAACCAGGCAGCAGATGCGTTGTCAAAGTTAGGGTCATCTCGGGCCCAGATACCGCGGGGTATTTTCGTCCAGGACATCCACGAGCCAAGCGTAGGTTCCGGCCTAGTCGAAAAGCAACTCGCTGAGGCAATGCTCATTGACGATGTCGCTCCGACAACCAGTGGTCGTGATTGGCGTACCCCGTTCATCAAGTATATATTGGACGGGTCAGGCTTTCAGGACAAAACAGAGAACGAGCGCCTCATTCGACGGTCAAAAAACTACATCCTGGTCGACGGCAAACTCATGCGAAAAAACGCAAGTTCTGAAGTACTGCTCAAATGCATATCCCAAGATGATGGTATCAAGCTCCTAGAAGACATACATGCTGGATCTTGCGGCAATCACGCCGCATCCAGAACGCTGGTCGGGAAAGCCTTCCGAGCAGGTTTTTATTGGCCAACCGCGGTAAGTGACGCAGAAAAACTGGTCCGACAATGCGAGGGATGTCAGTTCTTCGCTAAAAGGACACACGTACCTGCTCATGAAATTCAAACCATTCCGTCATCCTGGCCCTTTGCCTGCTGGGGGCTTGACATGATTGGGCCATTTAAACCAGCTTCCGGCAACTTCAAGTTTGTTCTCGTGTTAATCGACAAGTTCTCCAAGTGGATCGAATACATGCCTCTGGTCAAAGCAACCTCCGAGAAGGCTGTGGAGTTCCTCAATCAAATCATACATAGATTCGGCATCCCGAACAGCATAATCACGACCTGGGTACTCAGTTCACTGGCACCACTTTTTGGGACTTCTGCGATGACAGGGGCATAGTCATAAAATATGTGTCAGTAGCTCACCCACGGGCAAATGGTCAAGTTGAGCGTGCAAACGGAATGATCATTGACGCCCTAAAGAAACGGCTGTATGCCGAGAATGACAGAGCACCCGGTCGATGGATGAAAGAGTTACCGGCTGTGGTCTGGGGCCTCCGAACTCAGACCAGACGGAACACAGGGGTGTCTCCCTACTTCATGGTTTACGGCACTGAGGCAGTCCTGCCGTCTGACATAACCTTCGGTTCTCCTAGGATTGAAAACTTCGACCAGTCACCAGCCGACAACGCCAGAGAGCTCGAAATCAACTGCATGGAGGAAAAGCGTTTGAATTCTTGTCTCCGAACATCAAAGTATCTCGCGGCCGTCAGGCGATACCACAACAGGAACGTCAAGGACCGTTCCTTCGTGGTCGGCGATCTGGTACTTAGGTGGAAAACAAACCAAGAAGGAATGCACAAGCTATCCACTCCCTGGGAAGGACCCTTTGTGGTCGCCGAAGTCACACGACCTACATCCTACAGATTGGCGCATCCAGACGGAACACGCGTGCCTAACTCCTGGCACATAGACAAACTGCGCCGATTTTATCCATAAATTCCAGTAACTTTTGCTTGTAAGTCTCTTATAGTTGGCAGTAATAAAAGTTTTTCTTTTTTGGCTATACTTTGTTTACACGCAGAGTTTTTGACGAAGAACAACAATATCCTCTGCGACGGAAAATCTTAACGACCATGAAACAAACACAGTGACATGTCACTCCGACAACTTCACAGCGCTCAAAATAGTAGTCATGACAAATTCAAAACTTTATTACAAACTTTACATACAAAGTTTACAATAAACACCCTGACGGGCGGACACTAGTCTACTCCTACAGACTATCCTACTGGCCTACTGCTCGGGCTGATCACCCGCCTGGCCTTGCTGCCCGGACGAAGGGGTCGGGGCCACCGGCGCCTGGCTGGTCGAGACCGCAGGCGTCGACCGCCCATCTCCCGCAACAGACGCGCCCGATAGCTCCCTGGCCGACCTGTCTGAACCTGGCTGGTCGGGGGGAGTGGCCGTTCCGCACAGGTTGATGTCGCCAATCACCATCGACGACAAGCCCAGCAGACCACCCCGAAGCTCGTCCGCCTCCTACGGGCCGACCTCCTTGGGGTACCGCTTCTCCAGCCTGGTCAAATCAACCAGGGGGTAGTGGGCGCGCACCACGCTAAGGATGTGCGCACCAGCAAACTCCCCAGCGTCCTTCACGAACTGTTGAAGCCAGTCCCACGCCCGTTGCGCCTTTTCAACTGGCGTCAATTTCGGCACGCGGGGCTGGCTCTCCGGGAGCTCGGGGCTGATCAAGTCCAGGACCGGGGACACTCCTTTCCAGATCTTACAACAGTTGACCTTCCAGGAGTCCCGGTCCCTGACCAGCTCGTCCAGGTGCTTCTTGGCGTTCACCTTGAG
The DNA here is from genome assembly GCF_000003195.3 of Sorghum bicolor. Lineage (NCBI taxonomy): Eukaryota > Viridiplantae > Streptophyta > Magnoliopsida > Poales > Poaceae > Sorghum > Sorghum bicolor. The sequence goes on along the minus strand of NC_012876.2, from coordinate 36,922,353 downwards.
CACTGCAAGACAAGCAAGATGTTAGATTCAGTGTATCAAAAATAAAAGAATGATAAACGACGACTAACGGAGGCGGTGCGTATTACCAGACAACTCCTGGTCCTTTCGGCTCAGCTCCTCCCCTGCTCGGCGTCCGGCCTCCAGCGCCCCGGCAAGCTCTTGGCTGAGCTGCTCTTTCTCCTGCCGAAGGCGCGCGACCTCCTCCTCCATGTCTGCACGAATAATTCCCAGATTAGCAAATTCAAATAACGCGGTCACATACAGCCGCCTAAATGTTCGAGACTAACCTTCTCGCAGCCGATACTGGTCGGCTAAGTGTCGGGTAAGCTCGAGACAGCGCTCTTCCTGAGCGCTCTTCTCGGCTACCTTCTCCCCAACCTCCGACCGCAGCCGGTCTACCTCCGCGGACAAGGCCTTATTCTCGGCCACGATCCCTTCGATCTAGTCAAAGCACCGTTTCCGGTACTTCGCCGTTTTCATTGCGCCCTGCAAAAAAAAAGAACACATGTCGAATACGGGAACACTGCACAAAGATTATCCAAGCAACACATAGGATTACCTACCTTAACCTCGTCCACGAGACGCTTAGCCGCACGCTCTACCCTCGCGGCCTCCTCCGTCTCCGCGAGCTCCTCATGACCAATAAAGTGATCCCCGCGCTGGCGCCACACATAGATGTGCTGGCGACCATCACGGGGACGACCCTGTACCTCCTCCACGTCGTCATCGGAGGCCTCCTGGGGCTCCTCGTTCGCCGCACTGCCTCCGGCTGCGGTCGAGGGCATCACTGGTCCCTGGTATGGGCCAGGGGAGCCCACGGGTGAAGAAGCCCCCGCTCGGGGCGGTGTCGGCATCCTCCCTTCTTCGGCTGGAGGAGTCAGGACTCTGCTCCCCTCCTCCACAATAGTACTCGGGGGAGGGGTCCTTCCTGCCTCCCCATCCCTCGGCGGAGTACTCGCCGCGGCACTCGCCGGAGCAGACTCTCCCTCGATGCCTGTAGCAGCAGCTGCCGCCGCAGGCTGATCTGTTGTCTGCGGCGCCGCGTCTTCAGCAGCATAAGCAGGCTCGGCCGCCCTTTGTCCGACGGCGTGGTCGGGGTTGACATCCGACGCCGTGCTAAAAATCAAAGCAGCATTTTCAAAAAAAAAACGCTAAAATACGTAAGTCGAACACTTACAGATCCGAACGACGGTGGGTCGTGGTGAACCTCCTCCGAGCCTGGGCGGTTGGTGCTTGGGCTCCCATCTCTGTAACGCGCGGCGAAGGAGGATCGCTGGCCACCCGACCAGTGGTGGCCGGCGCACTGTCCGGACGGCTACGAGGCCGTCGGACTAGCGACGGTGCGGCTTCCTCCTCCTCGTCATCGTCGTCGGTAATCCGGACGAGCCGACGGCGCTTCGGTGCTTGGTTGCTCTCCGCTGGCAGCGTCGCCGCAGGCGAAGGATCCATCGCCATTGGCCTTTTCCCCGCCACCCTCTCCTCGGTGGTCGGGATGGGACGGGCCTGGTCCTCTTCACTCCTGGTGTACCGATCACACCGTGCAGCGTCCTCTATCGGCGGATCCTCCCTTGCGGGATCCTCCATCCCAGGCGCCAGTGACACATACACTGTGCACCTGTCTACATCTCCGATCTACAAAGAGAAATACAGACAAGTCAGCATCCGACGATATAACTAATGCTAAGGAGTCACAGTCAAGTAAAGGACATCACCTTAGGGGCCGGTCGTCCCAGCTTGAAAGCTTGCACCCGATCACTACCACGGATGAAGCCCCCGTCAGCAAAGTTGAACAATTCGTTCAACAACTGCTGCACCTCTTCCTTCTCCAGGACCTCAGGCCTCATCCTGGTCGGGTCCTGGCTTCCGGCGTACTCGTACGCCGAGTGCACCCTCTTCTGGCAGGGCATCACCCGGCGGCAAACAAAGTTGCCGACCACCCCTAGCCCATCCAAGCGCGACCAGTCGATCAGCTTCATCAGGTCTGCTACTTGTCCGTCAAATTCTGGGCGGTCGGTCCAACTGACCCTCTTCTCGGGGATGTACCCCACGTCACAGAACGTGGAGCTGCCCGGCTCCTCCCTGACGTAGAACCATTTCTTATACCATTCGGTAAGAGAGGTATTCCAAGGGCAGTTCAGGTACCGGTTCTTCATCCCGTCCCGGAGATTGAGGTATACTCCACCTGCAATCTTGGAGCCTCCAACTGCTCCCTTCTTCCTTAAGCAGAAAAGATAACGAAAGAGATCGAAGTGCGGCTCTATGCCAACATAGGCCTCGCACAGATGGATAAAAGTGGAGATGAGGAGAATTGAGTTCGGGTGCAGATTGCAAATCCCGATCTCATAATACAAAAGAAGACCTTGAAGAAAAGGATGAACAGGAACCCCAAAGCCCCTTTTAATGAAATCTTCGAACACGACGATCTCACCGGCACGGGGGTCGGGGAAGCTCTCTCCTTCCGGCGCTCTCCAGTCGCCGAGTTCCGAGCTGTGCAGGAGCCCCATGTCGACGAGATCACCGAGGGACTTGGCGGTGCTGCGGGACTTCTTCCACTCCTTGGCCATCAATTCGGCCCTCTTCTTGGAGTCGCTCTTCGCCATTGGAGGTGAGGAAGTGGACTTGAGTTACAAAGATATAGGTGATTGAAGGAGGCAAAAGTGGAAGGCTTGAAGGCAATGGCAGGGTAAGCAGTACAGGCGGAACTGTCGAGCCTTTATAACCCGCAACTCCACCTCCCCTACTTCCCGTATTCTTGGGAAGTGGGCGGGCCATGCGGCGGATGCGGAGTTTCGGTTTTCAATGATTATAAACAATTAATGCGGCGGAGTTTTCGTACCAATTGATGGTTTCCTTTTCTCAAACCATGCAAAGGGCGGCTGCACAGTTGCCAGGCGCAACTTTTCATGCATCCATCTGACACCCCGTCAGGAGGTCTCGTCACATCAATCTTAACTGGAAAGGTCTTTTCAAAAACAAGAAGACAAATATGGCAGAGAGTCAACAATTCGGGGACTGCACCGACCACCGAGCACTTGATGCTCGGGGACTGGTCGCCCAATCTATTAACTCGGATGTGAAGGACTGCACCGACCAACGAGCACTTGATGCTCGGGGACTGGTCGCCCAATCTATTAACTCGGATGTGAAGGACTGCACCGACCAACGAGCACTTGATGCTCGGGGACTGGTCGCCCAATCTATTAACTCGGATGTGAAGGACTGCACCGACCACCGAGCACTTGATGCTCTGGGACTGGTCGCCCAGTCTATCAGCCCGGAACTTCAAAAATTCCGGTGACCACTGAACGATCGATGCCCGGGGACTGGTCGCCCAATATAGCAACTCAGAATTCTAAGGAGTGCGTTTGGTGCTTGGGGCCTGGTCGTCATACTTTTGCACACCCGGGGACTGGTCGATTAGTCTATTCAACTGCAGACGGACTGGTACTTTCAATTTTTTAGACCTTGCTACAAGGCTCATACTTCGCCTTCCAGCAAGCTCGGGGACTACATCGGTACGATGCATCTAGCGATGCATCTCAGTGTCAAAACTACTCTAGGGAATTTTCTTTTGACCCTGCCACCACGTGCCTACGTCACCTACTACCAGGCTCGGGGACTAAGTGGGCACACTTCACCTTGCGGTGAATATGTTTGCTTTTTCGAGGATCCGTTCTTTTCAGAAAAGTAAAGTGGGCACACTTCTCCAGAAAGGAAATATTTTTTCTCAAGAGCACCATGCATTCTTCGAACAATTGGCTTCTTCGATGTCAATGTTGATCAAATATGTTTAGATTTGGTCAAAATACCGTCGCAACTGTCTGGGTGAATTTCATGCTGATTGAAGATGTCAAAATTTCATTGGTCGAAGAAGCTCAAGATGGCACGTTACTTCACAATACATGGTGCTCGGGGACTAGCTGTGGGGGTATAAACCCCTATACCCTTACGGCTAGACTTGGGCCAGGAGACTTGGCCCATTACGAGACAAGCTCAAAGTTTGATCCGACAGCTTGGAGTTTCGTGCAAGGGAACAAGCCGTGAAGATCAAGCAGGATTCTAGTCGGTTAGAATAGGAATTGATATCGAACTATCTATGACAATTGTAACCGACTAGGATTAGTTTCCAGATCTGTAACCTTGCCCTCCGGACTATATAAGGAAGGGCAAGGGACCCCCCTAGGGGAGATCAGATTCTCTGAACACAATCCAATACAACCAGACGCAGGACGTAGGTATTACGCCAACTCGGCGGCCGAACCTGGATAAAAAGCTTGTCCGTGTCTTGCGTCACCATTGAGTTCGTAGTTTGCGCACCGTCTACCGATAAACTACTACCGTGGGTATACCCCAAGGTAGACTGCCGACTAGCTTTCGTCGACAAGAATTTACTCTGAACCTAAAATTTGTGGAGGCATATGTTTAAGCTAAGTCTAGGTAATTGATATTATACATGAAGGATCAAGCTGCTATTTATCTTACTCCTAGCATTACTAAGTTCTGGAGATTTATTTTCAAAAACCCAAAATCTTACATGATGAGCTATTGTATGATAAAATTTCTACCAAAGCCATATATGATACATTTAGAGTTAGGAAAACCTTTGCACATTCATGATGCTTGCTTTGCATTGAGTTTAGTCAACCTTTATTGTATATCTTATGAGAGTCTTGTCATGCTTTTAAAATGAAGATCACTTACGCACTCCACCCACATATGCATTACTCCTACTCTGGGATGTAAGCATAGTCATTTCCACTTTCATCCAGATCCACCTTAAAAAAACGTTTTCTCCTACATTGGAGTAAACACCCAAAAATATACCCTATAAGACAGCCCCCATTTAATTGCTCTAAGTTCTTATCATTATCTCTCCAAATATTTGTATTCAAAGGATGCATGTGGTTATGCAAAAGTATTGAAAAAAGAGAAGAGGAGAAAAGTGAGAGTAAAAGATGGACAAGTGTCCCAACAAGTAAAACAATGGGTACATCGATGCCCGCCTCCCATAGTGAAAAAGAAGAGAAAGAGAGAATAAAGATAGCCCATGTTTTCCTACGAAAAGCATTAAGGAGGGAGTAATTTTCAAAGAGCAAAAGTAGAATTAGGATTAGCCACTAAATACCATATATGCACCTATCCACCATATTCCATACACAGGCACATCTTGATTCAATTGTATGCCTTGATTCTCTGTGGATCCATTGTTTGACTTCACAATATATGAAATGCAAGTATGCTCATCCTTGTTATTGCCACTCCTATAAGCTCCACTATATATATCCTTAGTTGTAGCAAGGTATAACCTCATTAATGCCTCAGCGAGATCCATAAATACTACATAATAAGAGACTTGAGGGTGTCATACAATCATGCTCTGAGCTTTATTTCAAAAACTTGCAAAACTCCGGAATATTGGTACTGTGAAGAATTTGAGACATAGTGCTTGACTTGATTGTTCTATCTTTCGATTACCCAAGACTTATGCAAAAGCTGAGCTCCATGGTTAAAGGTAAAATAGGTATGTTTGAAAGTTAGACCAGAGGACAATTTATGTTCAAAAGCAAGTGTACTTAAAAGAAATGAAAGTATTGTAGCAACTCTTGATCCAAGTTTATTAATTAGGCTTGGGTTGTTTGCGAAGGGACTGGCAAAAGGTAAGCTTGGGGGAATTGTTGACGGTCGATAACGTCAACTTTTATTAGAACTTTAAACCCAAAGGAGAAATGAATACACACTAGTATAGGGTTTAAACTGACAATTTCCACGAGTTTTGCATATTCTGTGTTTTCCAGGGTTTATTTCACAGAAAGCTGAAAAGAGGGATTCAAGTGCAAAATAAACACGAAACATAACCGCGACGCAACAACACCGCCAACGGGGTCAGGAAGGCTCTAGAAGACACCCGAAGGAATGAGACCTGCAGAGGAGGCAAGGTGGGGCCGGCCGGCCCCACCCTAGCGCCGGCCGACGCCCCTAGGGTTTCTGGCTCCCCCCTTTCGGAAGCTTCCTCCACCGCCTCTTTTGATGCATCTCGGCCCTTGGTTAAGTCAGTTTGATCCTACGGCGCATGTCGATCCCACCGGGCTATAAATAGAGGGGCAGACCCCCTCCCTGGAGGCATTCTACACCCCGGCGCTTCATATTCTCCACATAATTAGGGTTAGGGTCCCTCTAGTTGATCTAGTTCTAGTTCATCTAGATCTAGTTCATCTAGATCTAGTTCATCTAGATGTAGCAATTAGGAGAGACTAGTTCTTCTAGATCTAGTCTTGTTTAGAGATTAGAGAGATTGAGTAGAGTTGTAGAGATTCTAGAGGAGTTCCGGCCTATCGGTGCTTCTTTGTGGCTGTATTCATCTAGATCCAGTTCCCTCGCCCGGAGCTGCGTTCTGAGGTACTTTTGTACTTACCCTTCTAATTTAAGTAAGCAACTTGTTCTTATTTGTTCTTTGGTTCACAACTCATATTGAGTGCTTTGATCTTGGTCGTAACTTGTTTGAAGTAGTATTTCGTAGTGTAGGCGTGGTGCCTAGGCTAGGTTTACTTGTGAATGTCCCCTGATCAGGCGGACAGTGGTAGTTCACATAGGTGACAGCTGTGTTGATTCCTCTGTAGTCCACTTCCCGTTGATAGTATTGATAGGCGCCCCCAGAAGTGCCGTAGGAGATTACTCTGTTTCTTCTCCTATTAGGTTACTTGCCCGATAAGACGATATTATACAAAGTTTACTGGAGTCAGAACCAGAGTGCATTAGCTATTTCCTTTTTTTGATATGATCTAGCCTAATTGTGGGGTTAAGTCTATATACTATGTCATCATCACAACTATTCCCTGTGGATACGATATTTAAAACCTCCGGGTAAAATATGACACTGGTATGATATCTGTGCGCTTACGGATAATCCTACTTAAATCTATTTAAATAGAGTGCAGTTAATTTATACCAACAAGAACCATATAAGCACCATTGAGATGATATAGGCTTCTACTGTCTAGGGCCCAGAACACGTCTATCGTGTTCATTACATCATCCTTGATTATTGGCCAATATTTTTTTAGAACAGCCCATTAGTTCGTCCGGTTGCTTTTGGCCAAAATTTGTTGTTTCCTTTATCTAAAAAATCAGTGATTAATACTAATTCTAGTCACTACTCCATGGAGTGTATATGGGAGTCCTACTGGTTAATTTGCTTCTCAATACTCCCCTTGATCATCCATTCTTGAGATCAATCAAATAGTTTAAATTTAAATCTCAAAAAACTTAAAGAGAAAGTAAGGTAATAACGTTATTGATACTAGGTGAATTCCCTGCGCGGTGCCGCGAAATATGTAGAAGTACTTTTTAGTTGAGTTATGAGAAATAGGATGTAAGGAATCATGATCGTGTATAAATAAATATAAGTATATATGCGATATAAGCAGAGAACATATAGATCTTTCCCATATGGGTGTAACTAAAGACAAAAAAACTATATGAACTTGAATTGAATGGTGGACCATGGTGGATATATTTGTACTATGATTACTATTGATTTAAATATGCTTACATGAAAATTACATTATACATTAAAAAGGTTGCATCAGTAGTCCACGTTGAATGAACTAAATATAAGTACCACTCTAATCTTCAATCTTTTTTTTTGAGAACACAAAAGATTTATGTATTATTGTATTAAGCAGAGGAGTTTAGACAAACATACAACATGCTTGTCAAGCATCGCAAGAGGTCAAACTAACATATAGACCATCTTGAGCCCTGTTTAGTTTTCCACCCAAAATTTTTTCATCCATCCCATCGAATCTTTGGACACATACATGGAACATTAAATATATATAAAAAATAAACTAATTACACAGTTTGGTTGAAAATAGCGAGACGGATCTTTTAAGCCTAATTACTTCATGATTACCCTTAAGTGCTACAGTAACCCACATGTGCTAATGACAGATTAATTATGCCTAATAGATTTGTCTTGCAGTTTCCTGACGAGCTATGTAATTTGTTTTTTATTAGTTTCTAAAAACCCCTCCCGACATCCTTCCGACACATCCGATGTGACACCCAAAAAATTTTCATCTCCAATCTAAACAGGGCCTTATAGCAACTAATCTTCAATAGTTAACTTCATCAAAGAAAACACGGTCACTAACCTGTAGAGGAGATTATATATTGTGAGTTAATATACAACAAAAAAACTGTCAGTATCCATCTTAGAGTAGATAGGGTATGAGAAAAAGACTACCAGCGACGATACATGATTCCTTTAGTGCTATCTTTGTAGCCTTATTTGTGAGTAATCTCCTACTCTCCTATCTCCTACAACTAAGACCGTCTCCAATATATAGGAGACCTATTTAGAAATCCAAATCTAAAATGGCTCTCCATCTCCAACAAAGTACCCATACAGAAGATCTATTTTGGGTATCGGGAGAAGCATAACCCAAATTTAGGTATCCTCTCTCCTCGAGACCCATTTACAGAGAGTGTTGTCTTTTAGGTTTTATTGTTGGAGAAGACTAAAAATAGGTATGGAACCTTTTACCTGTAGCGCTACCTTTTAGTCTTGTATTTTAGGTGATGATTGTGGGAGACAGTCTAAAAAGAAAGAAAATAAGACCTTTTTTGTATGATAATTGTTTGGTGTGATGCTATGCCGCGTCGTGCATTCTCTTGACACTTCCTAACAAGCCTAGAGGTGGAAGAGTGCAAAATAAAATAAATAATAAGAAAGAATTCCTAATGTAAAAATACAAGAGAGAAAGAATATATAAATGTGGAGGTGGAAAGGTGTAAAAAGAAATAAAAAATAAGAAAGAATTCTTGATACAAATATACAAGGTAGAAAGAATATATGGAAGGATGTAAGAGCATCCCTAGGAGTTTAGTTTTTTTTAGATAAAGGATATATTATCCGGCTTCATCTATCCAAAGATACAATCAGACCAATTATTACAGAGTTCAAGACGGGCATAAAGTTCGGCTGTAGCAAATTAGAACCGTGTACACAGAAACTGGAAAGAAAGAAAATCTTTGACTAAACATAGCCAACACGCCTTTGAGAAAACCATCCAATAGAACTGAAAAAGTCTAGGGCGGCACGTCAAAAAAATTGTCAGCCCTAGGAGTTTAGTATAATTTACTTTCTAAACTAATTTGTTATTTACATGTTCTTTTTGTTCCGACTGATGTTGTAACGATCCATTCAACTTACAAAACCTGTATGCACCACCGTATAGTTTCAAGAAAAAAATCCATTTCAACTAAGTTGTGCATGTGTTTATCTGCAGTATTATCTACTTGAAATGTTTTGACATGCCTGTAATTGAATAGTGGCAATCCTAGGAAATAAAATGTACTAGCAAGTCATGTCTCTTTTGTTAATGGCAAGATTGAGTCATGTCACTTTTGCACAGGCCCTTGCTTGATGGCCCCCTCCACAGTAGCATGCCATGATCTCTCAACCATGTTTAAATGTAAAAACCAATGCACTCGAAGGAACCTTCAACCACTACTATTCCTAAATCATATCAAATGGTATGTTATTTACGCTTTAACAAGTTTTCATCGCAGCTGATCTACCAAAATTAACTAAGCTAGTTACAAAAATAGGATAAAGCCAATTTCCCCTGCTTTGTCGTGAATCAGTCCTCCAGTTGTGTTAGCCATTTGGGTGTGCGAACAGATTTGTGTCAACATACCTAGCTACATGTCTAAATTATCCTAGAATGCATTGTCCACGCGACCACACTTATACCATTGTTTCAAAATAAATTACTGCATCACTTTCCAAATGTGGTCAGTCATCGAAGTAAAAAGAAAAAGAAAATAGCAGTGGTACTACCACCAATCATTTGTACACGTACTACACTAAAGTTAAGAAATGTCTTGCACATTCAGATGTTAACTAAAACAAAAGAAATGTTCATCGGATAAATGCATGTAACTGACTGATAGGAACAGGAGTGCCTGATTTTCCATTAAATTAAAGTAACTAACGGATTGGTGGATGTTTGACACATCGGTCCGACTTTCTATCACAAAGACTTGAACCTTGCAATAATAACACCACATCCCTTTGGCTACCAACCATGGAATGCCCGGTTGACCTCACCACGAAGTCTTGCATGTGAATTGAAGAAACACAAGTAAGAACCCGATAGATGCAATATGAAAATATTGTTGATGTATGATTTGGCTCACAAATTGGGGTTCAAACCGATATACTGCAAAACTATTCAATGTCAGATGAATCTAAGCAAAACTCAAACCATAACTTGAGTAATAGATACTAAATATAAAGGGGCGGATTGTTAGAGAAAATTAGAGAGTAAAATATATACATAAGCAACAATGAAGTTTCTAATTAGAATTTTCCTTTGGTTCCATTCAAACTAGAAAAGTAATCCTAACTTAGCAGCAGAAATAATCATTATGTACACTTACTGTTTTATGATTTTTATAGACATTATTTATAGAAACTATGATCCCAATAGATAATTTCTATAGAATATTTTTTATCCAATCACATTCATTCTCTCTCCATTCTTAGTTAATCATATCACTTCATGTCTTGGATTTTGTGTAGACATGGTTTCTAACTTAGACCCAGTTTATATGATTTTTACTCTCTCTCTTCAATAACTCTCTTGCCACATAAGCAAAATGCTTAGGTGACACTACAATTAATATCTATAGAAACCACAACAGTTTCTGCATTAGGAGTGCTCTAAGGGCACACAATGCAAGACTCTATGACAAAGTCCAAGACAATTAATTATATATTATTTATAGTATTTTGCTGATATGACAACATATTTATTAAAAAAAGATGTAGAAAAAATAAGACTCCAAGTCTTAGGCCAGTCTCAATGCATGTTTCATGAGAGTGTTATGCACATTAAATAGGGTGCCACATAAGCAAACTTGCTGACTTGGCAGGGTCATTAAATGAAGGAGTTTCATCAGATGAGAGAGAAGTTTCCTCACCATGAAACTCATGTGGCTCGATTACCTAGTTTATAGTCTTGATAACTGTAGCATGAAACTACGCATTGAAACTGATCTTATTTACACTCTAAATTTACATTGTTTAAGGTAATAAATAATTTTAGACTCTATGATAGAGTATGCATTGTAAGTGGTCTGATGCATGGAACGATCTCAGCCGTCGGTCTGACAACCGTGGACGCCCAAGCGTGGAACAAAACCAGGAGCTGGCTCTGTTTAGATTGTAGATAAAAATTTTTTAGGTGTCACATGAAGGATGTCGGAAGGGGTTTTTAGAAACTAATAAAAAAATAAATTACACAGCTGGTCAGGAAACTGCAAGATAAATCTATTAAGCATAATTAATCTGTCATTAGCACATGTAGGTTACATGCACTTAAGGCTAATCATAGAGTAACTAGGTTTAAAAAATTCGTCTCGTGATTTCAACCAAACTGTGTAATTAGTTTATTTTTTATCTACATTTAATGTTTCATGCATGTGTGATTCGTTGGGATGGATGAAAATTTTTTAGGTGAGAAGGAGGGCCTAAGGCCAGTCTCAGTGCATGGTGTCATTACACAGTTTCCCAAACAAATTTACTGACAAAGCCTCCATGAAACAAACATTGAAACACCCTCCACAATGTAACAGTTTCATTATGATGTTTCCCAGGCTGATAATCGCATTTAAATGCTGCATGTGTATGGGATCATATACATCGTTAATCCTGTAGCCAATTCATACCAAAACTCACTGAGAAAAGCAAGTCGTGAGCAACAGGCCATGAAGCAAAGCAGTTCAGCAGCAACAATCATCACTATTCACACCGATTCACACTAGAAGCAAGCATCAGGCCATTTCAACAGAAAACAGGCCGTGAGTATCAGACCATGAGCAACAGGCCGTGAGCAACAGGCCATGAGCAACAAGCATCAGACTTTTCACAAGCATCAGACTTTTCACAACAAAATTGAATGTGGTCATTTCTCACAAGCATCAGACTTAAGATAGAAAATAGCAGTGACCAAGATATAGTTCAGATCACATATTACAGTTCAGATCACATATACCAGTTCAGATATAGTTCAGATCACTTAAGATAAAAAAACAAACTACAGATAGCTTCTCTCAACACAGCAGCAGCAATCATGCATATAATATATATATATATAAGATATATGAGCTACAGAGCTCATCTTCAACCAATCATCACGTCCAATCTTCAACCAATCATGCACCCCAGAGATTCCAGTAGTTGCTTTCACCCTGCACAAGTAAACAAATAGCACAGTGTTAGTTCAGGTCACAGCAATGTATAATTGATAAAAAAAATGAAACATACAGGTATTAGCTCAAATTGTAGGTCCAGGTGGAAGAGGACCAAATTTATTCCATATATGTTCCACCAAATCTTTCTTAAGTCGACGATGAGCCGATCGATCTCTAATAGTAGTATCTTTTTCTAAAACTCTCTCAAATGGAACTTCTTGATCCGGAGAGAATTCCGGCTCTTGAACGGTTGTTGAACTAGGAGGAACGTTTAGGTCTAGATTTTCTTCAATAGTGTCTGCCTCCTTCTCATCTTCAACTATCATATTGTGAAGTATGATGCATGCTAGCACGACATCACGGAGTACATCTCTGTCGTATAGACGAGCAGGTTGTTTTAAGATGCAAAAGCGACGCTGCAATACACCAAAGGCTCTCTCGATATCCTTTCTTGCCCCTTCTTGTTCGGCTGCATACCGTCGTTCCTTCTCACCGATAGGGAGTTTAATTGACTTAACAAATACTGCCCATTCAGGATATATTCCATCACCAAGGAAGTACCCAATGTTGTACTGATTTCCATTAACAGTGTACTAGACTCTAGGAGCTTGTCCTTTGAGCTCATTGATAAACACATTAGATTGGTTCAAAACATTAATATCATTGTTAGAACCTGCTGCTCCAAAGAATGCATGCCAAAGCCAAAGATCATGTGATGCCACAGCCTCAAGTATCAACGTTGGATGTTTCTGATCACCACGAGTAAACTGACCCTTCCAAGCATGAATATGGTTCATGTTCAGTATCACACAATGAGAACAGACTTATCTACTTGGGTATGGATTGAGCATCTGTCAAAATCACAGCAATTAGCAAAGAGCAACAATCAAAATCACAGCAGTATCGATTGACTAAAAAATAGATCGAAATCAAACATACCATGAATTAGGATCTTGTGCAAAATTGGGAGGTATGGAGCCCCATCTTGCTCCTTGCAGTGGAAATATCGGCGCAGGAAGGGATCCAGGAGCTTGCCCTGCCGCCGGCGCGGTGTGGGTGGGAGTCGGCGCGGTGGGGGTGGGAGTCGGCGCGGTGGGGGAGGGAGTTGGCGCCGCTGGGGAGGAACAACCTGGAGGTGGTGACGGCGCACGAGCGGATGCCTTCTTCAGTCCAAGCCGGCCGCGGGTCTTGCTGGTATTGCCTCCTCTGCCGGCGGCGCCACGCCTAGAAGCCTCAGCCGGCGGCGGATCCATGGAGCCTGGAACCCTAGGAGGGAGGACGGTGGATGGGACACGAGGGAGAGGAAGGCGAGCTTAGGGGAGGGAGGGAAGAGGGCGCGGGAAAAGGGCGAGGCTGCGCGCGGGAAGAGGCGAGGCTGCACGCGGGAAGATTGCCGACGGCGCGCGCCTCCCGCCCGCACGGGATCGGGGAAGATGGGGTGAAACGACTCAGTGCTCGTTTCATCCGGGTTTCAAGTCCTAGGAAACGACGCCCGACCAGTTTCACCGTGGTGAAACGATTCTACTCTCTTTCCACCCTATTTCATGCAAAACGCTGATGTGACACTATATTAAATGCTGGTGAAACTCTGGTGAAACCCCCACTGAGACTGTCCTAACAAAAAAATGCTCCTGCGGTCCAAGCCTTCCCGATTTTCACGGACGCGGCCACCAGAAACATGAGGTCAGGGCAGCAGCGCGTGCAAGAGACGGCGCCGGCACGGGGCCTCTCGCCGGTGCACGCGCGCGGCCATGGTTTCGTGCGGCTCCGTCGAGCGCCCCCGGCCAGCGCCCAAGAAGACGGCAGCGCCCTGATCCGCGGCGGCAGCTGCGGTGGCGCCCTGGCGCGCAACGCCGGCCGCAATACCCTGATACGCAGCGGGCCGAGGTTTGTAATACCCAAGTTCATCAATTAGGGCTTTCTTTCTGAATTTGGGGTAGAAATTTTGGGCGAAATAGATCTAGGTTTTTGGAAATTTTGGGTATTTTGACTTGAGTTCGCAACGATTCCACTCTTTTCTGTTGTTGATACGAACCCTAGGCCCTTGATGCACGTGAAATTTGGCCACGGTTAACATAATCCGAGGTTTGACTGGACACGTTATATGACACATTTGCATTAGTCCATGATTAATCCCTGATGATTAACTAAACCTAGGCCTTAAACATGCAAGAAATTGAGCTGATCTGAAGAACAGTAAGGACAATACTTAGGCATGATTAGTTCAGGGCCAAAACATGATCAACATGGCTAATTGGGGCTAACAGTAAGTAATTAGGGCACTAATTAGATTAAACCAACCTCCAGTTAACTTAATCCTAGGCATAAACTAGGTTAGATGGCTCTTGATGCCACAATGTTAGAGAAAAATTGAGATTAAGCCATAGGATCTCTAATCTAGTTAACATGAACACAAAATGTCTAAGGTGGATTTGATGACTAACCATAATCTTCATGGTAGTCTGCACTCCTGAGGGACGATGGTGTGTCACTTCAGCACCAGTGGTGGTTTTCTTGTCAGTTCAGTACCCTTAGTAATCGGATCTTATGAGAGGTTGGGTATTGGCTAAAACTCTCGGAACGTTGCCCTCTAACAGGCCCTGTGTAACCTATGGTCATTTGGGTGTTTTGACGATTCTCATTGACTCCAAAGAAATTTTGAAAACAACTACATGCACCTTTGACAACAACTACATGCACCAGAGTATAAACCTGGTCTCCCTCATGCGTTCATACCACCACAGTGAAATAGGTAACACTTAGATCGTCTAGGTCACACCAAACCATTTGAAATATATTAGCAGCAGTAGCATGCTGCTGAGTCGTCCATCACGCATGCAAATTATCAAGTCTTTAATTTGCAGCTTACACACACAGTACACCATGAGGGTCATGGTCTGACTATGGTACAGATGCATCAAGGCAAATGGCACCCTCTTATTTCAAGCATACACACAAAATACACAGACAATACCAAGCAAATAAGTGGTGTTTCACACACATACTAATTTAGTAGCAAGCACACCCAATGCAACTCGGTGGATGCAATGCAACCAGCATCAAACACCTATTTATTATGGAGAAAACAAATAGAAGACTTGGTAAAGGAATCCAACGGAAGCATGCATAGGAAGCAGCTGAGATATCACAGTCATGTATCCACCTGCAAATTAAACCTTCTTCACAAACGCACCTGCAAATTAAACCTGGAGAGTTAATACTTAATAATATAAGTGGTTTACAGGGAAAAAAAATTAGTAATGAAGAAGTCCTGCTAGGAGAGACTAATAACTATAGCTTGCTAAGCATTGATGCTTTGTGTTTGTTGCTGCAAACAGAAAGATATTTGCATGAAGAGCAGAGAAAAAGGATGTGAGATGAAACTAGTTAGTTATTATTCTTCTGTACCTAGACGTGGATTGAGTGGAGCTGCTAGTCCACATCATCAGGTTGGCTCACCGGAGAACTGAGCTTCTGAGCAGGGTCTTCTTGTAGTACTTGGAGTGGTGTGGCCGGAAGAGGGAGGGGTGGTGGTGGGCCTTCTTTCCAACCCACACCAGCTTGTTCCACCAGTCCTTCTCACAGTCCACGACTGGTCGGCTGTTGCGGTGGTCGGAGGGTGGCCGGCAGGCACTTGAGGCTCCAGCATCCCCTCACCCAGATGGTCTCATGTTTTGGGGTGTACATCTTGGCCTCACATATCTGATGTAGCTTGGGGAGATTGTGTAGGCGGATGTTCTTCAACTTTGGGAATTCTAATACTCCTCCAAGATGACAGAGAGCAAATAATTCATTCAGAAATGTTGCCTCCACCAGGAAGACCTGTCTGAGATCACCACAGCAGACAATGCAGAGGGTCTCCAGGCTGGACAAGCTATAGAACCATGACAATGGGAGAACAAATGTGAGCATAGGACATGTACGAAGATTTATAGCCCGCAGTTTGGCAAATGCTTTATCATCCTCGATACTGACTGCCCTTCCTTTGCTCCAAATACAACGGGTCATCAAGAGATCAGCCCCTGAAAAGGTTTCTAGTTCCTCAAAGCAGACAGTACAGTATCATAGTTTGTGGTGAACACAGAATCCAATTTGGGGCATCTCTCAACGTGGCACCATTTCAAACTAGACCAACTTATCTGCTCAAGCTCCTCTGTTATGGAAATCATTCCTTGGGGGATTACAGTGGTGATGGAAGAGTTATCCTGCAGGAGCAGTGACTTGACCCTGTTCATGAAACGGATTACGGATCTAATTCCTTGTTCGGTGACCACTTTAATGTTGCTTATTCCTTTGCCAATCTCTAAATGGATGTCCACTGGCTCAAACTGGATTGCTCTGCTTCCTTCATAGTCAATATCAAAGTTGATATCACTGTAGGTGTGGTGGTGAGTCCTTAAAACTGGTGACTTGTGCTGAGGAAACTCAGACAATAGTCCAGTGCCATGTGGAGCCATTGTCTCCCTACCATCGTTGTCTTTTCTAGGATGAGATAAGCGGAGACGAACATTAATCTTTGGATCCCCTAGCACCAATAATGACTGAATGAGCCTAATGTTCCCAGTAGAAATGCTTAGGATTCTGAGTTTGGCTGCTCCCTTTTGGGCCAAAGAACTGCCCGGAGCTGCTGGCATCCCAACAGAATGACCTGTTGTAGACATGGGGCCTGCACCAACTCATCTTTGAGGTCCAGTGCTTTCAGCGATGTGCTAGAGAGCTCCAGCTCCTCAAGGTTTGGGAGATATCCACCCAATCTGAATTTTACCAGTCTTACACAACCAGCCATGGAGATACGGGAGATTTTAGCTTCCTTGTCGTGGCCCTGTCCTTCCCCTGCATCAAAGCTAAATGTTTCAAGACATGGAGGAAATGATTGGGGGCCAACATGTTCCATCCCAACGAAACCATCTAGAACCAGTGTCTTGAGCCCAATTGCTCCTGACAAGCTCGGCAAAACTTGTATTGTGCTATTCCCTGTCAAGTCTAGGAGCTCCAGCTTCACCATATCTGATAATTCATCCATGTTGCCTGTCTCCCAAGGGCACGTAGGCTCAATGACTCTCAGCTTGTGAATGTTGTGTAGATGTCTCCATGTCCATGCATGGCTTTTGTGCCAGATTCTTCCTCTCTTTATATTGATCTCCCTGATGCTTGTTGCTGTTTTCTCTTGGGTATTTGGGGATAAACTCAGTTCCCAATCGGTACAAGATATGTCGAGCACCCATAGGCTTTGAAAGAATTCTGTTGTCTGTCTACAATAGTCATGCTCTTCTTCATCTTCTTGTTGATTGATTTCTTCTACTCTTTGTGGTTGATCCTTGCAGCTATCTAATCCAAGGAACCTGAGGTTTTTGCAACAAAGAAAAGGAGGCAAAGAAAAGTTAAAGGTGCAGTGGCAGAGTTTCAACACGTGGAGGTTGTCGGCTCTTTGGAACATTTTATCGGGCAAAGATGCCCTCTGATGCTCATCTCCTCTTCTGTCTGAACAAAAGAATGATGTTGTTGTCTGATCCAAGTAGTCTGTGTATGCGCTTGGGCTGCTGAGGACCTTCCAACGGGGATGAAGTGTGACCAGCCGCTGGAAATCATACCATGAGTAGTCCTCTAGGCGTATCTCTTCACGGAGAGCAGTAGCAATGTCCCATGCTTCAACTTGCTGTTGTCTTTGTATAATCCCGTCGCAAACCCAATAGTTCGAGGCATGAGTAGCCCAGTTAAAGTCTATGAAGTAACCATGAACAAAGGGACAAAAGATACCAAAAACATGCAGTATTTCTGAGGTGGCGAAGTCTACCTTGTTCTTTGTGTATCCAATTATTTCTGCAGCTTCGTCAAGCAGGATGCTATTGCTGTACTTGCTAGAATAAAGATACCTAAACTGTCTCTCTGTTTTCTCATAGACATAACGATAAGGGGTGGCCTCTTGTTCCATGATGAGGTGATGCTCCGGAGCCTTCCACGGAAGGTCCACAAGACTGTCCCAACAATGTTTGACCAGGGATACTCAGCAGGAGCCGGAGGAATGCCAAAATCATAAAAGTCAACCATTGTGTCGGTCCTGTTATGGAAGACCACAAAATATGACTTCCCCTGAAGGGCTCGGTGGATCTCTCTCCTGACTTCTCTTATCTCACCCCGAGAGCCTTCATCCACCCCACCAAAATCATCATCCTCATCCTGTCTTTCAAAGATGGACATCACTTGCTGCGGAAGATTTAGTTTCTGTGCAATTGTCCTCTGGAGTTGTCTGCGATTTTTCCATTTAGAACAGTCAATGTGGATAATCAGATCGAATCTGCTTCTTAAAGACAGCGGAGGTTCTTCAGCTATAGATGCAAGGACTGCAGATGCACCAAGTCCATGCCATCCATCAAAGTAGATGACCTGATTTGGATGTCCTGTATCCTCTAAGTAACAGATTATCTCCCGTACCGCCCTTGGACCGTGGTCGCTTCAACCTGCAATCAATAATGGAAACTAAGACTAATAAATTTCTACTTTACTACAAGTACAGATCATAGCACAACTACGAACCTCGACACCCATATCTGGCAATGTCAACCTGCTCTACATAGATGGCAATGTCACACCCTAGGGAGCTGCAAAAACAACATAAATGGCACGGGCAGGTTATATTAGGAGCATACATATGTCAGTTTGGAAAGAAGATGGATTCGCTTCTTCAAAGGATTTAGTACCAGTAGTATCTACTCAAATGATTTGATTGGATACATGAAAACCATATATCTAGAATCGTTGTGCGATTGGATCACACTTGCGATCCAAATTATATGGATTATTCAGTCCGCAGACTGCAGAGTAGACTGTCCAACAGTTCTGGAATATTTTCTGATGTTTGCCCTGGCTCCTCGATCACCTCTTCCGGTGATTCACACCTCTGGTGGATTGACTATTTGTGAAGCTCTTGGTACAGATTGTGGAGCTGATCTGTGAGTTTGATTGATTTCTAGGTGATATAGGGGGTGTTTGGCACTGCTCCACGAACTTTGCTCTACAAACTCCACTATGGAGTAGCTCCAAAAAAATTGGAGTTCATGAAGTACCTCTTTAGGTGCTCTCACAACTCCACTATTTTTTCTCGAGCTGAGTGCGTGGAGCTGAAACTGTTTGGCTAAAAAATGTGGAGCGGAGCTAAAAAATATGGAGCAGAGCAGTCCCAAACACCCCCATAGTGTGTGTGGGATTGTTTTCGAAGTTTGTTTCATCTACAATTAGATGAAAAACTGAGGATTTTTTTCTTTATTTATTTGCTCCTACGTTTGTTTCAATTCATATTGTTCTTGTGGACCAATTTGTAGGCATCAGTTATGTGGATTCAGGCTTTGATGTTGGATTGCTTTGGTTTTCAACGGTTGGCAATCTAATGCGTCCCCACCTCATAACTTCCATATTTAGACTGTAGTCTATGAGATTTATGAAGTGCTGATTCATCAAAAAGAGTAGATGTATATGTATCACTGTTGCTAAACGTTTTCCTTAGTATCGGCAAAGTTAAACATAGTGAACAGGTATTAAGACGAGGAAGAGGAATGTTGATACGTACCTCGGCGTCCAGCATGTCCTGCGCTGGTACCACAGCAGAAATGTTGCGGATGAAGGCAAGAACAAGAAATAAGTGCTAGCTCGTCGCAGATCTGCAACAAGCTAAGCGTCCGGTGTAGTCACCACACCGCTTAGCTCCATCTAGCTTTGCCCCTGGCTCTGTAATCTCTGTGCTTTTGCTAACTAAAGCGAAAGCATGCTTCTTTGCTTGGCGTTAGGGATAATGGAAGGACAAAGATAGCCCTGTTGTCCTGCCAAAGTGCTACTCCCTCCATCCTAAATTATAAGTCATTTTAAGAATCTTAGAGAGTTAAACTATCTAACTATCTTAAGTTCGACCAAATTTATATGGTAAGATAATAATATTTATGGTGTCAACTTAGTATCATTACATTGCTCATTAATTATATTTTTATATTATGCCTATTTGATCTTCTAAATCATTGTAATTTTTTCTATAATTTTGGTCAGAGTTGAGATGCTTTAACTCCAACATTTTTGAAATGACTTACAATTTAGGATAGAGAGAGTACTTATTAACTGGCTGACGCCGCACACTTTGAATATCCCATACTCAGTTTGTGTGATTATTAGCAGCACTCAATTGCTTTGGCATCTGCAGTTACCTTTCCAATGGTTCTATATGCGATATCAAATACTGAATTATGTGCGTAGTAGTGTTGTTTTGTAAAAAAAAAGAAAATCACACTTAAATTGTACTTGGTTCACCCAATAAAACATCCCTCACTAAGAGGCTCTAACCATTGTGCACCTACAAAAATATATGTAGAAATTCATCTCTATTAAAATCAAAAGCTAATAATACATCCAATCCAAATCCAATGGTCACGATCAGACGTGGGAAGCCATGCTTCTCACACATCCACCCCGCGCGTGCCCTCCGCCTCATCACACCACACCACACAACGCGGCTTCGATCGCTCCCACACGAGCAGAGTTCGAAAGCTGCCTTTTCAAAAAAGAGATCGAAAGCTGCAAACACGGACTAAAAAAAGGAAAAGAAACGACACTCAATCTGCTCTTGTCTCGCAAAGCCCAGACGGCGTTGCCCTCCCGCTGCCCGGCACCCACTTGTGCCAGGCCGCAACCGTACTGGCCGAGCGGCGTGGTGACACTGCCCGTGCCTTCCGTCGCTAGCCAGAGCACCTCCGGCCAAGAGGTCGGTGCGGCCTGGATCTGCCAACCCCTGCAACCGGTCCTGCGTCACTCAGGGGGTGATTGGTTGCTTTGGTTACGGGGAGCCGGGATGGAGAGCCGGTCCAGAATGGTGAGATGCATGCTGAAACTATACACCTAATCGTGTTTGGTTGTTTTTGTTGTTGGTTCCGTACAAGGTAGGATCTTGTTTGGTTGCATGCATGGATGAGAGTTTTAAGTGTATGACACATGGGCCTCTGTACCATGGCTGCACCGCATCGTCCCTGCTAGAGTGGGAAGCTCGAATCGAGAAGATGGAGGCGGCCGGGATGGAGGGGGAGAGAGGAACAAAGCCATACACGAAAAGGATACCAGTAGGGAAACCAAACACAGGCCAACTGCACCAAACCGTGCGGGATGGACCTTTGAATGACCCGGTCGGGGCAACCAATCACACCCTCAATCCGTGTGACGAGGAGATTGACGCGAAGGACGAGGAGGAGACCTGCTTCTATGCGGCTGCCGTGGAGTACCGCGCATTCGTGGGCGACCCTGGGACACCAGCGCCTGCGACATGGCACCCGGATGCAACAAAGAGGAAGCAGCGGAAGCGTCTGTGCACAGCATCTTCAAGATTCCTCCTCAAAGTCACATCTGCATCTTCTAGGCTGAAATCCCTCTTCTTCCTCTTACGTCTTGATCTTTTAACCATCAGTTCGAACATCCACCAACACTGATCCATGAATCCATCCATTGTTTGGTTAATTGGATCAGGTATGGGGCATGGCGCCAATGGCTAGTGGTGGTCCTCGAATCAGCGGCCGCGGCTCTGATAAGCATCGTGCTGCCGGCAGCAGAATAATGATAGCCGGTCGTAGATGTGCAGTGCTGATGGCTATAAGATCCCAATCGGCAGCGATGGCTACTCCTGATGTGTGGTGGTCCTTCGTGCAGTTCAAGTGGTTAGTTATTTCCCCTCCTTTGGGATCCTTTCAAATTCCCATCTCTTGTTCTCGTGAGTTCATATATTATGCATTCATATTATTTCTCTGTTTCCTTGATTAGCTGATTACATGGATCAGATGCTTCTCCTGTCTCTATGTTCTCCAATCTGCTTTCTCCAGTCTGTGTGTTTGCCTTGCCTCAGGACATTTGTATTTCCTGTCTTTGTGTTCGATTCATATTTTTCTGAGATGAGCATAAGCTAAATTAATGTAGCAGTATGACTTGAGATGAAAGCATCAGTACCTAAATATTTCTTAAGGGTTGTGGTATTACTGAATATAAAAGGGAAAAAGTCGCTCCCAATATCTTAAAAATTTCTCAGACATGGTAAGTCACAAAAAGGGTTCAGACCAGTGAAGATTATTTTTTAAGAAATAAAAAGTTTAGTTGTTCAAGCAAGTCCAGCCGAGCAGCAAGTATTATGAGTTTTAGCCATAGAGAACAATTGCGACAGCTGTGGTGTTTAACACTGATTTTTCTTAGATTTAATGCCTGCCATAATATATTTGTTAGTTGTCTTTACCTCTTTTACCTCTGTATACAAGAATTCACTAGCCGTAAAACTTTGTTTTGTTATGTGGCCATGGGTTTGATTTTCAACTCAAGTGAATAAGTTGTTTCTATACGACTACATCTTGATATAACCCATATGACCCATATATCACATTCGGTTGTTTAAATTTGCATCTTATTGGCCTGAAGGTGCAGATTGGAATAACCATCATTATGTTAGATGAGCCCTGAGCATGCTAAAGATAGTAAGTAGAGGCGTCTAGCGCCATTTTTTGCTTTCTCTTTCAAGAGATTGCGGCATGTCCCACGATGGTTGGGATGGCAATCATTCAATCACGAACATATCGTATTTGGTCCTCAGTGACCTTGTAAAACTTTCCATGTAATTCTCTTTATATAGCAATAGCAATCAACCAAGAAAAGCTGCCGCTTTGCAGCCCCAAATAACTGTGTCCAGTTTTGTGTTCACGTGTGTTCATCATCCTCATCGGAGTTATGACATTTGGTACCAGAGCCAAGTTCCACCGTCGTCATGGCGTCACGGTCACCTTCTGACAAGAAGCCGACAGACGACAACGACGGTGAGATGAAGCCCAAGCCGTCACGTTCGCCGCGGCGCCGCCGTGGCCGGTCCAATAGCCGCCAACGCTCTGGCTCACGAGTCGTAGAGCGCATCATCGAGCGGCCGTCGGCGAACGTCACATGACCAATGTTAAACCGGACAAACTATCCGGAATGGGCTATGGTCATGGAGGTAAATTTCCAAACCTTGCGTGTCTGGGACGCCGTCAACGTCGGCATCGCCGACGATCCCGATGAAGAAGAGTACCACGACGACCGGCAAGCGATGGCCGGGCTCCTACGCTCGGTTCCACCCGAGCTCTGGGGCACCCTCGCCGCCAAGGGCACCGTGAAGGAGGCCTGGGGGGCGGTCAAGAATCTACGGATTGGCGACGAGCGCGCGTGCGACGCAAGCGCGCAGCAGCTCCGTGGTGAGTTCGGGGCTCTCACCTTCAAGGATGGGGAGACTGTCAACGACTTCGGCATCCGCATCACCACGCTCGCCACCAACCTGCGCACTCTCGGCGACAACATCACTGACGCCGAGGTGGTGAAAAAGCTTTTGCAGGTGGTTCCCGAGCGGCTGACTCAAGCCGCAGTCTCCCTGGAGATGTTCCTCGATCTGAAGGTGGTGACGATCGACGAGGTCATCGGCCGGCTGCGTGTGTTCGAGGAACGAGCGAAGCCTAAGGAGGTCACAGATGCCATGGGCCGCCTGATGCTGTGCGAAGAAGACTGGGAGGCACGTCGCAAGGCGCGCCGCGAGCAGGAGAGCTCCGGCGGCAGTGGCGGCTCCAGCAGCCACGGCAAGCGCGGCGGGCGTGGCCGTGGGCACAGCGCTGGGAACTCGTCGTCACGTGACGGGCAACCTAGGGGATCCGGAAATGCCACCGGCGGTCGCCCACCTCCTGGCGATCGTTGCATGACCTGCGGCCGGAAAGGTCACTTGACCAATGACTGCCGCAGCAAGAAGAAGCAAGGCGCGGCTCACGTCGCGCAAGCTGAGGAGGATGAGGAATGGGCCCTCATGTACATCGCCGTGGATGACGAGGTAACTGCGCCATGTACACAGCACTACCCCCACAGCAAGTCGTCTTCTGTTGTTGGAGCGCAGGCGCGGGTGCACATCGTCGAGCCAAAGGTGCTTCTCCACCTTGAACAGGAAGAGGACACCGTGGTGCCTCGTCGTTGGGTCCTTGACACCGGGGCGACTAACCACATGACGGGGTCACGTTCTGTGTTCGCCGAGCTGAACACCAGCGTCACCGACACGGTGAAATTCGGCGACGGCTCGGTGGTCAACATCGAGGGCAAGGGCACCGTCCTGTTCGCCTGCAAGAACGGTGAACACCGTCGTCTCGACGGCGTCTACTACATACCAAGACTCACCACCAACATTGTGAGTCTTGGGCAAATGGACCAGGACGGCTTCAAGGTCGATATTGAGGGCGGCATACTGCGCATCTACGACCTACAACGCCAGCTGCTCGCCGAGGTGCAGCGCTCACTAGGCCGACTCTACTACCTCGACATGACCATCACTGCGCCCGTCTGTTTGACTGCCCGTGTCATGGACATTGCCTGGCGCTGGCATGAAAGGTATGGACACCTGAATTTCCAGTCATTGCGGAAGCTGGGATGAGGAGAGATGGTGAAGGGGCTGCCGATGATCGACCGTGTCGATCAAGTTTGTGAAGACTGTGTGCTGGCAAAGCAGAAGCGGAACCTCTTTCCACAGGCCAGCAAATTTCGAGCTCAGGAGGAGCTTGAGCTGGTTCATGGAGACTTGTGCGGGCCAATCTCTCCATCGACGCCAGCTGGGAACCTCTACTTCCTGCTACTTGTCGACGACATGAGCCGATTCATGTGGCTCACGCTACTTCGCTCCAAGGCGGACGCACCAGCGGCGATCATGAACTTCCAGGCGCGCGTCGAGCGTGAAACCGGGAAGAAGCTCAAAGTGCTCCGCACCGACAATGGGGGTGAGTTCATGTCGGTACAGTTTGGGGAGTACTGTGCAGGTGAAGGCATCCAGCGACACCACTAGGCGCTGTACACACCGCAACAAAACGGTGTTGTTGAGCACCGAAATCAAATGGTCGTGAGCACGGCGAGAAGCATCCTGCGTGCTCAAGGCATGCCAGGGTACTTCTGGGGCGAAGCTGTGCACACCGCCGTCTTCCTACTGACCCGGGCGCCAACCAACGCGCTCGACGGGATGACACCGTACCAGGCGTGGTACGGCAAGAAGCCGCCGGTGCACTTCCTCAAAGTGTTCGGCTGCGTCGCCTACATCAAGCAGCTCTAGCCATACCTCAGCAAGCTCGACGATCGCGGGCAAAAGGTCGTCTTCATTGGCTACGAGAACGGCTCCAAGGCGTTCCGCTTCTTCGACCCAACCACAGAGCGCATGCACGTCTCCTGTGATGCCGTGTTCGACGTGGACACACGGTGGGACTGGGGCAGCGCTGCATCAGGGGTTGACGTGGTGGCGTTCACCTTCGAGGAGTATGACCTTCGACGCGCCCAGGCTGCGTCCTCAACATCTGGTCTAGCCTCAACATCGTCTACTCCAGTCACAGAACCGGCCGCTGCGTCCTTGACGTCGCCCGTTCCATCCTCGACGTCGCACGCTCCAGTATCTGGACCAGCTGCCCTGGGCGCCACCTCACCTGTGACCGCCCCACCAAGTGTCTCCGTGGGCAAGCAGATCGAGTTTGCGACGCCCCTGAGGAGTGATCCTAACCTCGACGCCGACGACGACGAGGGCCTGGAACACCGGTACCGCAAGCTCGACAATATCCTTGGCACAAACACCGTGCCTGGGCGGATTGAGCATGACACTGAAGAGGCTGAGCTGCACGCCGTCAGTGTGGAGGAGCCGAAAGGCTTGAAGGAAGCCGACGGTGATCCTAACTGGGTTACTGCGATGGAGGAGGAGCTGAAGTCAATTACCGACAACAAGACGTGGTCGATGGTCGAGCTCCCGCGCGGGCATCAAGCCATCGGCCTGAAATGGGTGTACAAAGTGAAGTGCGACGAGAACGGCAACATCGTCAAGTACAAAGCGCGTCTCGTCGCTAAAGGCTACGTCCAACGTCCCGGGGTCGACTTTGATGAGGTTTTCGCTCCAGTGGCTCGACTGGAGTCCGTGCGCCTGCTCCTGGCCATCGCAGCTCACCATGGCTGGGGCGTTCACCACATGGACGTGAAGTCCGCGTTCTTGAACGGTGACCTGCAGGAAGAGGTATACGTCCAGCAACCCCCCGGTTTCATCGATGACAGGCACAAGCACAAGGTTCTTCGGCTCCACAAGGCCCTCTATGGCCTTCGTCAGGCCCCGCGAGCATGGAACCAAAAGCTCGACGCCTCACTGTTGGCGCTCGGCTTTCATCGCTGTATTGACGAACATGGGATGTACACCCGTGGAGAAGGACAATCATGGCTGATCCTAGGCGTCTACGTCGACGACCTGATAATCACAGGAGGTGATGCAGCCGCCGTGACAAAATTCAAGGAACAGATGAAGAACACGTTCCGCATGAGTGACCTCGGGCTCCTGTCTTACTATCTCGGGCTGGAGGTAACGCAGAGAGCTCGAGGCATCACACTCCACCAGACCGCCTACGCCACAAAAATTCTTGAGAAGGCCGGGCTAGCGGGGTGCAACCCAAGTGCGACGCCCATGGAGACAAAGCTGAAGCTACTGAAAGAAGGGTCGACGCCAAGCGTGGACGCCACCGAGTATCACAGCTTGATCGGCAGCCTGAGGTATTTGTGCAACTCTAGGCCGGACTTGGCATACTCGGTGGGTTACCTCAGCAGGTTCATAGAGTCACCTCGTCAAGAGCATCTCGCTGCAATCAAGCAGGTGCTCCGCTACGTCGCGGGGACTGTCCACTGGGCATTGCACTATCATCCCGGAGGAAAGAAGAAGACGCCACCGCACTTACTGGGCTACTCCGACAGTGACTTGGCAGGTGATGTCAACGATCGGAAGAGCACCAGTGGCCTCATCTTCTTTCTCGCCGGCGGACCGATTGCATGGCAGTCGGCCAAGCAAAGAGTGGTCGCGTTGTCGTCCTGTGAAGCTGAATACATCGCAGCTGCAGGAGCAGCATGTGAAGGTGTGTGGCTGGCACGGTTGCTGGCCGAGCTCACTGGAGGAGCGATCGTGGTGCCCAAACTTAGAGTGGACAACAAGACCGCCATTGCACTCATGAAGAATCCTGTGCACCATGACCGGAGTAAGCACATAGACGTGAAATTTCATTTCATCCGGGAGTGCTGCGACAGGAAGCTGATCGACGTGGAGTTTGTTGGCACTGAACTGCAACTGAGTGACATTCTGACGAAGGCACTTGATCGCAGTAGGTTTCAGGATCTTCGCGATGGGATCGGCATGAAGAGTTTAGTGTAGATGCTCTAGGACTCAGGAGGAGATTGTTAGATGAGCCCTGAGCATGCTAAAGATAGTAAGTAGAGGCGTCTAGCGCCATTTTTTGCTTTCTCTTTCAAGAGATTGCGGCATGTCCCAGGATGGTTGTGATGGCAATCATTCAATCACGAACATGCCGGATTTGGTCCTCAGTGACCTTGTAAAACTTTCCATGTAATTCTCTTTATATAGCAATAGCAATCAACCAAGAAAAGCTGCCGCTTTGCAGCCCCAAATAACTGTGTCCAGTTTTGTGTTCACGTGTGTTCATCATCCTCATCGGAGTTCTGACACATTATATATTCTGGTGGTTGTGCAAAGTGAGCTGATCTTGTACTGATTATTTTTACTAACGTTGACTACAGTATGGGAGACATATGTTCTTTTGTTCCTCATTCCTAACATTGAATTTGTATCGGATAACACATACCGCATATAAATGTTTGTATTATTACGTGAACTCCTCTTGACAATTAATTTGGTTGCATGTCTACAGACAAAATTTGATATTTTGTGTTTCTTGCAGGCACGGGGAAACCACTTGGAAGGTTTGCTCTACTATTGTCATAATGAGGTCTTAATTTCATTTTTTCAAGCACATGCGATCTTTCTTTGTTTATAGAGTCTGCATTAATGAATATCATCAGCAAGCATAAAGTTGCTAATAGTCGGTATCAACTCTTTTAGTACTATGGTCATCAAACAAGTTTAGTCTGTTCATAAAGATTATATTTTCAGAGTGAAAGTGATCTATGTTTTAAATAACAAATTTCAGCGTGAAAGTGATCTATGTTTTAAACAACAAATTTCTACTTGGATCAGGTCTTATTTTCTCAAATAAGTTGTTTCTAAGAGTTTCTTTGCCAATCAGACTACCACAAGCAGGAGTATCAGTTCAAAGCTTAGCTACAGGGTCCTGGTGCATGCAGATTTGATCAATACCACAACACAACACTATACAGAGTGAGCTTCTTCAGTATCAAAAAAACGATGGCTTCGTCTCCCGCCCCCTCCCCTCCCGACGTCTCGCCTCCCCCGAAACCCACGCCGACGTTCACTCCGAACCCGGCGGCCACCTCCTCCAGCTCCCTTGAGACGTCGGGTCCCCCCCTACCCCCCCCCTCGTCCTTCCCTGCGGAGCAGTCTGCTCGTGGTCGGTCTAAGCACGAGCGCTGGAGCGAAGACTCGGATTCTGGCGGCTCCCCATCTTACCGTGACGTCGTCATCTCTCCTTCGGCTCCGGCATCGCTTTCTGCCCCGACGAAAGCCTCTGCGGCTGGGTCGGCTGCTGGAGCTGGAGGCGACGTGGTGGCGGCCAACCCTGTGGCCCGGGCCGCCCCCAAAATTATCCTCTGCGGCCAGCGGCGTCCTGCTGTCCCGCGTGGTCGCGCGGACGGGTGGCAGGTGTTCGAGTCGCGTAGTGCTCGGCGCCGGCGCCAGTGTGCCGCTTGTCCTCCCCGACGCCCTGTCCCCGCCGACCTTTTGGGCAGGTGCTTCAACTGCTTCTCCTCCGCGCACGCCGCTGCCCAGTGCCGCCAAAGAACCCGGTGCTTCCGCTGCAAGTCCCTGGGGCATCGATCCTACGAGTGTCCTCGGTCGGCTCGCGCTGCACGTCCGCCGAGGTGTGTCGCTGTCTGGCGGCGCATCTCTGTGAACCCAACGCCGACTGACGACTCCTTCCCGCAACGGTCTTCTCGGGCGGGACAGATGAGTGGCGTGCCGATGCCGGATGTCAATTCCTCCCCGCAACGGTTTTCTCCGGCGAGAAGGACGAGTGGCGTAGCTGAGGATGCTGCGAAGGCGCAGGTCCCTGCCCCTCCACCAAGGCGTTTCTCTGTGTGGCGGCGTGTTTCTCCTATCCCGGTGGCGGTCGACGCTCCCCGCCCGCAACGGTCCTTGCCGGCGGGCAGAGGTTGGGGCGCAGCTGGCACGGCCGTGGTGCCATAGGGGCGCCCTGTAGATGGATCAGATTCTTGGGGGCGGCGTCGGCGCCGACGTCCGCACCGCCATCAACGTACTACCCAAGGGCACTCCGTTTCCCCCCCTGCGGCTGATGTTTTGCCTGAAGCATCCTTTGTTGCGGCTCCCATGAATCCTGCAGCTTCTGAGCAACACTTTCCTTGCATCATCAACTGGACGGATGCCATTGCAAGGGCTGAGGATGATCTCGCACATGCTGTGATTGTGACAGTCATTGGTGATCAACCCCTCACTGAGGCAAACATGCTAGAGGCGGCGATCGCTGCCCGATTGGACGTCGCTGCAGGCTCCTTAGTCCTTCGTCGAGCCTCTGCATCAAGCTATCTACTTGTCCTACCCAACCTTAGTTTGGTGGAGCGTCTGGTTGGTCTCCGTCAGCCGCTTTGTGCCTCCAATTTCAGCTTGTTGTGCAAGAAGTGGAGCAGACTAATCGGTGCATCTGGAAAGGTTCTGCCATGGTTGATTGATGTCGAGCTTCATAACATTCCTAGCCATGTGTGGGAGACCTGAACGGTGGAACATTTGCTGAGCCCTCATGCCTGGATTCAGCAGGTGCACCAGGACACTATCAGCTTGGTGGATTTGTCAGTCTTTCGGTGCTCTGCATGGTGCTCAGACCCCAACCTATTGCCTCGTTCCAGAAAGTTGTGGGTCACTGAGCCGCCGGTCGCTGCAATGGAGGATCCTCCGGTGAAGCGTGTGCTCGAGTATGACATTGACATTCGTTTCTCTGTTCGTATTCAGCCTGGTGGTTCTACTGCTAGCCCACCTCCTCCGCCCGGGGATAGCGAAGATCAGGATGCCTCTGCACGTCGACGGCGCCGGATGCATTCCCCTTCTCCCCCACATCCATCCGGCCTGGGTCCGGCTGCTGATGGCCCTAGCGCGTCCGGCGCTGGCATGTCCAACATTGGTGGAGCTGGGCGTGGGCCTGGCCACAGGCGAAGGGACACGGCCACAACCTTTCTGGAGCCGGTCTGCGATTCCCAAGCAGCCTGCGTGGTTCCTCTCGAGCTCCCAAGCGATGAGCTCCGCTGCATTAACTCCTCTGTTGCCGATGGTGTAAAGCTGACTGATGTTTCCACCCCGAAGACGCTGGTTGGCGGAGGCCCGTCAATTGCCGTTGCCGCCGCCTTCTCTTCGGACGAGGCAGAGCGCTTTCTAATGGAAAAGGACCTGGTCCTCCCTCGGGCCGGTGGTGGGCCGAGGTCGGAGGACTATCCTGATGCTGACCCGGACCTGAAGTCTTCCTGTGGTGATGTTGAGGTGGGCTTTGGTGGGGCTACGGTGCTTCCGGCCTCACCACGCTCTCCTCTCGTCTTCCATCCGGTCGAGGCAACGGTGGAACCGGCCTCACCTCAATCTCCCTTCTCCCCCATATCGGAGTCCAACCTGCTGGTCGCCTCTCCGCTGCTGCCCGAGACACCAGCACGCGCGCCCAAGGCTGCAGTGAAGCCACTGCAAGTATACTCCAGGCGACGCCGTTGCCTTCACGCGTATGGGCCAGATGGACCTGTGGTGGCCTCACCGGTCGCTGTGGAAGGAGTGCCCGCTCGGGTAGCCTCATCGCAGGTCCAGGGGGCCAACTCTTCTACTCCCATGGTGGGGGTGGGAGGCCCCTCTTCGTTGCATGACGGGGTGGCTGATTCGCAATCCCGTCTGCAGCCGAGAGCCCGCCTCCCCTTCCTGATGCTAGGATGACCTTCATCGACAAGCTTACTCGACGTACATCAGGCCTCCTTGCTGTCCCGGTCAACAAGCGCAGAAGCAAGACACTCCCACCAGGTGCCACCCCACGGCGTAGCCGGCGCCTTGCTGGTGCGACGGTGGAATTTGACATTAACGACTTGGAAAGAAGAACAAAGAAGAAGGTAATGAGAAATCTAGAGCTCATAGAAGAGAATGAAGGTATTGACCAGCAGGCCCTTAGTGAGTATGCGAAGCTATTCCAGCATCCACTCTCTGATTTCCATATCCGGGCTCTGTCTGCTCTCTTCAACTGGTCCCTCCCTGAGGATTTTGGTGAGGGTGAGGAAGATGAGGTGCTTGCCTAAGCTGACAGATGTACTCTTTGTGGTCGTCTTATTAATTTTTTTCATTAATGGATCCTTCTAAAATTCTGATTTGGAATGTAAGGGGCCTGAACTCTTCCTCTAGACAAAATTCCCTGCGCTCTCTTGTTGACTCTTCTCGGTCAGATATCGTCTGTGTTCAGAAAACTAAAATTACTGGCATGACTAGAAGGGTTATTCTTTCAGCTCTAGGATCTGATTTCTCTGATTTCGCTGCTATCCCCTCTGCTGGTGCTAGTGGGGGCTCGCTGATTGCGTGGAGACGTCGCATCGGTGTTTCAGGAGTTCAGAGGATTGATAATCACAGCATAACAATTCAGTTTGCGCCTGATGGTGGGCAAGCTTGGTGGCTGACATGTGTCTATGGGCCTCAAGGTAATGAGGAAAAAGTTCAATTCCTGCAGGAACTGCGTGACATTCGGGCAGCATGTCAGGGGCCATGGATGATTGCTGGTGACAATCTAATATACAAGGATGAAGACAAGAACAATGCCAATCTCAACAGGGCCATGATGGGTCAATTCAGAAGGTTTATCAATGATCTTGCTCTCAAGGAGATTCCATTGCATGGCCGCAAATTTACATGGTCTAACCAACAGGATTCCCCTAATCTTGTGAGGTTGGACAGGGTTCTATGTACTGTGGACTGGGAGGACAAATTTTCTAAATGTTTGCTGCAGAGTTGGGCTTCGGAATGTTCTGACCATTGCCCTCTTTTACTTGGCCTTCGGGGTAATATTCCAGGTCGTCGCAGATTTCATTTTGAATCTTTTTGGCCCAAGCTTGATGGCTTTCAGGAAGCCGTCTCTTCAGCCTGGGCCGCTATTCCTGTGGGTCGCTGCCCCTTCATAACCTTGGATAAGAAATTTAAAGCTGTAACAAAAGGATTACAGAGTTGGAGTGACAGAGTGGTTGGTCTTGTGAAGTTCCAGCTTGCTTTGGCTAGGGAAATTCTTCACCAGTTTGAGATTGCCCAAGATAACCGTCAGTTATCCCCTGGGGAGCTATGGCTTAAAAACAATCTAAAAAAGCATAGCCTTGCTCTAGCCTCCCTCCAGCGAACTATTGCTCGGCTGCGCTCAAGGATCAACTGGCTCCGTGATGGTGATGCAAATACGAAGCTCTTCCACCTTCATGCTCGTCACCGGAAAAGGAAGAATTTTATTGGAAAAATTGTTGTGGGTGATCAGATTTGCACCAGCCATGAAGATAAGGCAGCAGCTATTGATGATTTTTATGAAAATCTCTTGGGTCAGTTTACGGCCAGGGAGTGCACCATAAACTTAGGTGAGTTGGGAATCAATTCTCTTGATCTAGCTGATCTCGAACTCCCTTTTAGTGAAGAAGAAGTATGGAACACAATTAAAAATTTACCCTCAAATAAAGCTCCCTGTCCTGATGGCTTCACGGGATGTTTTTATAAGACGTGCTGGTCCATCATAAAGGACGATATTATGGCAGCAGTTTCTGCTGTTTGGAACAGAAAGTTTGTGAACTTTGGCATTCTCAACTCGGTGTATATCACTCTCCTCCCTAAAAAAGATGGTGCTGACCAACCTAAGGATTTTCGACCCATAAGTCTGGTGCATAGTTTTGCCAAATTAATCACAAAAATGCTGGCAAACCGTCTCGCTGTTCAGCTGCAACAAATGGTCTCTCCTATTCAAAGTGCCTTCATTAAAGGGCTTTTCATACAACACAATTTCATGATGGTTCAGCAGACGGCACGACTTCTTCACCAACAAAAGCAACCTCGGATTCTTCTCAAACTTGATATATCCAAGGCCTTTGACTCTGTGTCTTGGCCCTTTCTTCTAGAGGTTATGCAACAGCTTGGTTTTGGGCAGATTTGGAGAGACATCATCAGCGGGCTGCTCTCCACGTCTTCCACCCAAATTATTGTTAATGGGGTGCCTGGTGATCACATCCAACACCGGCGAGGATTACGGCAAGGTGACCCCCTTTCTCCCATGCTCTTCATCTTGGTCATGGATGTTTTGGGACATATGATTACTAAAGCCGCCAATGAAGACCTTTTGTTGCCCCTGTCAACAAGAGTCTTGCAGCACCGCATTTCTATTTATGCTGATGATGTTGCTCTATTCCTTCGCCCGGAGACCTGTGATATTTCTATAGTTATGGACATCCTAAATTTATTTGGAGAGGCTTCTGGGCTGATGACAAATTTGCAAAAAAGTAGTGTGCTGCCAATCAGATGTGGTGAGTTGGAACTTGGTACCATACAAAACTCGCTGCCCTGCCCACTCTCTGATTTCCCAAGCAAGTATTTGGGTGTGCCCCTTTCTCTAAGAAAACTAACTAAAGAACAAGTGCAGCCCATCATCGACCGCATAGCAGATCAGCTCCCTGGCTGGAAGGCTGATCTAATGACAAGGGCTCGTAGGAGAGTACAGGTTCAATCTGTTCTCACCGGAATGATTGTTTACTTGGCTATGGCCTTTGATTTTCCTCCATGGGCTATCAAAGCGGTGGACAAAATTCGAAGTGGTTTCCTCGTATGTCTTGTGGCCTGGATCAAGGTTTGTCGCCCACCAGAGCTTGGAGGCCTGGGAATTTCAGAACTTAAAACTCTTGGCTGGTCTCTCCGCATGAGATGGGCTTGGCTACAGAAAACAGAGCCTCATCGTCCTTGGGCTGCTCTCCCAATTCAGTTGCCTGACCAAGTGAGAGACTTCTTCTCTGTGGCAGTTGCTTCTGAAATTGGAGAGGGTGCAAATACTCTTTTCTGGTCGGGCCGGTGGCTCCATGGGCAATGCATTGCTGACCTTGCACCTCGTCTTTTTGCGGCTGTTTCCAAAAGGAGGGTCAAACGGCGCTCGGTCCGGGACGCCCTCTTTTCCCAGGCTTGGATTTCAGACATTCAGGGAGCCCGTACAGTCGGTGTGTTGGTGGAATTTCTTCAATTATGTGATGTTTTGATGGACTTTCAGCTGCAGCCTGAGGTTGAGGATAGACATATGTGGAGGCTCTCTTCTAATGGAATATACTCGGCTAAGTCGGCATATGATGGTTTTTTTGGGGTCTACTCTTTTTGGACCATGGGAAAGAATCTGGAAATCTTGGGCTCCACCCAAGTCTCGCTTCTTTTTATGGTTGGTCGCGCACAACGCGTGCTGGACAGCTGATCGACTCGCACGTCGTGGATTGCCTCATCCTGAGTGCTGTCCTCTTTGTGACCAAGAAGAGGAGACTATTGACCATCTCCTTGTGAATTGTGTGTTTGCAAGAGAATTCTGGTTCTTTCTATTCCGACAAGTCGGTCTCCAAAACTTGTCCCCTCAATCTCCTGATCTATCCTTCCATGCTTGGTGGGATGATGCTAGCAGCATCTCCGAGGTCGGATTGAAGAGGCAAGAAGTCAATTCACTTATCATTCTTGGAGCTTGGACTATTTGGAACCATCGTAATAGTTGTGTTTTTGATGGAGCGGCCCCGAACCTTGCCAAAGCGCTCATCTTGGCTGGTGAGGAACGCCACCTGTGGTCTATGGCTGGGGCTCGAGGGCTTTCTTTCTTGGCTGCCCTCCTCCCTGGTAGTTAGAGTGTCTAGCTCAGTCGTGGTCGTCTTATGTTTTGGTGTCTCCGGCTCGAATGTAATCCTAGAGTCTATTTGTGTGGGTGTGTGTGTGTGGGTTTGTGTGGTGTTGTATGGGCTCTTGCCCTTTATTCTCTTCTTAATATAATGAAGCGCAGCTCTCCTGCGTTTTCGAGAAAAAAAAAAGCTTCTTCAGTATCAAAGCTCTCACAACATTTTTTTCTTTAGCATGTAAAAAAAATCAGTGAACTCGCAACATTTTTTCCCGCTGCTTATTCTCAGCTGTACTAATGTCCATTCATCTATGTTCTACAGAGTATCACCGAATCACCTAGGAGGACAGGGACAATGGCTATTTAGCCCAAGGAACTGAGCCATTCAAACAGGTTGCCTATATTATCATAATGCAGAAAATGATTAGCCAACTGTATTGAATAGCCTCATAATTTGTGTAAGTGGGTAATGCTAACTTGTGCTACCTGCGAAAAGCCTTTGTTTCATGAATAGAAATCATTCGACATGGAGAGTTTTTTTTCCGTGAACAGAAAGTTTCAGGTGCAACAAATTTTTTTTCTGCGGCAAGACATGTTTTCTTCCGTTTTTGAAGAGATTTAAGTCAATTTCACTAAAAATGATTTTCCAGTCATATGCTTATTTGCATCAAGCATATGTTGAGTGCTAAATAGTAACCAACTAAGTTGTAAATGCTAAGTCTTATGCAGCAAAGAGCAAACTGTCTTTTGGTTGATTTCATTTGCATGTTTGAATGGTTCCATTGCAAATATTGTTGGATGTAATTAATTTGTTCCTAGCTAAAATATTTTGAACTTAATTCAGTTGACTTATTGTAATTGCATTCGCCCCCGGTGTGGGTTTTCATAATTAATGACAATCAAATTAGGAACTAACATGTCTATCAAGTGTAATCTACAGGTGTTAGTTCATTGATGGAATCAAACAAACACATTTGGTGAATCACAGCACTCCC
Organism: Sorghum bicolor; assembly: GCF_000003195.3. Lineage (NCBI taxonomy): Eukaryota > Viridiplantae > Streptophyta > Magnoliopsida > Poales > Poaceae > Sorghum > Sorghum bicolor. The sequence continues at coordinate 36,886,259 of NC_012876.2, read as the reverse complement.
AAATCTTCTTCATTTGAGCGACGTTTCAACTCAAGAAGCTACCTAGTTTTATTTCTTGTTTGAGTTATAGGAAACACCGCACTATCAAGAGGGATGCAAATTGAGTTGGTAAGATGAGGATAAAGGTGCTCAGGTCAACTTAGGTTTTGCGCTTGAGAGACACACTTGCACGCACGAACTTCTGGGAAGTTTCTTCTCTGCCAGGGTGAGCCGGTAGTACCGGCCCTCAGGGCCGGTGGTTGGTACCGGTGAAACGCCGGTAGTACCGGCAGGCCAAATTCTCGCAGAACTGCCGTTTGCGGGAATTTGCACTGTCGGTGGTACCGGCCTTCCACCGGTGGTACCGGCGCTGGCCGGTGGTACCGGCTCAAGGCCGGTAGTACCGGTAGGTCTTTTTCTCGCATCTTCCTCGGCCTTCTCACGTTTAGATCTGAGGACACCGGTGGTTGCACCGGTAGTACCGACAGGTGTTCTGTACTCAAGTATAAATTGCTCTCTCCTCTTTTCTAACCGTTGACTTGCTTATTCTAGCTACTCCACATCTGAGAAAACAGTCTCCAAGCTTTGTCTCACCCACTCTCTCTCCCTCTTGCTCCTAGACTTCATTTCTTGAGAGATTCGAGCTAGAGAATTGAGATTAGAGAGTTGGGAGCTTCGATCTGCAACTTGAGCACTCCGTTCCTCGTCTTGCCTGTTTGGTTTGTATTTGTTACTCTTGGGTTCTTCGAACCCTAGCCGGCTAGGCGTTCTTCGTGGTTGCCCGTGTTGATTCATCTGTGAGGGCACCCCGAAGTGTTTGTATTACCCCTTGATTCTTAGTGGAAACATCAAGCTAACCTTTGTGGTTGCTTGAGGAGGAGACCTAAGTGGTCAGACCTTCGTGGTCACCTCAACAACAGAGACGTAGGAACTCCTAAGTGGAGATTGGCAAACCTCGGGAAAAATACCTTGTCTCGCTGTGGAGGTAGCTTCGACTACCCTTGTTTGTGTTCTTTGTGTTCCTCTCTCTCTTCACTTTTCAATAGGTAAACAAAGGTCAATCTACGTTGTGGAGAAGGACCTAGTTAAGGAGACTCCAACAACATCCTCTCCTACACTTAGGAAAGTGGGGTAAAACTCAGATCTGAAATCTAAGCCCTTTACACTCTGATTTCGTAGCTGTCTTAGGGAGTCGGTAATACCAGCAGTTTGCGTCGGTAGTACTGGCTGTGTGACACCAGTAGTACCGGCCCAAACTATCGGTGGTACCGACAGGCATTTGACTTCCGCAACTTGAGTTTTGAGTTTCAGGTTTTAGATACGCCTATTCACCCCCTCTCTAGGCCAATTAGATCCTTTCAATTGGTATCAGAGCAAGGTTCCTCGTACAAACGCTTCACCGCGTGAGGAGCAACATTGGCCAAGATGGATCCAACAACTCAACAACAAATCGTTGAGCAAATCACAGCACAGATCACAGCATCCTTGCAGCTGCAACAGAAAGAGCAGATCTAGAAGATGCAAGAAGAGCTAGAAAAGATGAAAGAACTCCTAAGTAAAAGGAATCATGAGTCGGATAGCGAAGGTGGAAATGAAGATGATAGCAAAGGGTCAAAGACCTACAACAACACTGGGTTTGATTATAGCAGTTCAAGCAAGAATCCAACATTGCCGATGATCAATCCTGGAAAGCCACCTCCATTTGATGGTATAAGGTACACCCATTGGGCTCATAGAATGAAGTTGCATCTCATTGCCGCAAGATGCTGGAAAGTAGTGGACATTGGAGTGAATCCACCGCAAGATTCAAGTGAGTGGACTCCCGAAGATGAGAGAGACTTTCACCTAAATGCAACAGCTGCTACCTTGATTCTGCAATGTCTTACTCCGGAAGACAACAACAAAGTAAATGGTATGGTAAATGCTAAGCAGATTTGGGACACCTTGAAAGTGTCATTTGAGGGAGACAAAAGTGTAAGAGTAGGAAACATTGAGCTCTTACAAAGCAAGATTGAGAACTTTTGCATACTTGAGGGAGAAACAACAAAAGTCATGTTTGATAGGTTTATGTCATTGATCAATCAAATTAGAGCACTTGGAGCAAAAACATGGGATGATAACTCTGCAGCAAGAAAGATTTGTAGAGTGTATAGACAAAGGAACAACATGCTTGCATCCGTCATCATGGAGAAAGACAACTATCATACTATGACTCCTCAAGAAATGGTAGCAAAGTTGATGCACCATGAAGTCTTGGATGATGAAGCCAAAGAAGCCCTAAATCAAAGAAAGAACATAGCACTCACAGCTTCACATGGAAGTGATTCAAGTCATTGCAACAAAGGATGTTGTGAGCATAAGCACAAAGATGATGATGATCTTGATGAAGAACAAGCTATGCTAGTGGGAAACTACAAGAACTATCTAAGAATGAAGAAAGATAAGATGAGGAGATATGGAGGAAACAAGCCATATAGAAAGAGGTTTTGCTATGAGTGTGCTGACACCGGCCATCTTGCAGCTGATTGTCCCAACAAAGGAAAGAAGTCAAGGTACAACAAGCAAAGTGACAAGAAGTACAAGGACAAGAAGAAAGGGGAAGCTCACCTCGGGCAAGAATGGCAATCAGACAGCGATAGTGATGATGATGAAAATGAGAAGAAGAGTATAGCTGCCATCGCCGTACAAGAAAGATCCTCCCCAACCAAGATCTTCACCAACATTGCCTCATCTACAGCACTTATCTCCGACACCCACTCATCGCCTAGGCTCTTCGCCAATCTCTTCGATGACGATGATGACACTCCTATATGTCTTATGGCAAAAGGAGACAAGGTTTATTCCTCCGGTGGGCCAAGTTGGGTGCTTGATAGTGGATGCACCAACCACATGACCGGAGAGAAGAACATGTTCACTTCCTTTCAACCGAATCAAATCACAAGTGAAAGGATTGTCTTTGGTGACAATAGTAAAGGAGATATCCTTGGTTTAGGTAAAATTGCAATTTCAAATGATAATTCCATTTCGAATGTTTTGCTTGTGGATTCGTTGGGATATAATTTGTTATCCGTCTCACAACTTTGTGAGAAAGGTTACAATTGTCTCTTTACGGATAAGGGTGTGGAAGTCTCTAGAAGGTCGGATTCCTCTATTGCTTTCACGGGTCAACTAAAGGGCAAGCTCTATCTAGTTGATATTTCGGCTAGTAGAGTGGGGTCCGAGACTTGTTTAGTGGCAAAATCTAGCATGGGCTGGCTGTGGCATCGCCGTCTAGCCCATGTTGGGATGAGGAACTTGGCCGATCTTCAAAGGGGTGAACACATCCTTGGACTAACGAATGTTTCTTTTGAGAAAGATAGAATTTACAGTGCATGTCAAGCGGGAAAACAAGTTGGAGCTAAGCATCCCGCGAAGAACATTGTGACTACATCAAGACCTCTTGAGCTACTTCACATGGACTTGTTCGGACCTAATGCTTACATAAGCATTGGAGGTAACAAATATGGTTTTGTAATTGTTGATGACTTCTCTCGCTTCACTTGGTTATTCTTTTTGAAGGACAAAAGTGAGACTCAAGGGATCTTCAATAAGTTTGCAAGGCGGGCTCAAAATGAGTTTGAAGTGAAGATCAAGAAAGTGAGAAGCGACAACGGGACTGAATTTAGAAACACCAACATTGAAGCATACCTTGATGAAGAAGGCATCAAGCATGAGTTCTCGGTTGCATATACTCCACAACAAAACGGTGTGGTAGAAAGAAAGAACCGAACACTCATTGAAGCCGCGAGAGTAATGTTGGATGAATACAAGATCTCCGAAAAGGACTATTGGGCAGAAGCCGTTAACACGGCATGTCACGCCATCAATCGCTTATACCTCCACAAGTTGAGAAAGAAAACTGCCTACGAACTTCTAACCGGTAAAAAGCCTAAGGTGGATTACTTTAGAGTTTTTGGATGCAAGTGTTTCATACTTAATAAAAGATCTAAAAGCTCTAAGTTCGCACCAAAGGTTGATGAAGGATTTTTACTTGTTTATGCTACTAATCAACATGGCTATCGTGTTTTCAATGAGACCACCGGTCAAATTGAAATAGCGGTAGACGTGACTTTTGATGAAAGCGACGACTCTCAAAAGGAGCAAGTCAATGCTGAAATTTTATGTAAAGAAGAGCCATCTCGCCAAGTAATCATAAAGCTTGCTACCGGTGAAGTGAAACCCGTTGAAGAAGAAGATGATGATGCACACATGCAAATTTCTCGTGACCCAAACTTGCATCGTGGGTCAACCAATGCCCATGATGATGCTTCCACATCAAGAAGAGGTCTTGACTCAAGAAAACAAGTTGGACAAGATCCACCTCAAGCACAAGAACCAAACCAAGATGGAGATCAAAACGTTCAAGATCTAGATTCTTCAATCAACCAAGACCATGATGATGAAGATGATGGTCCCATTCAAACAAGAACAGCAGTGCCTCACCCAAGATATTTTTATGTGCCAAATATATGTCGATGACATTATATTTGGTAGTACTAATGCGGACTTCAGTGAGGAATTTAGTAGGATCATGACCAAAAGGTTCGAGATGTCCATGATGGGGGAGTTGACGTACTTCCTTGGATTTCAAATCAAGCAACTCAAGGACGGCACATTCATAAGTCAAACCAAGTACACCACCGACATGCTAAAGAAGTTTGACATGGACAAGGCCAAACCCATAAAGACACCAATGCCAACAACCGGACATCTTGACCTTGATGGAGACGGCAAGGCCATTGATCAAAAGGTATATCGCTCCATGATTGGATCTTTGCTTTACCTTTGTGCATCTAGGCCTGATATTATGCTTAGTGTGTGCATGTGTGCAAGATTTCAAGCTAGTCCGAAAGAATGCCATCTTATGGCTGTTAAGAGAATCTTTCGATATCTTGTGTTCACTCCTAATCTTGGCTTATGGTACCCAAAGGGCTCCACTTTCACTCTACTTGGCTACTCCGATTCGGACTATGCCGTTGCAGGGTAGAGCGAAAGAGTACATCAGGGACTTGCCAATTCCTTGGTAGGTCTTTGGTGTCCTGGAGTTCTAAGAAACAAAACTCCATTGCCCTTTCCACCGCTAAAGCCGAGTATGTGGCGGCCGGCGCTTGCTGTGTCCAACTGCTTTGGATGAAGCAAACCTTGAGAGACTTTGGTTGTGAGCAAAGAAAGATTCCCCTCTTATGTGACAATGAGGGGACAATCAAGCTAGCTGATAACCCTGTAAACCACTCTAGAACAAAGCACATAGAAATTCGCCATCACTTCCTGAGAGACCACCAATCCAAAGGAGATATCGTTGTGCAACATGTGAGAACCGAATTCTAGTTAGCCGATATCTTCACTAAACCTCTAGATGAGTCAAGATTTTGTGCTTTGAGGCGTGAACTAAATATCGTTGATTCTCGTAACATGGCGTGATGTCTTGCACATACTTGATTGATTAGAAAGGTCAAAACTTTTTGAGAAATTGAGTGCTATTTCAAAATCTATTTTTCACATCTCAAGCATGGACATTGTTTTGTAATGATTTGATGAAATCTGGCCTTGCTTGATTTGTTTCTAAGTTTGCCACACTAAGTTCGCCTCTGCGCTGATTCCCTGTCCTGCCGGTGGTACCGGCGCTCTGCCCCGGTGGTACTGGCTCCAGCCGGTGGTACCGGCCAAAGCCCGGTAGCACCGGCAGGCCAAAATCCCGTAGAACTCCGCGCACAGGTCTCTGGCTCGCCGGTGGTACCGGCCCTTGAAGCCGGTAGTACCGGCAGTGCTTTTTTCTGCGGTATTTAAGTCACCCGTGGTTATTTTCTTTGCCTTATCTGTTCCCACCCGCCCGCCCCTTCTTCTCTTCTCTTCTCCCAGCGGCGGCGGCTTTCTTGCCCCGATCTCTCGGCTCCTCCATCTTCTTCGCCCAATCTTTGAGGAGGACCTTGCCCCGGCCGTGAGGGACGTGTGGAGGCTCTTGGTTGACTCCAAGACCCTCGGGTTTGCGTGGATTCGGCCCTTCTTTGTCACAGAACCGACCAAATTATAAGAGTTCAAGTGTAGAAACAATCGACAAGCAATCAAGTTTCCAAACTTGAGCCCATATAATCCCGGTAGTCAATTGAAATCACGAAGGACTTCAAACCAACTTGCAACAAACCAAGATCGTAATAATTCAGCACAACACAGCGATTGTTACAAAGTCATACATTGCCGTCGAAGCGGCACCACATCGGAGTATTACGTTATTACAACACTTGTTTGAAGTAGTGGAAGCAAAATAGTTACACACACTTTCCAAAGTTCAGTTCATAAGTTTGAGTTACTGCCAGAGTCTACATCATCCTTCCAAAAGCAACAGGTACGAGGTTGTTAGAGAACCGTGCCCAACGGTTAGTCCTCATCCCTAGCGGGGATGGAGACAGGTCTTGCAGAAGCCGTCATAAAAGATGTCATCTGCAACAGGTGGGAATAAACCCTGAGTACGAGAATGTACTCAGCTAGACTTAGCCGTCTAGTAAAACATAAAAGACACCAAGGATCATGCAAGGCTAATATCAAGTGGAGCTGGTTGCCTCATCGTTTGCCAAAAGCTTTCATTAAAAACTAAATTATTTTGAGAGCATCATATTTATTCATCATCATCCTACCACTAGATTAGCACCTGTACTACAACACATCACTTGATTATTACAAACAATAATAACCATATCAAATTCATCATATGTTCTTTTTGCTATCATCATTATCATGAACCAAGTTCATTAGTGAATGCTACATTTGCCGCTGCTCTGTCAAGTTCTCACTAACCGGGAGAGACGGCGATTCGAATCGAATTCCTATCCAGCTGAAGGGTTATTCCTAGCACTCACCCAAGTATCCCCCGTCGGAGAGCCAACGGGTCACCTTTGGTACAACTCAGGAATTGTGGCTCCGATCAGCGCCGCACTCCCAGGGCTACCACTCTGCCAGGGAGGACAGGAATTTTAACTCACCTGCCTTTGGGCTTACGCCAATGGTCCCCCGCACACCGCACTTCCTCCGGTAGTGCGCACTTATACTTGCCGGTCTTCCGGCCTGAGTCATACTACTCTACTTCGCGGTCGGAACGAGTTATCCGGCCAACTAAGTGTTAGGCATGCGTTCAACATGACAAGAGGACGTACAATGGTCGGTCCTTAGCTGCCACAGACGGAGTTACTACAACCTTGCAAAACTCCGCCCGGCTTAAGTCAAATTAATCAGGTTCCATCAACGATAGCACATATAGACCATCGTGATCCGACACAACCCTATATCGCGCAGGTGACAGGAAATCACCCGACTTCTACCGCTTAAAGCATGGCTAAGCTGCTACTCGATCCTAACTCTATAACCAAAGTGTGGTGAGTTATCTGGACAAGGATGGAGTAAAATGCAGCAAAGGTTTCATGACAACCCCTATACTTAATGCAGCAATAGATATAACATATTAAATAAACTTTCGAAAGTAAAGGGAGGCTTAAAATGCTCCGGGGCTTGCCTTTCACGAACGAAGCTGGCTCGTGATTTGGGCACTCAACTTCTTTTTCGGGCCCCTCGAGTCCGACTTGCTGGACCTCCACCTCCTGGCTGCCCTCATGGCCTTCGGGGTTCACTTGCAGCTCGAAGGAGGCTGTCGCGTCCGATGCACCTATTGCATGCTCAAGGAATAAGAAGGTGTACATGCTAAGAGATGAATGCTTGATAACATAATGGACTCACTGGACACTCATTTACGGAGCAATAGTTATAACAAGTTCACACAAGTTAACAAGTTAACCTAGCCCCAAAACCTATCCTGATAGACTATAACAGCAAGCAACATATAACAGAATTAGCTCAGTAAACAGATCATAACTAGTGCTAGGCAGATCCAACAAATATGAGTGAAGACATTCTGGAAAGCTTATGAAATTGTCTACAAATCATCTTTAAGCATTACAGCAAGATTCATATATTAAACAAGTCATTTAAACAAAGTTCCAGGTTCTGTCCCAGAAAAACAGAGAGTACCTATTTCTGGAACCCAATTTGGAACAGTTATAACTTTTAAACTACTTGGCCAAATAACCTCAAATTTAAACCACAGCTAGTTCAATAAGTTTACAACAACTTTGATTTAGACAAGTTTCCCAGAAAACTAAGTTATCATTAAGCAAAAGTTAAATTACTCCCTTGCTGTCCAGAACAGCTTTTAACCCACTAATTAATTATATGATGACATAACCAACACATAAACCATACCAACCATATGGCTTATGAGCACAAGTATATCATAAGACAACCAGAACACCAGATGATAACCCCCAAACATTTACTTAACAAGGTATTTATTAATTAATTCTAGATAGGAGCATAATTACAAGATACTAGTCAAAGTGCTCAGAAAAATCTACAAAAATTACAGAAGCACAAGTATAGCATCAAAGCATCACCATAACAATTTCAGAGCAATTGTACATACCAAATTAAAGATATGCATTTAACATGTAACAAGGTGTTTATTTCATAAATTGGGGATCATGACTTATATTGTATCAAACAGTAGATTTCAGATTATTTACATGTTATGAATACCATAAATAAGTTTACTACCAAAGTAGAGCACCAGCATAAGCACCAATTATTTTATATGATTTACTCAAGGAAACAAGCTAAATCTCAAACATAAATTACATAACAAAGCTGCAGTACTCCAAAAATCATAAAATATTTATCATAGCATTCTAGTATCACACAGAGACTACCATAGAATTTTCAGAGCAAACTAAGCCGTATAACCAGAGATATGAATTTATTCATGAATAGCAAGATTAAATTGTTAATAAATATTTTCCCAGAAAAAATGGTTCATTTTATATTTTTATTAAAAACTAGCCATCTCAAGGAATACCACAAAATTGGTTTCACTATTTTTGGATCACCAGAACTAGAGATATGATTTTTGCAAGAAAGCCAAAAATCCAGATTTGAATAAAAGAAAGGGGGTGACCGTTGAGTCACTGGCAGACGGGACCCGCGCGTCAGCAACACCGAGAACAGAGGACTCCTTCGCCGGCAAATGCTCGCCGATGGTGAGCTTCTCCGGCGGATCCAAGGGCACCATCGTGCTCCTGGAGGGATTCCGCATCGAAGGAGGTAGGTGGTGCTAGGGTTTCGGCTACGGAGAGGGGTCGCCGTCGGCCATGCGCGGCACGGCGGATCTACCCCGGCTTACGCTGGCCATCTCCGACCGGTAGAGCGTCGGGGAAGGGTGGCTACAGCATCAGTGAGTCAGCGCGGAGCTTTCGAGGTAGGAACGCCTAACCCTAACGGCTCCGGTGAGCCTGCTCACGTGCGAGGTGCTCGTCGGCGGTGAGCACGGCGGTGCAGCGGCCGTGTTCCCGCGCAACGGTGAGGTTTCAGCCGCAATGGCGCGCCGTGAACCGACGTCAAGACCTAAGCAGAACCTAACGCTACCTAAAGAGAAGAAAGGAAGCAAGGGTGGAGCAGCGGCGAGGTTCGCCGGAATCGGTGTCGCGACGGCCGCGAACCCGACAACGGAGAACTTGAGAAATGCCGCTCACCTCGGGGAGATCTCATCCAACTAATGGGTGGAGAAGATGGAGGAGCTCGAGGCGGACTTGGAGGCGCTCGGAGGTGAAGCGAGATGCAGAGGCGAGGGCACGAAGAGCTGGCGAAGCTCTCGGCGGCAATGGCGACGACGTTTCCGACAGAGCGAGCGCGAGAGAGAGGAGGAGGAGAATGGACGGGCGCTAAGTGAGTGCGGGGCACTGTGGCATCCATGCCAATGCCGTTGACCTGACGAGCGGGGCCATCGCCGGTGGCGCTCTGGGCGTTCCCGACGGCGAGCTCAGCTCTCAATCGGACCTCGCGATCACCGACTGATAGAGTAACTTTGACGATGATTATCTCCCAAACCAGAGCGAATCAGGAGAAGATGCAGTTGACAAAGTTGGAGTTCCAATCGAGTTCTACAACATTGTCAACTAGAGCAAAAGCCAGATCGGCCTGGATTGAGGGATATAGAGTTTTCAAAACCGATCAAGCAAACTGGTTTCGTTCCAGGACTTAGAAAATTTCCTAAGTGTTGGTAACCGCCCCAAATCTGCCTTGTGGGTCAATTTTGAGCTATTTGTGATCATTTTCATGAGATGGCCATAAAACAACTTTTGTTCCTTATAAAATTTTCTACAACTTTTCTGTAGAATGTTTTGACATGCAAATATTTTATGAAACACTTTTTAAAAGCCTAAGGAAAAGAGGTTTCTAGGGCCCAATAGCATAAGTATGACTTAAGTGATTATTTTGGAGAAGTGATCAACATGAACATTGTTCCCAAGGTTAAGTTAAGCATAGATAAACTAATTACCAAGGCATAGAGCACAAACACAAGCATGGTTCACTCAAACATAAGCATAGGAAGCCTATTTAAGCAATTTAGATCACTTATTTGCATAGAATGACATGGCTCAAGATAGATGATGATCATGATATGCTTTGAGTAGATGATGATGCTCATGCTATGAACATGATTGATGCAACCATAACACTGGGGTGCTACAGCCCTCCCCCCTTACAAAAATCTCGTCCCGAGATTTGAAAGCTTACTGATTTTCGAAGAAGGTTTTGTAAACTTCTTTTAAATAATCCTCCATCTCCCAAGTGGCATCTTCCTCCCCGTGGTTACTCCACAACACCTTGTAGAACTTAACCACACGATTACAAGTCTCCCGTTCCTTGCGATCAAGAACCGCTACGGGTTATTCTTCATACACCAAGTCTGACTTCAACTTGATATCTCGAACTTCAACTCGTTCCTCCGGTACACGAAGGCACTCCTTCAATTGTGATACGTGGAAAACAGGGAAAATAGCTCGAAGCGCAACTGGGAGTTGAACTTTGTACGCCACATTCCCTTTCTTTTCGAGAATCCGATAAGGTCCCACATAACGAGGTGCAAGCTTTCGCTTGACTCCGAACCTTTGTACGCCCTTCATCGGAGACACCTTGATATACACATGGTCGCCAACTGAAAACTCAATCGGCTTCCTTCTTTTGTCGGCATAACTTTTCTGACGAGCTTGAGCAGCTTCCAGATGTTGCTGGATGGTATGGACTTTCTGCTCTCCTTCGTTCACGAAATCGATACCATAATACCTTCGCTCTCCGGCTTCTACCCAATTCAACGGGGTTCGACACTTTCGACCGTACAGGGCTTCAAATGGAGCCATCTTGATACTCTCCTGATAACTATTGTTGTAGGAGAACTCAGCTAACGGCAACCACTTAACCCAAGAACCTTTTGAAGAGAGAGCACATGCCCTCAACATGTCTTCTAGGATTTGGTTAACCCGTTCAGTTTGACCAGCCGTTTGGGGATGATAAGCAGAGCTACGGACTAAATGAGTACCAATCTGCTCATGCAGACATTCCCAAAAACGAGCAGTGAACTGTGGTCCACGATCTGAAACAATAGTTCGAGGCACACCATACTGACGAACAATGTGCTTGAAATACAACTCTGCATATTGATGTGGACGATAGTCAGTTGGAACTGGAATAAATCGAGCAACCTTGGTCAAACGATCTACAATCACCCAGATGGAGTCGTAACCCTTAACAGAAGTTGGGAGTCCAACGATGAAATCCATGCTGACTTCTTCCCATTTCCAACCAGGAATTGACAAGGGTTGAAGCAAACCAGCTTTCATGTGAACAACCTTCACACGACAACAATTGTCACAATGAGCGACAAAAGCAGCAATCTCCTTTTTCATCTTTGTCCACCAAAACAGAGGTTTCAAATCCTGATACATCTTGCTACTACCAGGATGGATAGACAATTTGGATGAATGAGCTTCCGACAAGATCTGATTTCGCAGCTCATGGTCTTTTGGGACCACAAGCCGATCCTTGAACCAAAGTATTCCGTTCTCATCGACTCGAAAATGCTTGGTTTCTTCTTCTTTCATTTTCCTCTTTATATGATAGATGCCTACATCTGTTTGCTGCAATTCAATAAATCTGGTTGAGCACAAGTGGATGCATAAGATGTGACAACAACGGGTCTTCCACTTGGATTGAGTGACAGTGCACTTTCCGACTCAAGGCATCCGCAACCACGTTCGCCTTGCTCGGATGATAGTGCACTTGTAGATTATAATCTTTAATCAACTCAAGCCACCTTCGCTGCCGCATGTTTAGTTCAGGTTGAGTGAAGATATACTTGAGGCTCTTATGATCGGTGTAGATATTACACAGATTACCCAGCAATATAATGCCTCCAGATTTTCAAAGCATGAACAACTGCTGCCAATTCTAAGTCATGAGTAGGGTAATTGACCTCATGCTTTCGACGTTGACGCGTGGCATACATGATAACGCGACCTTCCTGCATCAACACGCAGTCAAGACCGATGCCTGACGCGTCTCAAAAGACATCGAAGGGCTTTTCGATATCAGGCTGAGCTAGAACAGGAGCTGATGTCAGCAATGTCCTTAACTTGTGGAATGCCTCTTCACATTCAGGCGTCCACACAAACTTCTCATTTTTCTGAAGTAGCCGAGTCATAGGCTTGGATATTTTTGAGAATTCTGGAATGAATCGACGATAATATCCAACCAGACGAAGAAAACTCCGAACCTCGTGTACCGAAGTTGGAACTTTCCAATCCAGCACTTCTTGCACCTTGGCTGGATCCACTGATATACCTTCTTCAGATAAGACATGGCCCAAGAAAGGTACTTTCTTCAGCCAAAACTCACATTTGCTAAACTTAGCATAAAGCTGATGTTCGCGCAAACGTGACAACACTATACGCAGATGCTCTGCATGCTCCTCTTCATTGCAGGAATATACCAAGATATCATCAATGAAGACCACCACAAACTTGTCCAATTCGGGCATGAACACCGAATTCATGAGATACATGAAGTGAGCAGGTGCATTTGTAAGACCGAAGGACATGACGAGATACTCATACAACCCATACCTCGTCGAGAAAGCTGTCTTAGGTACATCTTCAGGACGGATCTTGATCTGATGATACCCAGATCGCAAATCGATCTTGGAGAATACCTTAGCTTTAGACAACTGATCAAACAAGATATCAATGCGAGGAAGAGGGTATTTGTTCTTGATGGTTACCGCATTTAAGGGACGATAGTCCACACACATGCGCAAAGATTGATCCTTCTTCTTCACAAAGATAGCCGGACAACCCCATGGAGACGAACTAGGACGGATGAGACCCTTCTTCAACAACTCATTTAGTTGGGTCTTAAGCTCAGCTAATTCATTGGGTGGCATTCTATAAGGTCTTCTAGATATAGGAGCGGTACCTGGGATCAACTCAATTTTGAACTCCACATCCCGATCCGGAGGAAGCCCGGGTAAATCATTAGGAAATACATCCGGAAACTCACAAACCACCGGAATGTCCTGAAGAGCCTTAGATGTAACTGCATTCACAGTGCTACGGATTTGAATATCACGAGGGAGTTGCACTAGAAATGCCTCCTTGGTATTCGGGTCTTTCAACATCACTACACGAGTGGTGGTGTCGATAAGAACTCCGTTGCCACTCATCCACTTCATCCCCAGAATTACATCTATGCCCACACCAGGTAGAACAACCAAGTCAGTAAGAAATTGACAGCCTCCTATTTCCAGAGTTGCCCCCAAAACCACTTGATTGGTGGAAATATCATTTCCCGCAGCACTAATACAATAACTGCCCTTATCAAGCGTAATTGCCTTGATATTATGCTTAGACACAAATTCAGAACTCACAAAAGAATGCGATGCTCCTGAATCAAAAAGCACAAGTGCATCACGTTGGTTAACCAGAAACTTACCAGCCGTGACTACCTCACCAGCAGGGATTGCTTCCACAGTTGTGTAGTGAACACGCCCCTGACGGACGTTCTCCTGATTGCCCTTCTTTGGCGGGTAAGGACAGTTGCTCTGCCAATGCCCGGTCTGATTGCAGTTCCAGCACGGACGGTTGGCAGGTGGAGTCTTGGCATAGATGGGACCCGTGTTGCCCCTAGGAAGAGCAATAGAGTACCCCTTGCGGAAACCCGTCTTCGCCTGATTCTTCTTCACCGGAGGGCGATACCGCTGGTTAGGCGTGGGAGCACGGAACGGTGGCTTAGCTGCCACTGGAGCCTTAGACTGAGATGACCCTACCCCGGCCTCAAAAGCCCTCTTGCGAGTCTTGGTCGCAGTATACACAGTGTTATAGTTCTCTTGAGTGAGAGCATCACTGACAAACTCATTGAAAGTTGCACACTTAGTGTGGCCCATAGTCTTCAGCAACTTGGGGCCCAAACCCTGCTTGAAACTAGCAATCTTCTTCGCCTCAGTGTTCACAAACTCAGGAGCATACCTAGACAAATGATTGAAAGCATGCAAATACTCCTTCAAAGTTTTGTTACCCTGGGTTAACTGCATGAACTCAGTATGCTTCATCTCCATGACACCAGGGGGAATGAAATGCCCTTTAAAAGCATCACGGAAAAGATTCCAGTCCAGCACAGTGTCAGCCAGAAGAGCTTCCCGGTACTGATTCCACCAGATGCCTACCGGACCTTGCAGTTGATGAGCTGCATACTCTGCCTTCAAACCTTCAGTCAACCGAAGCAAGCGGAACTTTTGTTCCACCGTGTTCAGCCATTCTTCAGCTTGTAGGGGTTCTTTGGCTTCTCTGAAAGGTGGGGGCTTTGTATCCATGAAGTCCTTGAAGCTACAGTACTGGTTAGGAGCTGATCCTTCATGTGCATTACGACCACCCTGATTTGCCATCCGATTGATGGTCTCAGTGAGCATCCTCTGATTTTCCACCATCATTTGCATTAACTCAGCAGGATTTGGTGGTGGAGGAGGAGGGGGTGGATTCATGTTTGCACACTGTTCCGCACCTCGGGTGCCACGAGACATCTGTAAAGACACAGTCAGTGAGTATTGATGATGACAAGATTTGCCGCAGAAGAACTTATATTTATGCCTGAAAGTATTCGAGAGAATAGCTTTACAGAAAGGCACAATAATTCAATTCCACAAAACAACATCACCAATCCAACACATGACAGAGATATCCGCAATATGCACCACAACGGAAAACATCGTCATAACATACGAACATGTTAAGGTTACACATTGGGTCCACAAAGTTATTACCCCGTCACAGTACATGCCATGAGTCAAGGTCAAAGTTCCAGATTACAACATGCATGGGTACAAAAGCACCACGGCTGACTGGCATACTACAAAAGATTCTCACATAACACAACCCACTACTCCCTACACTCCAGGCTCGTCGTCCGAGTCAGCGTCAAAGATCGCCTCTCCATCCTCGTCGCTAACCGGCTCAAGCTCCTTGTCCTCCACATCCTCGTGCAGGGGTGGTGCAGCCGCTGCTGGTCCATCGACCTCCATACCATCATCATCGGCCACAATCACCAGAGGTCCCACCTCTGGATACACGGGTATAGGACGAGGAATAGGGTGTAGCAGGTTGTTGAGACGGTGAATCTCCACAAGACCAGCCTCAATCTGATCCTGCAGATAGTTCTCCCGCTCAAGCGACTGAACTCGGTGCATCTCCCATGCCCGGTGCCTATTTTCCGACACGCGGAGTGCAGTGTCCCTCTCACGAGTGATCTGCACCAAGAGCTCCTGTATGGTCTCCCTCTCTCTAGCTAACTGACCCATCTGATCCTACTTATTATCCCTCTCCCTAATGGCCTTCACCCACTGCTGCCTACAGTACTCCGCAATGTCTTCCCAGTCATTGCGGTCCTTCTAAGCTTGCTCTAGGAGTCTAGCTTGCTTGCGAAACTTGCGAGCATGCTTTTTAGCCTTCCGTTGCACCTCCTGAGCCTGGCGAACAGCCACCATCACCTGTGCATAGGTTCCTCTCGCTGACTGATCAGCTTGAGCACAACCATCATAGCACTCATAGCATGACTAGAACTCTCAGCTCGCTCTCCCCTGCCTCAAACCAAAGCACAACCATCAGCCTGCTTCCACTCCGTTGCTGCTGGGTCAGCACGGGGAATGGAGGCCGCTAGTCCTCCCATCAGCTCATTGCCACACCTCTGACAGATATCGAGCAGGATAGTCTGGGCTGCAACCTGAGCTGCTTCCCAAGGAGTCTGCCCATCCGAGCTACAAGTCCACCCTGTCCATGCAGGCTTGTCCCCATGTGGAGGGACAACTCCCTGCATAGCAAACCACTGTATCCCTCCTGTGCTCTCCAACTCCCACCAAGAATACTAAGGTGGCTCAGTATACCCGACAGACTGTAACACTCTCCAGAGCAAGGTAGGAGTGCCAAACTCGCTCAAGAAAGCGTCACTGGGGCGGGGTGAAGCGGGTGCGTCCATCTGTGGAAAGGAATAGGAATACCATGGATAAAGAGGATTAGTTTAAGCAATATTTATTTAATTAAAAGGGATGACATTGTAAGGGAAGGAGTAGACAGAATGTATGTATGAATGCGACATGATGCATGCACGAACCGTACGTCCTCACAAACTTAGAAAATTAATATTCTAACGGATATACGGTGGCATACATTCGTCTCAAGATACGATAACTATTGATTTACACGTACGCTGTTAGAGTACCTGTAGAAAACTTCATTTCAGCCCAACAGTTCCCAATATATCACTCAAGAAAGCAGTAAACTAAGTGCACATTGCTTGGACAAGCCCAACATGCACAAACAATGACACCACAGCTACCCGAGAAATTAAATGCTCCCCAATTAAGTTTCTTTCGTGGTTCCATGGTTTTGACATGTAACCACTCCAGAAAACCACCGCGAACACTCCTCTAGACCGCCGTTTGGACGATCATGCTCTCACAGCTCGCACTTACCAGAGCGTAGGTGCGACGTTGCATAATTTAAATCTAGCGACATATGTGACTAATTCACATATGAAGGCTACCTCCACCATTAGACCACAGGGTAGCATAGCGCAGTCATCACACATCCATACCTGAGTACTGCCGGAGATGCATAAATAAAAACCCCCAAGTCAGTACTTAAATAGCCACCTATAGTCCTTATGTGGGCAAGGAAGATTCGACCACTGGCATAACTTAAATATTGATTTACACCATTTTATTTAAAAACTCTTTTGTTTTTAAATACACAAACGCTGCATTTATAATGCTGAACGTGCTCCGATGCCAGCTGTCACAGAACCGACCAAATTATAAGAGTTCAAGTGTAGAAACGATCGACAAGCAATCAAGTTTCCAAACTTGAGCCCATATAATCCCGGTAGTCAATTGAAATCACGAAGGACTTCAAACCAACTTGCAACAAACCAAGATCGTAATAATTCAGCACAACACAGCGATTGTTACAAAGTCATACATTGCCGTCGAAGCGGCACCACATCGGAGTATTACGTTATTACAACACTTGTTTGAAGTAGCGGAAGCAAAATAGTTACACACACACTTTCCAAAGTTCAGTTCATAAGTTTGAGTTACTGGCAGAGTCTACATCATCCTTCCAAAAGCAACAGGTACGAGGTTGTTAGAGAACCGTGCCCAACGGTTAGTCCTCATCCCCAGCGGGATGGAGACAGGTCTTGCAGAAGCCGTCATAAAAGATGTCATCTGCAACAGGTGGGAATAAACCCTGAGTACGAGAATGTACTCAGCTAGACTTACCTGTCTAGTAAAACATAAAAGACACCAAGGATCAAGCAAGGCTAATATCAAGTGGAGCTGGTTGACTCATCGTTTGCCAAAAGCTTTCATTAAAAACTAAATTATTTTGAGAGCATCATATTTATTCATCATCATCCTACCACTAGATTAGCACCTGTACTACAACACATCACTTGATTATTACAAACAATAATAACAAATTCATCATATGTTCTTTTTGCTATCATCATTATCATGAACCAAGTTCATTAGTGAATGCTACGTTTGCCGCTGCTCTGTCAAGTTCTCACTAACCGGGAGAGACGGCGATTCGAATCGAATTCCTATCCAGCTGGAGGGTTATTCCTAGCACTCATCGAAGCATCCCCCGTCGGAGAGCCAACGGGTCACCTTTGGTACAACTCATGAATCGCGGCTCCGATCAGCGCCGCACTCCCAGGGCTACCACTCTGCCAGGGAGGTCAGGAATTTTAACTCACCTGCCTTTGGGCTTACGCCACTGGTCCCCCGCACACCGCACTTCCTCCGGTAGTGCGCACTTATACTTGCCGGTCTTCCGGCCTGAGTCATACTACTCAGCTTCACGGTCGGAACGAATTATCCGGCCAACTAAGTGTTAGGCATGCGTTCAACATGACAAGAGGACGTACAACGGTCGTTCCTTAGCTGCCACAGACGGAGTTACTACAACCTTGCAAAACTCCTCCCGGCTTAAGTCAAATTAATCAGGTTCCATCCACGATAGCACATATAGACCATCGTGATCCGACACAACCCTATATCGCGCAGGCGACAGGAAATCACCCGACTTCTACCGCTTAAAGCATGGCTAAGCTGCTACTCGATCATAACTCTATAACCAAAGTGTGGTGAGTTATCTGGACAAAGATGGAATAAAATGCAGCAAAGGTTTCATCACAACCCCTATACTTAATGCAACAATAGATATAACATATTAAATAAACTTTCGAAAGTAAAGGGAGGCTTAAAATGCTCCGGGGCTTGCCTTTCACGAACGAAGCTGGCTCGTGATTTGGGCACTCAACTTCTTCTTCGGGCTCCTCGAGTCCGACTTGCTGGACCTCCACCTCCTGGCTGCCCTCCTGGCCTTCGGGGTTCACTTGAAGCTCGAAGGAGGCTGTCGCGTCCGATGCACCTATTGCATGCTCAAGGAATAAGAAGGTGTACATGCTAAGAGATGAATGCTTGATAACATAATGGACTCACTGGACACTCATTTACGGAGCAATAGTTATAACAAGTTCACACAAGTTAACAAGTTAACCTAGCCCCAAAACCTATCCTGATAGACTATAACAGCAAGCAACATATAACAGAATTAGCTCAGTAAACAGATCATAACTAGTGCTAGGCAGATCCAACAAACATGAGTGAAGACATTCTGGAAAGCTTATGAAATTGTCTACAAATCATCTTTAAGCATTACAGCAAGATTCATACATTAAACAAGTCATTTAAACAAAGTTACAGGTTCTGTCCCAGAAAAACAGAGAGTACCTATTTCTGGAACCCAACTTGGAACAGTTATAACTTTTAAACTACTTGGCCAAATGACCTCAAATTTAAACCACAGCTAGTTCAATAAGTTTACAACAACTTTGATTTAGACAAGTTTCCCAGAAAACCAAGTTGTCATTAAGCAAAAGTTAAATTACTCCCTTGCTGTCCAGAACAGCTTTTAACCCACTAATTAATTATATGATGACATAACCAACACATAAACCATACCAACCATATGGCTTATGAGCACAAGCATATCATAAGGCAACCAGAACACCAGATGATAACCCCCAAACATTTACTTAACAAGGCATTTATTAATTAATTCTAGATAGGAGCATAATTACAAGATACTAGTCAAAGTGCTCCGAAAAATCTACAAAAATTACAGAAGCACAAGTATAGCATCAAAGCATCACCATAAAACATTCAGAGCAATTGCACATACCAAATTAAAGATATGCATTTAACATGTAACAAGGTGTTTATTACATAAATTGTGGATCATGACTTATATTGTATCAAACAGTAGATTTCAGATTATTTACATGTTATGAATACCATAAACAAGTGTACTACCAAACTAGAGCACCAGCATAAGCACCAATTATTTTATATGATTTACTCAAGGAAACAAGCTAAATCTCAAACATAAATTACATAACAAAGCTGCATTACTCCAAAAATCATGAAATATTTATCATAGCATTCTAGTATCACACAGAGACTACCATAAAATTTTCAGAGCAAACTAAGCAGTATAACCAGAGATATGAATTTATTCATGAATAACAAGATTAAATTGTTAATAAATATTTTCCCAGAAAACATGGTTCATTTTATATTTTTATTAAAAACTAGCCATCCCAAGGAATACCGTAAAATTGGTTTCACCATTTTTGGATCGCCAGAACTAGAGATATGATTTTTGCAAGAAAGCCAAAAATCCAGATTTGAATAAAAGAAAGGGGGTGACCGTAGAGTCACTGGCAGACGGGACCGTAGAGTCACGGCGGTGCAGCGGCCGTGTTCCCGCGCGACGGTGAGGTTTCAGCTGCAATGGCACGGCGTGAACTGACGTCAAGACCTAAGCAGAACCTAACGCTACCTAAAGAGAAGAAAGGAAGCAAGGGTGGAGCAGCGGCGAGGTTCGCCGGAATCGGTGTCGTGACGGCCGCGAACCCGACAACGGAGAACTTGAGAAATGCCGCTCACCTCAGGGAGATCTCGTCCAACTGATGGGTGGAGAAGATGGAGGAGCTCGAGGCGGACTTGGAGGCGCTCGGAGGCGAAGCGAGATGCGGAGGCGAGGGCGCAAAGAGCTGGCGAAGCTCTCGGCGGCAATGGCGACGGCGTTTCCGCCAGAGCGAGTGCGAGAGAGAGGAGGAGGAGAATGGACGGGCGCTAAGTGAGTGCGAGGCGCCGTGGCGTCCATGCCAACACCGTCGACCTGACGAGCGGGGCCATCGCTGGCATACGGGCGCCATCTGGCGGACAGGTGGCACTCTGGGCGTTCCCGACGGCGAGCTCAGCTCTCAATCGGACCTCGCGATCACCGACTGAGAGAGCAACTTTGATGATGATTATCTCCCAAACCAGAGCGAATCAGGAGATGATGCAGTTGACAAAGTTGGAGTTCCAATCGAGTTCTACAACATTGTCAACTAGAGCAAAAGCTAGATCGGCCTGGATTGAGAGATATAGAGTTTTCAAAACCGATCAAGCAAACTGGTTTCGTTCCACGACTTAGAAAATTTCCTAAGTGTTGGAAACAGCCCCAAATCTGCCTTGTGGGTTAATTTTGAGCTATTTGTGATCATTTGCATGAGATGGCCATAAAACAACTTTTGTTCCTTATAAAATTTGCTACAACGTTGCTGTAGAAAGTTTTGACATGCAAACATTTTATGAAACACTTTTTAAAAGCCTAAGGAAAAGAGGTTTCTAGGGCCCAATAGCATAAGTATGACTTAAGTGATTATTTTGGAGAAGTGATCAACATGAACATTGTTCCCAAGGTTAAGTTAAGCATAGATAAACTAATTACCAAGGCATAGAGCACAAACACAAGCATGGTTCACTCAAACATAAGCATAGGAAGCCTATTTAAGCAATTTAGATCACTTATTTGCATAGAATGACATGGCTCGAGAAAGATGATGATCATGATATGCTTTGAGTAGATGATGATGCTCATGCTATGAACATGATTGATGCAACCATAACACTGGGGTGCTACAGCCCTCCCCCCTTACAAAAATCTCGTCCCGAGATTTGAAAGCTTACTGATTTTCGAAGAAGGTTTTGTAAACTTCTTTTAAATAATCCTCCATCTCCCAAGTGGCATCTTCCTCCCCGTGGTTACTCCACAACACCTTGTAGAACTTAACCACACGATTACAAGTCTCCCGTTCCTTGCGATCAAGAACCGCTACGGGTTATTCTTCATACACCAAGTCTGACTTCAACTTGATATCTCGAACTTCAACTCGTTCCTCCGGTACACGAAGGCACTCCTTCAATTGTGATACGTGGAAAACAGGGAAAATAGCTCGAAGCGCAACTGGGAGTTGAACTTTGTACGCCACATTCCTTTTCTTTTCGAGAATCCGATAAGGTCCCACATAACGAGGTGAAAGCTTTCGCTTGACTCCGAACCTTTGTACGCCCTTCATCGGAGACACCTTGATATACACATGGCCGCCAAATGAAAACTCAATCGGCTTCCTTCTTTTGTCGGCATAACTTTTCTGACGAGCTTGAGCAGCTTCCAGATGTTGCTGGATGGTACGGACTTTCTGCTCTACTTCGTTCAAGAAATCGATACCATAATACCTTCGCTCTCCGGCTTTTACCCAATTCAACGGGGTTCGACACTTTCGACCGTACAGGGCTTCAAATGGAGCCATCTTCATACTCTCCTGATAACTATTGTTGTAGGAGAACTCAGCTAACGGCAACCACTTAACCCAAGAACCTTTTGAAGAGAGAGCACATGCCCTCAACATTGTCTTCTAGGATTTGGTTAACCCGTTCAGTTTGACCAGCCGTTTGGGGATGATAAGCAGAGCTACGGACTAAATGAGTACCAATCTGCTCATGCAGACATTCCCAAAAACGAGCAGTGAACTGTGGTCCACGATCTGATACAATAGTTCGAGGCACACCATACTGACGAACAATGTGCTCGAAATACAACTCTGCATATTAATGTGGACGATAGTCAGTTCGAACTGGAATAAATCGAGCAACCTTGGTCAAATGATCTACAATCACCCAGATGGAGTCGTAACCCTTAACAGAAGTTGGGAGTCCAACGATGAAATCCATGCTGACTTCTTCCCATTTCCAACCAGGAATTGACAAGGGTTGAAGCAAACCAGCTTTCATGTGAACAGCCTTCACATGACAACAATTGTCACAACGAGCGACAAAAGCAGCAATCTCCTTTTTCATCTTTGTCCACCAAAACAGAGGTTTCAAATCCTGATACATCTTGCTACTACCAGGATGGATAGACAATTTGGATGAATGAGCTTCCGACATGATCTGATTTCGCAGCTCACGGTCTTTTGGGACCACAAGCCGATCCTTGAACCAAAGTATTCCGTTCTCATTGACTCGGAAATGCTTGGTTTCTTCTTCTTTCATTTTCCTCTTTATATGATAGATGCCTACATCTGTTTGCTGCAATTCAATAACTCCATTGCGAGGAGTACTCTCTAGAGAAATCTGGTTGAGCACAAGTGGATGCATAAGATGTGACAACAACGGGTCTTCCACTTGGATTGAGTGACAGTGCACTTTCCGACTCAAGGCATCCGCAACCACGTTCGCCTTGCCCGGATGATAGTGCACTTGTAGATTATAATCTTTAATCAACTCAAGCCACCTTCGCTGCCGCATGTTTGGTTCAGGTTGAGTGAAGATATACTTGAGGCTCTTATGATCGGTGTAGATATTACACAGATTACCCAGCAATATAATGCCTCTAGATTTTCAAAGCATGAACAACTGCTGCCAATTCTAAGTCATGAGTAGGGTAATTGACCTCATGCTTTCGAAGTTGGCGCGAGGCATACGCGATAATGCGACCTTCCTGCATCAACACGCAGCCAAGACCGATGCCTGACGCGTCACAAAAGACATCAAAGGGCTTTTCGATATCAGGCTGAGCTAGAACAGGAGCTGATGTCAGCAATGTCCTTAACTTGTGGAATGCCTCTTCACATTCAGGCGTCCACACAAACTTCTCATTTTTCTAAAGTAGCCGAGTCATAGGCTTGGATATTTTTGAGAATTCGGGAATGAATCGACGATAATATCCAGCCAGACCAAGAAAACTCCGAACCTCGTGTACCGAAGTTGGAACTTTCCAATCCAGCACTTCTTGCACCTTGGCTGGATCCACCGATATACCTTCTTCAGATAAGACATGGCCTAAGAAAGGTACTTTCTTCAGCCAAAACTCGCATTTGCTAAACTTAGTATAAAGCTGATGTTCGCGCAAACGTGACAACACTATACGCAGATGCTCTGCATGCAACTCTTCATTGCAGGAATATACCAAGATATCATCAATGAAGACCACCACAAACTTGTCCAATTCGAACATGAACACCGAATTCATGAGATACATGAAGTGAGCAGGTGCATTTGTAAGACCGAAGGACATGACGAGATACTCATACAACCCATACCTCATCGAGAAAGCTGTCTTAGGTACATCTTCAGGACGGATCTTGATCTGATGATACCTTGATCGCAAATCGATCTTGGAGAATACCTTAGCTTTAGACAACTGATCAAACAAGATATCAATGCGAGGAAGAGGGTATTTGTTCTTGATGGTTACCGCATTTAAGGGACGATAGTCCACACACATGCGCAAAGATTGATCCTTCTTCTTCACAAAGATAACCGGACAACCCCATGGAGACGAACTAGGACGGATGAGACCCTTCTTCAACAACTCATTTAGTTGGGTCTTAAGCTCAGCTAATTCATTGGGTGGCATTCTATAAGGTCTTCTAGAGATAGGAGCGGTACGTGGGATCAACTCAATTTTGAACTCCACATCCCGATCCGGAGGAAGCCCGGGTAAATCATTAGGAAATACATCCGGAAACACACACACCACCGTAATGTCCTGAATAGCCTTAGATGTAACTGCATTCATAGTGCTACGGATTTGAATATCACGAGGGAGTTGCACTAGAAATGCCTCCTTGGTATTCGGGTCTTTCAACATCACTACACGAGTGGTGGTGTCGATAAGAACTCCGTTGCCACTCATCCACTTCATCCCCAGAATTACATCTATGCCCACACCAGGTAGAACAACCAAGTTAGTAAGAAATTGACGGCCTCCTATTTCCAGAGTTGCCCCCAAAACCACTTGATTGGTGGAAATATCATTTCCCGCAGCACTAATACAATAACTGCCCTTATCAAGCGTAATTGCCTTGATATTATGCTTAGACACAAATTCCGAACTCACAAAAGAATGCGATGCTCCTGAATCAAAAAGCACAAGTGCATCACGTTGGTTAACCAGAAACTTACCAGCCGTGACTACCTCACCAGCAGGGATTGCTTCCACAGTTGTGTAGTGAACACGCCCCTGACGGACGTTCCCCTGATTGCCCTTCTTTGGCGGGTAAGGACAGTTGCTCTGCCAATGCCCGATCTGATTGCAGTTCCAGCACGGACGGTTGGCAGGTGGAGTCTTGGCATAGCTGGGACCCGTGTTGCCCCTAGGAAGAGCAATAGAGTACCCCTTGCGGAAACCCGTCTTTGCCTGATTCTTCTTCACCGGAGGGCGATACCGCTGGTTAGGCGTGGGAGCACAGAACGGTGGCTTAGCTGCCACTGGAGCCTTGGACTGAGATGACCCTACCCCGGCCTCAAAAGCCCTCTTGCGAGTCTTGGTCGCAGTATACACAGTGTTATAGTTCTCTTGAGTGAGAGCATCACTGACAAACTCATTGAAAGTTGCACACTTAGTGTGGCCCATAGTCTTCAGCAACTTGGGGCCCAAACCCCGCTTGAAACTAGCAATCTTCTTCGCCTCAGTGTTCACAAACTCAGGAGCATACCTAGACAAATGATTGAAAGCATGCAAATACTCCTTCAAAGTTTTGTTACCCTGGGTTAACTGCATGAACTCAGTATGCTTCATCTCCATGACACCAGGGGGAATGAAATGCCCTTTAAAAGCATCACGGAAAAGATTCCAGTCCAGCACAGTGTCAGCTGGAAGAGCTTCCCGGTACTGATTCCACCAGATGCCTGCCGGACCTTGCAGTTGATGAGCTGCATACTCTGCCTTCAAACCTTCAGTCAACCGAAGCAAGCGGAACTTTTGTTCCACCGTGTTCAGCCATTCTTCAGCTTGCAGGGGTTCTTCGGCTTCTCTGAAAGGTGGGGGCTTTGTATCCATGAAGTCCTTGAAGCTACTATACTGGTTAGGAGCTGGCCCTTCATGTGCATTACGACCACCCTGATTCGCCATCCGATTGATGGTCTCAGTGAGCATCCTCTGATTTTCCACCATCATTTGCATTAACTTAGCAGGATTTGGTGGTGGAGGAGGAGGGGGTGGATTCATGTTTGCACGCTGTTCCGCACCTCGGGTGCCACGAGACATCTGTAAAGACACAGTCAGTGAGTATTGATGATGACAAGATTTGCCGCAGAAGAACTTATATTTATGCCTGAAAGTATTCGAGAGAATAGCTTTACAGAAAGGCACAATAATTCAATTCCACAAAACAACATCACCAATCCAACACATGACAGAGATATCCGCAATATGCACCACAACAGAAAACATCGTCATAACATACGAACATGTTAAGATTACACATTGGGTCCACAAAGTTATTACCCCATCACAGTACATGCCATGAGTCAAGGTCAAAGTTCCAGATTACAACATGGGTACAAAAGCACCACGGCTGACTAGCATACTACAAAAGATTCTCACATAACACTACCCACTACTCCCTACACTCCAGGCTCGTCGTTCGAGTCAGCGTCGAAGATCGCTTCTCCATCCTCGTCGCTAACCGGCTCAAGCTCCTAGTCCTCCACGTCCTCGTGCAGGGGTGGTGCAGCCGCTGCTGGTCCATCGACCTCCATACCATCATCATCGGCCACAATCACCTGAGGTCCCACCTCTGGATACACGGGTATATATTGAGGAATAGGGTGTAGCAGGTTGTTGAGACGGTGAATCTCCACAAGACCAGCCTCAATCTGATCCTGCAGATAGTTCTCCCGCTCAAGCGACTGAACTCGGTGCATCTCCCATGCCCGGCGCCTGTTTTCCGACACGCGGAGTGCAGTGTCCCTCTCACGAGTGATCTGCACCAAGAGCTCCTGTATGGTCTCCCTCTCTCTAGCTAACTGACCCATCTGATCTTGCTTATGATCCCTCTCCCTAATGGCCTTCACCCACTGCTGCCTACGGTACTCCGCAATGTCTTCCCAGTCATTGCGGTCCTTCTAAGATTGCTCTAGGAGTCTAGCTTGCTTGCGAAACTTGCGAGCACGCTTTTCAGCCTTCCATTGCATCTCCTGAGCCTGGCGAAGAGCCACCATCACCTGTGCATAGGTGTCCTCTCGCTGACTGATCAGCTTGAGCATAGCCATCATAGCACTCATAGCAGGACTAGAACTCTTAGGTCGCTCTCCCCTGCCTCGAACCAAAGCACAACCATCAGCCTGCTTCCACTCCGTTGTTGCTGGGTCAGCACGGGGAATGGAGGCCGCTAGTCCTCCCGTCAGCTCATCGCCACACCTCTGACAGATATCAAGCAGGATAGTCTGGGCTGCAACCTGAGCTGCTTCCCAAGGAGTCTGCCCATCCGAGCTACAAGTCCACCCTTTCCATGCAGGCTTGTCCCCATGTGGAGGGACAACTCCCTGCACAGCAAACCACTGTATCCCTCCTGTGCTCTCCAACTCCCACCAAGAATACTGAGGTGGCTCAGTATACCCGACAGACTGTAACACTCTCCAGAGCAAGGTAGGAGTGCCAAACTCGCTCAAGAAAGCGCCACTGGGGCGGGGTGAAGCGGGTGCGTCCATCTGTGGAAAGGAATAGGAATACCATGGATAAAGAGGATTAGTTTAAGCAATATTTATTTAATTAAAAGGGACGACATTGTAAGGGAAGGAGTAGACAGAATGTATGTATGAATGCGACATGATGCATGCACGAACCGTACGTCCTCACAAACTTAGAAAATTAATATTCTAACGGATATACGGTGGCATACATTCGTCTCTCGATACGATAACTATCGATTTACACGTACGCTGTTAGAGTACTTGCAGAAAACTTCATTTCAGCCCAACAGTTCCCAATATATCACTCAAGAAAGGAGTAAACTAAGTGCACATTGCTTGGACATGCCCAACATGCACAAACAATGACACCACAGCTACCTGAGAAATTAAATGCTCCCCAATTAAGTTTCTTTCGTGGTTCCATGGTTTTCACATGTAACCACTCCAGAAAACCACCGCGAACACTCCCCTAGACCGTCGTTTGGACGATCATGCTCTCACAGCTCACACTTACCAGAGCGTAGGTGCGACATTGCATAATTTAAATCTAGCGACATATGTGACTAATTCACATATGAAGGCTACCTCCACCATTAGACCATAGGGTAGCATAGTGCGGTCATCACACATCCATACCTGAGTACTGCCGGAGATGCATAAATAAAAACCCCCAAGTCAGTACTTAAATAGCCACCTATAGTCCTTATGTGGGCAAGGAAGATTCGACCACTGGCATAACTTAAATATTGATTTACACCATTTTATTTAAAAACTCTTTTGTTTTTAAATACACAAACGCTGCATTTATAATGCCGAACTTGCTCCGATGCCAGCTGTCACAGAACCGACCAAATTATAAGAGTTCAAGTGTAGAAACGATCGACAAGCAATCAAGTTTCCAAACTTGAGCCCATATAATCCCGGTAGTCAATTGAAATCACGAAGGACTTCAAACCAACTTGCAACAAACCAAGATCGTAAAAATTCAGCACAACACAACGATTGTTACAAAGTCATACATTGCCGTCGAATCGGCACCACATCGGAGTATTACGTTATTACAACACTTGTTTGAAGTAGCGGAAGCAAAATAGTTACACACACACTCCAAAGTTCAGTTCATAAGTTTGAGTTACTGCCAGAGTCTACATCATCCTTCCAAAAGCAACAGGTACGAGGTTGTTAGAGAACCGTGCCCAACGGTTAGTCCTCATCCCTAGCGGGATGGAGACAGGTCTTGCAGAAGCCGTCATAAAAGATGTCATCTGCAACAGGTGGGAATAAACCCTGAGTACGAGAATGTACTCAGCTAGACTTACCCGTCTAGTAAAACATAAAAGACACCAAGGATCATGCAAGGCTAATATCAAGTGGAGCTGGTTGACTCATCGTTTGCCAAAAGCTTTCATTAAAAACTAAATTATTTTGAGAGCATCATATTTATTCATCATCATCCTACCACTAGATTAGCACCTGTACTACAACACATCACTTGATTATTACAAACAATAATAACCATATTAAATTCATCATATGTTCTTTTTGCTATCATCATTATCATAAACCAAGTTCATTAGTGAATGCTACGTTTGCCGCTGCTCTGTTAAGTTCTCACTAACCGGGAGAGACGGCGATTCGAATCGAATTCCTATCCAGCTGGATGGTTATTCCTAGCACTCATCCAAGCATCCCCCGTCGGAGAGCCAACGGGTCACCTTTGGTACAACTCAGGAATCGCGGCTCCGATCGGCGCCGCACTCCCAGGGCTACCACTCTGCCAGGGAGGTCAGGAATTTTAACTCACCTGCCTTTGGGCTTACGTCAATGGTCCCCCGCACACCGCACTTCCTCCGGTAGTGCGCACTTATACTTGCCAGTCTTCCGGCCTGAGTCATACTACTCAGCTTCGCGGTCGGAACGAGTTATTCGGCCAACTAAGTGTTAGGCATGCGTTCAACATGACAAGAGGACGTACAACGGTCGGTCCTTAGCTGCCACAGACGGAGTTACTACAATCTTGCAAAACTCCGCCCGGCTTAAGTCAAATTAATCAGGTTCCATCCATGATAGCACATATAGACCATCGTGATCCGACACAACCCTATATCGCACAAGTGAGAGGAAATCACCCGACTTCTACCGCTTAAAGCATGGCTAAGCTGCTACTCGATCATAACTCTATAACCAAAGTGTGGTGAGTTATCTGGACAAGGATGGAGTAAAATGCAGCAAAGGTTTCATCACAACCCGTATACTTAATGCAGCAATAGATATAACATATTAAATAAACTTTCGAAAGTAAAGGGAGGCTTAAAATGCTCTGGGGCTTGCCTTTCACGAACGAAGCTGGCTCGTGATTTGGGCACTCAACTTCTTCTTCGGGCTCCTCGAGTTCGACTTGCTGGACCTCCACCTCCTGGCTGCCCTCCTGGCCTTCGGGGTTCACTTGCAGCTCGAAGGAGGCTGTCGCGTCCGATGCACCTATTGCATGCTCGAGGAATAAAAAGGTGTACATGCTAAGAGATGAATGCTTGATAACATAATGGACTCCCTGGACACTCATTTATGGAGCAATAGTTATAACAAGTTCACACAAGTTAATAAGTTAACCTAGCCCCAAAACCTATCCTGATAGACTATAACAGCAAGCAACATATAACAGAATTAGCTCAGTAAACAGATCACAAATAGTGCTAGGCAGATCCAACAGACATGAGTGAAGACATTCTGGAAAGCTTATGAAATTGTCTACAAATCATCTTTAAACATTACAGCAAGATTCATAAATTAAACAAGTCATTTAAACAAAGTTCCAGGTTCTGTCCTAGAAAAACAGAGAGTACCTATTTCTGGAACCCAACTTGGAACAGTTATAACTTTTAAACTACTTGGCCAAATGACCTCAAATTTAAACCACAGCTATTTCAATAAGTTTACAACAACTTTGATTTAGACAAGTTTCCCAGAAAACCAAGTTATCATTAAGCAAAAGTTAAATTACTCCCTTGCTGTCCAGAACAGCTTTTAACCCACAAATTAATTATATGATGACATAACCAACACATAAACCATACCAACCATATGGCTTATGAGCATAAGCATATCATAAGACAACCAGAACACCAGATGATAACCCCCAAACATTTACTTAACAAGGCATTTATTAATTAATTCTAGATAGGAGCATAATTACAAGATACTAGTCAAAGTGCTCAGAAAACTCTACAAAAATTACAGAAGCACAAGTATAGCATCAAAGCATCACCATAAAAATTTCAGAGCAATTGCACATACCAAATTAAAGATATGCATTTAAAATGTAACAAGGTGTTTATTTCATAAATTGGGGATCATGACTTATATTGTATCAAACAGCAGATTTCAGATTATTTCCATGTTATGAATACCATAAACAAGTTTACTACCAAAGTAGAGCACTAGC
Organism: Sorghum bicolor; assembly: GCF_000003195.3. Lineage (NCBI taxonomy): Eukaryota > Viridiplantae > Streptophyta > Magnoliopsida > Poales > Poaceae > Sorghum > Sorghum bicolor. The sequence goes on along the minus strand of NC_012876.2, from coordinate 36,855,504 downwards.
ATAAGCACCAATTATTTTATATGATTTACTCAAGGAAACAAGCTAAATCTCAAACATAAATTACATAATAAAGCTGCAGTACTCCAAAAATCATGAAATATTTATCATAGCATTCTATTATCACACAGAGACTACCATAAAATTTGTAGAGCAAACTAAGCAGTATAACCAGAGATATGAATTTATTCATGAATAGCAAGAATAAATTCTTAATAAATATTTTTCCAGAAAACATGGTTCATTTTATATTTTTATTAAACACTAGCCATCTCAAGGAATACCACAAAATTGGTTTCACCATTTTTGGATCACCAGAACTGGAGATATGATTTTTGCAAGAAAGCCAAAAATCCAGATTTGAATAAAAGAAAGGGGGTGACCGTTGAGTCACTGGCAGACGGGACCCGCGCGTCAGTGACAGCGAGAACAGAGGACTCCTTCGCCGGCAAATGCTCGCCGACGGTGAGCTTCTCCGGCGGATCTAAGGGCACCATCGTGCTCCTAGAGGGATTCCGCATCGAAGGAGGTAGGTGGTGCTAGGGTTTCGGCTACGGAGAGGGGTCGCCGTCGGCCATGGCGGCACGGCGGAGCTACCCAGGCTTACGCCGGCCATCTCCGACCAGTAGAGCGTCAGGGAAGGGTGGCTACAACATCAGTGAGTCAGCGCGGAGCTTTCGAGGTAGGAACGCCTAACCCTAACGGCTCCGGTGAGCCTGCTCACGTGCGAGGTGCTCGTCGGCGGTGAGCACGGCGGTGCAGCGGCCGTGTTCCCGCGCGACGGTGAGGTTTCAGCCGCAATGGCGCGGCGTGAACTGACGTCAAGACCTAAGCAGAACCTAACGCTACCTAAAGAGAAGAAAGGAAGCAAGGGTGGAGCAGCGGCGAGGTTCGCCGGAATCGGTGTCGCGACAGCCGCGAACCCGACAACAGAGAACTTGAGAAATGCCGCTCACCTCGGGGAGATCTCGTCCAACTGATGGGTGGAGAAGATGGAGGAGCTCGAGGTGGACTTGGAGGCGCTCGGACGCGAAGCGAGATGCAGAGGCGAGGGCGCGAAGAGCTGGCGAAGCTCTCGGCGGCAATGGCGACGGCGTTTCCGCCAGAGCGAGCGTGAGAGAGGAGGAGGAGAATGGACGGGTGCTGAGTGAGTGCGGGGCACCGTGGCGTCCATGCCAATGTCGTCGACCTGACGAGCGGGGCCATCGCCGGCGTACGGGCGCCATCTGGCAGACAGGTGGCGCTCTGGGCGTTCCCGACGGCGAGCTCAGCTCTGAATCGGACCAGAGCGAATCAGGAGATGATGCAGTTGACAAAGTTGGAGTTCCAATCGAGTTCTACAACATTGTCAACTAGAGCAAAAGCCAGATCGGCCTGGATTGAGAGATATAGAGTTTTCAAAACCGATCAAGCAAACTGGTTTCGTTCCAGGACTTAGAAAATTTCCTAAGTGTTGGAAACAGCCCCAAATCTGCTTTGTGGGTCAATTTTGAGACATTTGTGTTCATTTTCATGAGATGGCCATAAAACAACTTTTGTTCCTTATAAAATTTTCTACAACTTTGATGTAGAAAGTTTTGACATGCAAACATTTTATGAAACACTTTTTAAAAGCCTAAAGAAAAGAGGTTTCTAGGGCCCAATAGCATAAGTATGACTTAAGTGATTATTTTGGAGAAGTGATCAACATGAACATTGTTCCCAAGGTTAAGTTAAGCATAGATAAACTAATTACCAACGCATAGAGCACAAACACAAGCAGGGTTCACTCAAACATAAGCATAGGAAGCCTATTTAAGCAATTTAGATCACTTATTTGCATAGAATGACATGGCTCAAGATAGATGATGATCATGATATGCTTTGAGTAGATGATGATGCTCATGCTATGCACATGATTGATGCAACCATAACACTGGGGTGTTACATTCTTCTTGGTGATGCAAGCATGGACTCTGGGAAGTACAAGAACCCTCCCCGTGGTGCTCGCCCTAGATCCAGTGATGCCGGTGGTCGGTCTGCGTAACGGGCAGTGCGTGGCCGAGGGACTCCTTCCCGTGGTCAGGGTGCGGCTGGTGCTTCCACCGGCGATGAGGGCATTCCTGCCCCTCTTCACACCCACACCATCCTGTGTCCGCCCCTCTCTCACCAGGCCAGAGTTCGAAGCCAAGCCGTGCCTGATCCTGTGCAAGAGGAAGGATGAGCCATGGACCCCAATGTCCTTCGTCGCTCGCCTCTGCATCTTAGTGAGGTTGGTGCTCGCCGGACTCTCTCATGGCATCCTTAGTTTAATGCTCATGTCCGGAGGCCCTCTATACCCTCTGGCACTCAGCCCCAGCTTGATATTGATTACAAGAAGCGCCTTGTGGACTTGAGAAATCAGCGCAACGAGAACCCGTACAAGTTCATCAAGTTTGCGGGAGTTGAGGAGCGGTTTTGGTCTCAATTTCACAATGACTTCTATGAGTCCGTCCTCTACAAAGCCAGCAAAGTCAGCAAGAATGGTCCACTTTTTCAGCACAAGTATGTGGTCGTCAAGTCCTTGCAAGAATTCAATCATCCTGCGGTCAATGCTTTGATTAACAAGCTTAAAGAATGGCGCATCCTTCCCCTTATGACCCTTGAGAAGAATTGGAATGAAAGGATCATCTTTCAGTTTTGGGCAACATTGTGGGTAGATCAAGCTTCGAGGGTGCTGCATTGGATGACTTAAGGTGTTCATTATCGCCTTGACTTTATCACCTTCTCTCGCTTGCTTGGTTTTGATCATATGGATCGAGATGCACCCCGGCTGTCTACCATCTTTGCCGAGGGGATTTCTGAGGCTGATCTTGATGCTGCTGAAATGTACAAGCTAGGAGCTCATCCGGATTTCAAGACCACTCAGCTGAAGCCTTTCTTCTATGTGCTGAACAACTTGATACGCTACACCATTGACCCCAAGTTTGGAGATTCTATTCACCTCCGTCTCGATGCTCCTAAGATCTTGGCTCACTTTGGTGCTAATGGTGGCCGCTTTGGTGTCTCGGACTTCATGTGGAATAAGATTGTGGATGCGTCCGTTGACCCTCACAAGTATTTGCCTTATGCTCCTTATCTGATGCATATTATTGAGCAAGTTGCTGGAGTACAGTTCTCGCACCCATGCGTTCATGCTCCGGTTCGTGCCAAGCACTTGGGTGCTCCTCCTCTCAGTCCTGCTGCTGCTACTCCTGCTGGTGCTGATGGTGCTCAAGGGGAAGTTGTCCCTCCTCAGGACAGCAGTCGTGGTCGCCGCAGCCCTACCCGTCATGCGCTGCAGCGGTTCTTCTCCTACTTTTGCTATTGCCAGAAGAAGACCGATCAGCGTCTCCGTCATCTTGAGGAGAAGGCAGCTCTTCCTCCGTCCTCTCCTCTTCGTGAGTTCTAGGACCCCTATGATGAATATGACAACATACATTGGACTTCTGTTGATGAGGATGAGGAGCAGCAGGATCCTCCTCCACCCTCTGCTTTTGATCCATTCTATGGTGGTGGGATCCCTGCTGGGTTCTCCATGGAGGACACCGAGGCCGGCTTTGCTTATCAGGATATCTTTGGAGCCGCGGATGATGTCACTAGGGCCTTTGCCTCTACTGCACCTCCTCACGAGCAGTCTACCTTCACTGATCCTAATGGTAAGGGGCCGCTGCGTACCTTGATCGACTACGATGACGACGACGACGACCTTGATGATGATGATGAGTAGTACTTTGACTCTTTCTCGTAGCCTACCCTTTTTGGCACTTGCTGCCAAAGGGGGAGTGTTAGGCTTATCTTTGATGTAATAAGTTAGTTGTTGGTGTCCTTCTTAAACTTTTCTAAGTGGTGAACTATGTGTGGTGAACAAGAACTACTTTTGTGTGATGATTGACTGTAAGCTAAACACTTTTATTTCTTTATTATATTTTGCTTGTGTTAGCTTCTTTGGACCTTTGTTAATGCAATGTTGTTTTTGAATGGTTATTGTGAGTTCTTTAGTTCTTGCATAATCATTCAAATTCTTCTTTTATTCTTTGTGATATATCTTGTCATACGCATCACGGTTTGTTTCTTGTCACACACACTCTTTTAGGCACCCCACGGATTGCAAAATTTAGGGGGAGCTTGATCTTAATGTATGTCATCTTGATATTAATCAAGATTTAAAATTTCAAATCCCGTGCATACATTAAGGGGGAGCCCAACCTGACTTTTGGAATTCAAAAGCTCTACTTCTTTCAATCTTTTATAAGCCTAAGTTGGTTGTCATCAATTACCAAAAAGGGGGAGTTTGTAAGTGCATTCGCCCCCGGTGTGGGTTTTGATAATTAATGACAATCAAATTAGGAACTAACATGTCTATCAAGTGTATCTATAGGTGTTAGTTCATTGATGGAATCAAACAAACACATTTGGTGAATCAGAGCACTCCCAAATCTTCTTCATTTGAGTGACGTTTCAACTCAAGAAGCTACCTAGTTTTATTTCTTGTTTGAGTTATAGGAAACGCCGCACTATCAAGAGGGATGCAAATTGAGTTGGTAAGATGAGGATAAAGGTGCTCAGGTCAACTTAGGTTTTGCGCTTGAGAGACACACTTGCACGCACGAACTTCTGGGAAGTTTCTTCTCTGCCAGGGTGAGCCGGTAGTACCGGCCCTCAGGGCCGGTGGTACCGGCAGTGCCAGTTCTTCTCCTGAGTTTTGCGAGAAAATGAACTACCGGTAGTATCGGGCTTTGACCGGTGGTACCGGCTACCGCTGGTGGTACCGGTGAAACGCCGGTAGTACCCGCAGGCCAAATTCTCGTAGAACTGCCGTTTGCGGGAATTTGCACTGCCGGTGGTACCGGCCTTCCACCGGTGGTACCAGCGCTGGCTAGTGGTACCGGCTCAAGGCCGGTAGTACCGGTAGGTCTTTTTCTTGCATCTTCCTCGGCCTTCTCACGTTTAGATCTGAGGACACCGGTGGTACCGGTGGTTGCACCGGTAGTACCGGCAGGTGTTCTGTACTCAAGTATAAATAGCTCTCTTCTCTTTTCTAACTGTTGGCTTGCTTATTCTAGCTACTCCACATCTGAGAAAACAGTCTCCAAGCTTTGTCTCACCCACTCTCTCTCCCTCTTGCTCCTAGACTTCATTTCTTGAGAGATTCGAGCTAGAGAAGTGAGATTAGAGAGTTGGGAGCTTCGATCTGCAACTTGAGCACTCCGTTCCTCGTGTTGTCGGGTTTGGTTTGTATTTGTTACTCTTGGGTTCTTGGAACCCTAGCCGGCTAGGCGTTCTTTGTGGTTGCCCGTGTTGATTCATCTGTGAGGGCACCCTGAAGTGTTTGTATTACCCCTTGATTCTTAGTGGAAACATCAAGCTAACCTTTGTTGTTGCTTGAGGAGGAGACCTAAGTGGTCAGACCTTCGTGGTCACCTCAACAACGGGGACGTAGGAACTCCTAAGTGGAGATTGCCGAACCTCGGGAAAAATACCTTGTCTCGCTGTGGAGGTAGCTTCGACTACCCTTGTTTGTGTTCTTTGTGTTCCTCTCTCTCTTCACTTTTCAACAGGTAAACAAAGGTCGATCTACGTTGTGGAGAAGGACCTAGTTAAGGAGACTCCGACAACATCCTCTCCTACACTTAGGAAAGGGGGGTAAAACTCAGATCTGAAATCTAAGCCCTTTACACTCTGATTTCGTAGCTGTCTTAGGGAGTCGGTAGTACCAGCAGTTTGCGTCGGTAGTACTGGCTGTGTGACACCAGTAGTGCCGGCCCAAACTGTCGGTGGTACCGACAGGCATTTGACTTCCGTAACTTGAGTTTTGAGTTTCAGGTTTTAGATACGCCTATTCACCCCCCCTCTAGGCCAATTAGATCCTTTCACTTATGTTGCAAATATTGGATCGATACATCTATGTGCAAATTAATTAGTATCTTCCAATAGATTGACAAGCCATTTGATTAATGGTGAGTTGTGAATGGGAAGTTATCTACTGTGTGGGCAAAGTGCCTTGCCCCGCTGGGAAGTTCTTCCAAAACTATGGTTCATGGAAATGCAGTGTTCCAAATGATGGAACTGAGGTGGACACACAAATTTTTGCTGTATGTGTATGTCTTGCATACTGTAATCTAGAGGCTCCTAATTTATGCAGCTGGAGAACAAACTTCCCGTGTCAGTATAATCAACCAATGATATGTGCAAGGAATCAAAGAGGCAGAACATCAACATTGATGATGCCCTCAAGGTACTTGATGAGATGGAGTTTTCGGAGTTTGTAGAGCCCCTTAGGACTTGGTTGAAGGTCAATCTTGTTGTCTTCATCCTGTTAGCACTTTGTTAGATCCTCCATGGTGTTACCGATATAAACCTATAGATTCATAAATTGATTTCTTAGTCTGAGATTTTTTCTATTATATAGATGGGCATAAATTTTTTTAGTAATAGTACTATCCATGTACTCAGTGATATGACCTCAAGTGGATATATATGCTTAACACTTTTTTTGAATTGTGCAATTCTATATATATATATTCAATTATTTCATTTCAAAAGTATTTCCATCCAGTATATAGTTCTGAAAACTTCGCTCTTTGATGCAGAATAACTCGAATAGGGTATGCTTTTGGTTCCATATGCTTGGAGCTTAGTCAGAGCAATTGTTTTTTTTCGTGTCATATCATCTAGATCATGTAAGTTGATGTTCCCTTATTCCTGTGTTCCCTTTACCTACGCATTACCATATCATATATTCTTGATACTTCTTTCCACTTTGAAGCGTGGCAAATTGAATAGATATAAATGTTATCGCGACGTTAGCACGAGCACTATACTAGTTAATTCATATGTCATAACATTTTTGACTTTTTGTTGGTAACATGTAAAACTTATATAAAATATCAACATCCAAATTTTTTGCTGTGGAATATAATATGATAGAAATTTAGGTATTTTTAGTTTTAACTTAACTAAAAAACAGTAGCGAAATATTCATGGCATCATATGTAAGACAACTGATCATGTTAAGAGTACTAAATTTAACAAATTCAGTGAGTATAGTATTGTATCATGAGGAGGGACTAGAGCTAGAGGCACCAGTGGTAGTTGATCTAGGGAGGTGTTCATCATCGAAGTAGACAACGCAGATGGTCACTAGAAGGAAACAATGCAACTGGAGCGCTGGGAAGTAGATGCAGCAATACTGGAACACAGAGAAGTAGACGATGCAGGTGTAGTCATGTTGTGGGCTCCTAAAAACCTGATCATCCGGTATACTTGAGCAGGTGTAGGTGACGCGGACAATGGTTTTGGAGGTCTGTTATACAACCTCCTGTGTATGTAGGAGACTGGATTGGGAAGGCTTGAACAACTTGACAAAGAAGAGAAGATGTCATGTTTTTTCTCGTACTCACGAGGCTGTGATGAGATATACCATTTGTATATGCAACCAGATAGAAGCTAGAATATCGAGAGGATGAACCTGGACAGACATCAAGAACAGACATGTGGAGTTACCAGTGTTGGAGTATGAGTAATCTAGGCCCATGAGGCCCATGTATGGAACTATATGGCTACCCTGTCTAGGGTTAGCCCAGTTAGTGAAAATTATTGTCTATCATGGTATCAGACTAGGTTGCTTCTTCCTCCCCCAACAGCCAGCCGCCGCTGCCTGCTGCCCGCCGCCGGCTGGCCGACGCGCCGGCGCCGCCGCCCATGTCCTCCTCCTCCTCCTCCCCCCTCTTTCCCCTCCATTGCCTCCTCTTCCTGGGCGCACACCGCACGTCCGCCCGCTGGGGCAGGGGCGTGTCCGCCCGGTGCCGCCCGTCCGCCCGCTGGGGCAGGGGCGCGTCCCCCCAGTGCGATCGTGCGTCCGCCAACTGGGGCGAGGGCGTGTCCGCCCGGTGCCGCCCGTCCACCCGCTGGGGCAGGGGCGCGTCCGCTCGAGGCCCGCTCTGCTGCCAGGCCGCCCGTCGAGGGCTCCGTCCTGGCCTTGGCAGGGGCGCGTCTGCCCGAGGCCAGCTCCGCCTGGCCGCCTGTCGGGACCCTTTTCTCCGGCGTGACGCCCAGCCCCGCCTCCCTCCTCATGGCGATAGGTGAGGGTGCTGCAGACGTCACTGACGGGGTCCTGGCTACGGAGGTCGCCGACACTACGCCCACTGTGACGGGGGTTGTGGCACCCCTGCCGCACATACCTGTAGTCGGCGCGGACATCTCGATCTTCCCCGCCCCGTCTACTTGGCCGCTGACATCCACAGAGAGTCCAGACTCCGCTCTTGCTGCGACTGTCGCCGCTGCCCGCTGTGGTGTGGGCGGTCCCAGGGTCTCTCTCGGCGGCCGATGCCCTGGCTGCCTTTACTGCTACTCGGCCGCCGCCGCCGTCTCCTCTTGGTCCTCTCTCTGAGCCGAGCAGGGGTGGGGGGGGCCGTGGCGGCCGCCATCGCCGCGGCGGGCGACGTGGTGGCGGTCCTAGCGGTGAACCTCGTCTGGTTTCTGCACCTCCATGGGCACCACCTCGCCCAGGCCCGTCGGTTGGCACCTGGCGGCCTGGGCCATGCTCATTGGTGCTCCTTTGTGGGCTTAGGCTTCACCTCTCGGCGGCACCTCACCTGGGCCCGTCGGTTGGGACCCAGCGTCTTGGGTCATTTTCCAGGCTCCCGGCGGTGCACCTCGCCCACCGGTGGCCATGCTTGCTTGTGCTCCTCCGGGGTCCCTATCCGCATCACCGGGGGCTCCTCCTCTCGGCGTCTCGCTCGGGCCTGTCGGTTGGCACCTGTTGACAACGTTTTTGGACACGTACCCAGGATCGACAGAGTGTAGATCGGCAAGATGGGGCAACAGTGACTGGTCTGCAGGAGAGTTACCGATGAGAGTGGTTACCGATAAAGGGACAGTTGAATGTGGCTAAGTCTATGGGTGCTGATGTGTTTGTGCCGATGGTCAGCGTCAACCCATGCCGATGGCTACGATGGGGTTTGCCGATGATTCGGAAGAGGAACCTAAAGGTTGCCGATTGGCTTGTGGTGGTGTCCCAGTTTGTCACGGGAGGATAGTTTTATGTTTTCCTTAGTTATTTAGATCGTTTTGTATACGGATTCTGCTTAATTTGGAATTCGAGTTCTAGTCATGTCTGATTGTAGCTCTTTGAGCAGGGTATAAATATAGACCCCAGGGCCTTGTAATTGACATATATCAATCAATCAAACACCAGTTTTTACTCATATTCCAGCATCTACTTTTTCGATGACTTCGTCATATTTTCCTTTTCATTACGAGTTCTTAGGAGTTCGTCGACTTAAGCTCGGCGTATTCTCAAGTTCCGCGTGAATACCTCTTGGCCGTGGCATCCGGGCGCATCGTTGTTGTCGGGACCAAAGTATTCGAGTTATCACCTTTGCCGATAGTAGGGTCAAATCGGCTGGCACGCCTTAACGTTTAAATCGGGTATTAGCCCTTTGTGTTTGCAGATCCAGCTTTTGCATCAACACATCTTTTGGCACACCCGGTGGGACCAGATTCAAGATCAAGATCGACATGTCGACTACAGAGTTCGATCAGGAGAACGTCATCCCCGTGACGGAGGCCAATCTCAAAGATGAGCAGAAGCAAGCTATTGCAAAAGCCATGGAGGATTACAAGCAGCAATGAGGTCCTTCAGCATAAACAGGAGCGGCGAGGTGATCCAGAAGGAAGCGCTGCCGATGCCTAGCCAGGTTACTTTTGATGCCAATCCTGGTAAACTTCAAGACATGGTTGATAATGCTATTAACCGTGCTTTGATCAACCAAGCTGGTGTGCTGTCCAATACGGTTTTCAATGCCGTGGCTAGAACTTTCAAAGAAGGACAATTGCCACCAAATTATGTGGGCCCGTCTCATCATCAGCCAGGGTCACCGGTGGTCACAGCTCCATCGGCTGCTACAGCCGCTGCGGGCACAGAAACGACCATTCCTGCAAGCACGTTAGGAGTTACTAATGCACAATCTACGCCGATGACAACCAATCCGTCGACCTCAGATGGGCAGATTAAGCTTACTACAGATCTGTTGGCATCGGCAATGTCAGGACCTGTCCCTCCTCCCAACTGGTGGGGTTTTGGTATGCCCCCAGAGTTCACATTGAAGACACCTAGTGTATCTCAGACGGCTGATGGGAGAGGCAAGGCTCCTATGGCATCGGCACCTCCGAATATGCCGATGAATCAGAGTCCCTAGTATACTACAACTACTACTGCAAGGCCTTACACTGGGAATTCTCAAGCTCCAACGTTCCAGATGCCTAATGCACCGACAGATTCAGTGCCGACGCAACAGAGGTTTATGAATCAGTCAGGGTATGTCAATTCAATGATGATGCCCAATTACCAGTCATCGGCAGGCCCTATGCCGATGAATGCTAATAGTGGATGGCCTGAGCAGCATGTCTTTCCACAAATGCCCCAACAACATCATCAAGCTACAGGGTTTCAACAAGGCCAAATCTATCCTGGGTTCCAGAATCAAGGGTTGCCCAACCAGCCAATGAATTTTGGGCAGCAGATTGGCGGACAGCAGCTTGGTGGTCAGCAGTTCGGTGGTCAACAGATCGGTGGTCAGCAGGTTGGTGGCCAGATGATCAACCCAATGTTCCATGCAGATCGCGTGCCACATAGACACGTGGAAGCATATCATCAGATCCCAGATCCGCAACCGCCTCATCGGCAAGATGCCGATGCTCATTGGGCCAATAAGATTGCTGAAGTAATGAGGGACCAGTTTGGGATAAAACCCAAAGTTAACACTTACTCTTATCGGACACCATATCCTCCCGCATATGATTTAATCCCGCTTCCAAATCGGTACAAGGTGCTAGATTTTACCAAGTTTTCTGGGCAGGATGATACATCAACCATGGAGCACGTCAACAGGTTCATCATTCAGTGTGGGGAAGCTGCTAACCGGGACGAGTTAAGGGTTCGCTTGTTCTCGTCATCATTATCTGGGTCGGCTTTCACTTGGTTCATATCGTTACCTCCTAACTCAGTGATTAGTTGGGCCGATCTAGAGAAGCAATTCCACAAATACTTCTTTTCTGGCGTCCATGAGAAGAAGATCACCGATTTGGTCAAATTGAAGCAACGCAATGATGAATCGGTTGAAAGTTTTGTGCAGAGAATACGGGAGGTCAAGAACAAATGCTATAGTTTGGTTTTGGATGATCGGCAGCTAGCCGATTTGGCTTTCTAGGGTTTGCTGCCACATATCAGGGACAAATATGCATCTCAAGAGTTCGAAAGCTTAAGTCATTTGGTGCAGAGAATTTCTGATCAAGATATCAGGCCTTTTGAGCCCAAGAGAGCATGGAACAAAAATGTATCATTTGTGGATGAAGCAGCAAGCTCGGACTCTCATGAGGAACCAGTCATCGGCTTGGCAGAATGGGTAAAGAATAAGAAGTCGATGTCTTGCCCTTTTGGGCACAAGGAGCCAGAGAAGTTTGCATTTGATATCACCAAGGCCGATAGGATATTTGACTTTCTACTCCAGGAAGGTCAGATTAAGTTGTCACCCAATCATGTGATTCCATCGGCTGAAGAATTAAAAAAGATGAAGTACTGCAAATGGCACAATGCAACTTCTCATAGCACCAATGAGTGCAAAGTTTTAGACAGCAGCTGCAATTGGCTATAGAGTCTGGGAGGATCAAATTTGACAGCTCCAAAACTCAGAAGCCGATGAAGATTGATCAACATCCTTTCCCAACGAACATGCTAGATGCTAAGGGAAAGGCCAAGGTCTTAACATCGGAAGCAGCCGAAAGAATTGCATCGGTGGATCCTCAGCATCAGATCACCACTGCCGATGCAAAAGGAAAAGGCTTGATCCAGGAGGGAACTAACTCAGGAAGGCCTCCCCGATCTGGTATTGTGATAACTCACAGAAGGCCTTAGGAAACTTGGCACCAACATGAGGATCGGTATCGGCGCCAGCAAGAGAACTACCATCAGGAAGAAGAAAGACGCTGACAAGAGTGGAATCGGCACAGGGATCACTGGAATTGCCCGTTCTTCATTCATTGTTGGGAGGAAAATATCAAGCTTCCTACTGTCAGGGACTGCCCGGAATGTAATGGTTATGATCGGTATGACAGATCAAATCGGCAGTATCAGAACAATAACCGCCGGTTTGATGGGCCAATTAGGGGGAGAGCGTCAGTTCATGATTGGCTGGGGGGCAGGCTCAGTGTGCATGACAGGCTTGGAGATCGAGTTGAGTATTTTCCCAGGAATCAGGAAGAGCTTGAGGGGATGGCTAATGCACGGGTTCCCGATGAGTTCATATTCTGCAGGGATGCTAATACTTATCGGATGGAGTCAAGGGAAAATCGTCGCCCATCGGTAAGGCAGCAACAACTCCCTCCATGTTGTCTAAAGGGGTTGACGAGGACCTAGAAAAGGAGGCTGCAGCACGAAAGACGAGAAGAGTTGAACAAGGGTGAGAACTCTGGCCAGTCTAGGGATCAGCAACAATCAGATCCTAAGGGAAAAGGTCCATCGGCAGATGTCAACATGGTATTTATGTTGCCGACGGAATTCCTTGCGCCGTCTAGTGATGATGAGTTGGAGTTTTCTGACCAAATAGCTCAGTTGGCTCTGGATCCGATGACAGCCATCTTCGAGAAGCCTGCCGATGATGAAAGGCAATATCTTAAGGCTCTGTTTGTTAAAGGAAGAGTGGATGGTCAGCCGATGACTGAGATTTTAATTGATGGTGGGGCTGCTATCAATATCATGTCATATGCAGTGTATCGGAAGCTTGGGAAAGGAGATCAGGATTTAACCAAGACCGATATGATGCTCAAAGACTTTGAGGGCAACGTGTCTCCGGTTAAGGGGGCAATATGCATTGAGTTGACCATAGGCAACAAAACCTTGCCGACAACCTTCTTCGTGATCAGTGGAAAAGGTGCTTATAACTTGCTGTTGGGAAGAGATTAGATTCATGCCAATTGTTGCATCCCGTCTACAATGCACCAGTGATTGGTCCAGTGGGTAGGTGACAAGATTGAGATTGTCCCGGGAGATTTTTCTTATATCATTGCATCGGTAGAGGCAGACACCTATGAAAGAACTAGGTGTATTTCAGGAGAAGTTTGGGAAAAGGACTTTCTCAAAGTTGCCGATTATGAAATTCCACCGATCCAAGCAGTCGGTTCTGATGAAGGTTTTTAATGGATAGATTCGCCGATGATGGAAATTTAGGCCCGAGGTTCACATCGGCCGATGATTTGGTAGAAGTGGATATAGGTAGTGGTGATAAACCTAGACCTACTTTTATTAGTGCTAAGTTAAGTTCTGAGTGTAAGCAATAGTTAACTGATTTGTTAAAGGAATATAAAGATTGCTTTGCTTGGGATTATACTGAGATGCCTGGTTTAGACCGATCGAATGTTGAACATTGGTTACCAATCAAGTCTGGGTTTCGGCCACATCAACAGCTAGCTCGCCGATGTAATCCTAATATTCTTCCTGATATTAAGGCCGAAATAACTAAACTTATCGAGGTTAAATTTATTCGGCAGTGTCGGTATGCCGAGTGGATCTCCAATGTCGTTCCAGTCTACAAGAAAAATGGGAAGCTTCGAGTTTGCATTGATTTCAGGAATCTCAATAAAGCTACGCCGATGGATGGCTACCCAATGCCAGTTGCCGATCTGCTAGTTGATGCTGCAGCTAGGCATCGGATCATCAGTTTTATGGATGGCAATGCAGGGTACAATCAGATATTCATGGCTGAAGAAGATATTCGAAAGACTGCATTTAGATGTCCTGGTCATGTTGGGTTGTTTGAATGGATAGTCATGACCTTTGGCTTGAAAAATGCTGGTGCTACTTATCAGAGGGCTATGAATTTTATATTTCATGAGTTCATCAGCAAACTGGTAGAAATTTATATTGATGATGTGGTGGTTAAGTCTGGAGACTTCACAAAGCATCTTGCCGATTTGCGAAAGGTATTGGAATACACAAGGAAACATGGTTTGAAGATGAATCCCAATAAATGTGCATTTGGTGTATCGGCAGGGCAATTTCTTGGTTTCATGGTGCATCAAAGGGGAATTGAAATTAGTCGGACATCCATTGATGCTATCAATAAGATAGTTGCCCCTACCAACAAGACTGAGCTCCAATCTTTGATCGGCAAGGTAAATTTTATCAGGAGGTTTATATCTAATTTATCTGGTAAAATTCGTGCTTTCAGTCCTTTACTTAAGTTGAAAGCCGATCAAGAGTTCGTCTGGGGGAGAGAGCAACAGTTGGCCCTAGATGAAATCAAGAATTATTTGGTAAATCCTCCAGTTCTGATTCCACCTCAGCAAGGAAAGCCCTTCAGATTGTATTTGTCTACCGATGGGATGGTCATCGGTTTAGCTTTAATTCAAGAGTTTGAAGGGAAGGAACGAGTGATTTACTATTTAAGCAGGAGGTTGATTGATGCTGAAACCAGGTATTCGGCTATTGAGAAGCTGTGCTTATGCTTGTACTTCTCCTGTATTAAGTTAAGGCATTATTTGCTATCGGCCGAATGCACTGTTATTTGCAAAGATGATGTGGTCCGATACATGCTATCTATGCCGATCATGAGTGGCAGGATCGGTAAGTGGATTTTGGCACTATCAGAATTCGATTTGCGTTATGAATCGGCTAAAGCAGTTAAGGGACAGATTATGGCCGATTTTGTAACTCAACATTGCGGTACGGTGGAGACCTTGAAAATTGTGCCTTGGACGCTCTTCTTTGATGGATCCACGTGTGACCGGGGGGCAGGAATTAGCATAGTGTTAATTTCCCCTCGGGGAAGAAAGTATCAGTTTTCCTTGCCGATTGTTGCCACGTCAACAAATAATCAGGTTGAGAATCAAGCTTTAATAAAGGGGTTGGAATTACTAAGGGAAGTTCATGCTGATGTTGTTGAAATCTTCAGTGATTCTATGCTGGTCATAAATCAGTTGGCTGGAAGTTATGAATGCCGAAGCGAGGTCTTAATAACTTATCATGAAAGGAGTATGCAGCTGTTAAAGGAATTCAAGGACTTCTGGTTAGAGCATGTTCCTCGATTACATAATGAAGAGGCCAATCGGTTGGCTCAGCATGCCTCGGGATATCAGCCCATGATTAATGCAATATCGGCAATCGGTGCCGATGATTGGAGAAAAGAAATAATTGATTATTTAAAGGATCCATCCAAGAAAGTTGAGAGACGTGTTCGGTTTCAAGCCACTAAGTATGTGCTCCTCGAAGATGAATTGTATTATCGAACTATTGATGGGATTCTTCTCAAGTGTTTAGGTGATGATGAAGCTAAGAATCTGATGGGAGAAATCCATGAAGGGGTATGTGGAGCACATTAGTCGGCGTTTAAGATGAAGTGGATGATCAGAAGAAATGGGTATTATTGGCCGACTGTACTTGAGGATTGCTTTAAGTATTTCAAGGGGTGTCAAGGATGTCAGAAGTTTGGCAATGTTCAAAGGGCGCCCGCATCGGCCATGAATCCTATCATTAAGCCTTGGCCGTTCCGAGGATGGGCTATTGACTTGATCGGCCAGATTTATCCACCATCTAGAAAAGGACACAAGTTTATCTTGGTTGCCACCGATTATTTCACCAAATGGGTTGAAGCTATTCCTTTAAAGAAAGTTACATCAGCCAGTATGATTGATTTTGTGAAAGAGCATATTATTTACTGATTTGGAATTCCTCAAACGATTACTACCGATCAGGGTACTATGTTCACATCGGGGGAGTTTGATGAATTTGCAATCGGTATGGGAATTAAAGTATTAAACTCTTCTCCTTATTATGCTCAAGCTAATGGGTAGGCCGAGGCATCTAACAAAGGAATTATCAAGCTTATTAAGCGGAAGATTGAAGAAAATCCTAGGAGGTGGCACACATTGTTAAATGAAGCTTTGTGGTCATACCGGATGGCTTGTCATGGGTCGACCAAGGTTTCACCTTATCAGTTGGTATATGGGCATGATGTAGTGTTACCTTGGGAAATTAAGACTGGGTCTAGGCGACTATCTTTTCAGGATCAGTTGGCTGCCGATGATTATGCTACTTTGATGACAGACGAGTTGGATGATCTAGCAGGGCATCGGCTAAGGGCTTTGATGAGTATAGAAGAGAATAAGAAGAGAGTTGCTAGATGGTATGATAAGAAGGTAAAGGCTAAGGAGTTTGCCGATGGAGACTTAGTATGGAAGCTAATCTTACCGATCGGGACTAAAAGTTCAAGATTTGGAAAGTGGTCTCCCAATTGGGAGGGTCCCTATCGGATAAGTCGATCGGCTCCTGGTAACGCCTATATTCTACAAACTCTTGAAGGAGTTGAATTTCCCAGAGCATTAAATGGAAAATATCTAAAGAAGTATTACCCAAGCATATGGGTCGATGCATGAAGGTTTAAGTGCCGATAACATTCCTATCGGCTAGATCAAAATGTATCTAGGGTTGGACTTAATGTTTTAAAAGGGTGCCGATAACATTCCTATCGGCTAGATCAAAATGTATCTGGGGTTGGACTTAATGTTTTAAAAGGGTGCCGATAACAGTCCTATCGGCTAGACCAAAATACTAAGAGCGTTCAAAAGGGAAGGGCAAGTATGCCGCCGATGAATGTTCAACAGCACCTGGATCACCGATATAGCGCCCAAGCGAATTTTGGTTGGCTGCTTCTATCTCTTTGATATCCTCATCGGCAGAGCCTTCCACCAGCTTCAGTTTCTTCTTCATCTGCAGCGCCGTCCGGGCTTGGACATTTCGCTCTTGCTCAAGACGCTTGATCACCTCAGGCTGCTGGTTCTCCTCTTGTTGAGCCTGGGACAAGGCTTCTTCCACTTGCTTGAGTTCTGCCAGTAGGGCCTCTCTTTTTGCCGACAGAACAGAAATCTTGTGCTTCAGCGCATCTCCTGAGGACTTTAAGATGTCGATGTTCTTGTGCTTCTCATCGGCAAGGAGTTTCACTTTCATCATCTCCTTGGAAAGCTGAGCCTGAGCAGCTCTGTCGGCAAGGCGCTGAGTAGCCCGTTGATATTGCAGCTGACGGCTTTCCAGATGTGCAGCTTGAAAGAGGGTTTCTTCAGCATCGGCAGGAATTTGGCCTCTGAGGGTCTTGAACAAAGCCTTGGCTGGGTCAGAGTCATCAACTAGTTGGGCCGTATCTAATTTTGCCCTAATTTCTGCCGATGTGATTCCAACTGCTCGAGAGGAACTTGCCTCCTCACCTTCGTCTTCAGAAATGTCGATGGAGAAGGAGAACAAGCTGTCGGGAGAGTCCTCTTCCTGAAAAGGAAATGAGATGAGTCATTCCATGGTCAAGTATTAACGAATAATACAGATGGAGATTGGGTGACTTGCTTGTTTTAGGGCGATTTCTCGCCTCTGACTAGAAGATGCTGACGGAACCACGGGCTGATCGGCTGGAGTTGCCGATGGGATTATGTCAGCTGAAAGAATAACAGAAATAATTGTAAGACAGAGAAAGTAGGTTCATCGGCAATGATTTCATAGAAAGTGTGTTACCTCGAGGGGGAGCAGTACTTGTTTGGATGGAAGAAACTACCGATGCTATAATTGAACCCGCTGGATCGGCAGTTTGCTCATGCACGTCAGCCGATGTGTCTTCTGGCTGAGGTACTTCTGGCTAGGGCTCTTCTGGTTGGAGTTCTTCCACTTGTGGTGCTTCTTGCAGCTGAGGAGGAGATGGTGCTTGTTGCGTATGGACTTCTGGAGAGGAAGGAGAAGATTCCACTGGAATTGGAGATACTGGGGGAGGAGAAGGTGCTGCCGTCCTCTGGCGCTTTGCTTGTGATCTGGTGCTCTTGGAGCCTTTCCTTTTCACTTGACTGGACTGGGGGGCATCAGCACTTGTGCTTCTGGTCCTTGCTGATGCGCTAGTATGCTGATACGATGACAGAAATTCGTGAGTACAAGTGTAACAAATGTAAGAATGGAATCGGTATGAATGAAAGAGTTTGAACAGTTACCTTGAAGGCCTGTGCTAAGGTAGAGGCAGCTACCGATGGAGACGTCTTTGTACGCTTGGTGGTGATTTTCTTCAGGCGCACACTCGATGCATGATAGCAGCCAAAGTAGGAGCGTTGTTGCCGATTGAAGAGATCGAACCTGATGGAAAAAGATCAATCGGCTTGCCACTCCTGCTGACCGATGGGGGAACGTTATCAACCTGCAATACAATACAGAAAGTGAGTTACCGATGGAAATAAGAGTGAAAGAATTGAGACATCGGTTTGGAAATACTTACAGTGCTATCGGGAACTTTGTACTGGGGGTCAATCATGCCACGGTACGTAAGGACCGATTTGCAGAACAAATGTTCCTTCCATTTTTCCCACCATTGTTTGTACGCCTGAGTGATGAAGAGGGCCGGGATCCACTCTGATAAATCTGCATCTGTATCGGCACTCGGTGGCAGTTGAGCTACTCGGGTCCACTCAAGAAGGCTAGTGATGGTTTCCCTAGGTTTTATCACATCGGCATAACAGAGTGCGATCGACAACTGACCGAAAGCCAGTTGGCGGGCTAGTGCCGATGGATTATAAAACTCATAGGTTTGGTTGGAGGCTTTCCCGCTACCAAAGAAGTTTACTGGTATAGCTCTAGGAGTGATCAGTGCCATCATCACATCGTGATCCTTGTTGAGAGCGTCATTGAATGGATGGAAAACCAAAGGAAACATGGTGTGTGGATCTTCATAAGGCATCCACGCTCGCTGTTCTCTGGTCAGGCCTTCATACAGGGTCTGGAAGAATCCGCTGACCTGGTCTGCGTTGCCACCGGTACCAGGTAGAACTATGACAGCCTCGCCAAAGTTCAGAGGAGGACGAGTTGTCGATTCTTCTTCATCCAATTCATAATCTTCGGCTATATCCCTGGGGAAGCGTTGTGCGAAGAGGTTGAACTCAAGACGCTTGTGCATATGGAGACTGAGCCACATATTGATAAACCACCAGGGACCCCCTAGGTTGCCGATGGATTGACGAAGTAGGAGTTTTCTGGCTACTTGGTGGAGGAGGTGGTAAACCGAGCCAAGTAGGTATCGGCCGAGGGGAAATCGGCCACCATTAGCTAATCTCTCTGCTGCCGATAGGTAGACAGAGGTTGGTCCTACCGATCGACCACAGAACACAAATTTGTCCAGCGACATGTTCAGGAAGGTGGTTTGTTCGTTTATGTTGACAGGCCCTGTTCTGCGGTACTTCTGAATGTACCCAGACCAGCCGCTGATAGCGCGGGTTTCCACTTTGGCACTAGGCGTGGTGTCAAATAGGTGACTACTATCGGCAGTGGATACATCTAAGCCAGTGAGCATAAGCACATTGGCAAGAGTGGGAGAAGCAGGGCCGTGACACAAGACAAAAGCATTAAGTGTGTCCGACCAAAAATAAGATGCAGCAATCAACAACGACTCATTCCTATGCATATCGGCAAGGGAGAATCTGATGCATTGGTCCAGTTTTCGCTCACCCCAGTGAACCTCATTCGAGTGGCTGACTCTCAGGAACCAATCCTTCCATCCCACGGTATGACTGGGCCAGGAACGGAAGGTGTCTTTCCACAGATCTAAAAAAAAATTCTCGGCTCTAAAGGGGATCCTATTTGTTTCTGCGTTGATTAGATCAGTGGGATTTGGGTTCCCTAGTGGACCGAGACATTGGAGGTGTGGCTGATCGGTAGGGACAACAATTTTATTGGACAGATTCTAATGGTTTTTGGGATAAAAAAGAAGAACAAAAAGAAAAAAGGGGAATGTTCATTAAAATAAATTGCGGATGAACAAGGACATGGTAAAAGTACAAGAGGTAGGGTGATGAACTAACCTCGGGGACAGCAAAGTTGATGGCCATCTCTTCGTGAAAAGATGGTCGAAGACTCTGAGGCTGGTGAAGAAAGGGCTTCATTGGAGTTCTTGGAGCTCTCGAACAGCACCGCCGCCAGAAAGGTGGAGTTGGGGTTGTAGAATGATGCGATGGAGATGGAGTACCCGAGAAGGAACTATTTATAGGACGAAACGGGCAAGGGCAAATCTGACTTATCTCTTCGCCGTATCCGTGAAATCCGAGAGTACTCAGGTGGATATGGTAACTGTTCGCACGATAATCAAGGGATTGCGCAGGTGATTTGACAGGAAGCGGTCATAATCTAGAGATATTTCACTGTGCGGGATTTCCTGGTCGGTTCATCGGCAGCGCCTTGTAACAGTAATATTGCCGATGGACGAATAAAGTGGAGATGTCCGTTTGGAAGGATAAGATACTTAACTGTGCGGGATGTCCTAGTCAGTCCACCGGTAGTTCTTTGTAACGGTAACATTGCCGATGGACGACTAAAGTGGAGATGTCTGTTTGGGAGGTTGAGGAATTCGAGGAATCTGCGGAGGGATCGGACCAAGGTTGTTCAGATTCGAGCTGTCGGTTACCAAATTGGGAGAATTAATTACGGAAAGGCATCATTGACGCAGAGAATTTTGGAGCATTAATGATTTCATACTCCGAAATTGGGGGCATGTGTTGACACCATTTTTGGACACGTACCCAGGATCGGTAGAGTGTAGATCGGCAAGATGGGGCAACAGTGACTGGTCTACAGGAGAGTTACCGATGAGAGTGGTTACCGATAAAGGGACAGTTGAATGTGGCTAAGTCTATGGGTGCTAATGTGTTTGTGCCGATGGTCAGCGTCAACCCATGCCGATGGCTACGATGGGGTTTGCCGATGATTCGGAAGAGGAACCTGAAGGTTGCCGATTGGCTTGTGGTGGTGTCCCAGTTTGTCACGGGAGGATAGTTTTATGTTTTCCTTAGTTATTTAGATCGTTTTGTATACGGATTCTGTTTAATTTGGAATTCGAGTTCTAGTCATGTCTGATTGTAGCTCTTTGAGCAGGGTATAAATATAGACCCTAGGGCCTTGTATTTGACATCTATCAATCAATCAAACACCAGTTTTAACTCATATTCCAGCATCTACTTTTTCGACGACTTCGTCATATTTTCCTTTTCATTACGAGTTCTTAGGAGTTCGTCGACTTAAGCTCGGCGTTTTCTCAAGTTCCGCGTGAATACCTCTTGGCCGTGGCATCCGGGCGCATCGCTGTTGTCGGGACCAAAGTATTCGAGTTATCACCTTTGCCGATAGTAAGGTCAAATCGGCTGGCACGCCTTAACGTTTAAATCGGGTATTAGCCCTTTGTGTTTGCAGATCCAGCTTTTGCATCAACAGCACCCGATGACCTTGGCCACCTCTTTCAACACCATGGCTCCACCTCCTCCTATCGGGCCTGCTTGGATTGTCGACTCGGGAGCTACTTACCACACTACTCCCGACCCAGGAATACTCTCCTCCGTTCGCCCTCCTTCTTTTTCCCATCCTTCATCCATCATGGTCGCTAATGGCTCGTGTCTTCCTATCACATCCGTGGGAGCCGCCGGCACTCATGGCCCATTTCGTCTTCCCGACATTCTTGTTGCACCTTCTATGGTTCACAACCTTCTTTCTATTCGCAAGTTTACTGCTGACAACTCCGGCTCTATCGAGTTTGACTCTTCTGGTGTTACTGTGAACGATTTGGCTTCTCGGCGTCCCCTCCTTCGATGCAACTACACGGGGCCACTTTACACTCTTCGCTTTCCGACTACGTCTTCTTCCTCGCCTCCTGCTTTGTCAGCTGCTTTCACCACCACCTCGTCCTCCACTATTTGGCACCATTGTCTCAGCCATCCTGGTCGTGATGCCTTGACGCAGCTGAGTCGTAGTTTCGACATTCAGTGCCCTCGAGCTCACGAGGAGCACTTGTGTCATGCGTGCCAGCTGGGCCATCATGTTCGTCTTCCTTTTCCTTCTTCTTCCTCCCATACTACTCCTATGGACTTCTCCTATCCTCAACAACTCTGGTTACAAATACTATCTTATGGTGGTCGATGTTTTTTCACATTATTCTTGGACCTTTCCTTTACGTGCCAAGTCTGATGCTTTTCCCACGCTCCTCCACTTCTTCACTTGGGTGTCCACTCAGTTCGGCCTCACCATCAAGGCCGTCCAGTGCGACAATGGTCGAGAGTTCGATAACTCTGCCTCTCGTGCCTTCTTTCTCTCTCACGGTGTCCAGCTGCGCATGTCTTGCCTGTACTCCTCCTCTCAGAACGGCAAGGCTGAGCGCATGATTCGCACCACCACCGAGACCATGTGCACCCTCCTTCTTCAGGCGTCGCTCCCTGCGCGCTTCTGGCCCGAGAGCCTCCACACCTCCACCTACCTCCTTAACCGCCTTCCTTCCGTTGCCTGCCCAGCTCCCACGCCTCACCATGCTCTGTTCGGCACCCCTCCTCAGTACGACCACCTTCGCATCTTCGGGTGTGCGTGCTACCCTAACACCACAGCCACTGCTCCCCACAAGCTGGCACCCCGTTCGACTCTCTGTGTCTTCCTCAGATACTCCCCGAACCACAAGGGGTACCGGTGCTATGATCTCACCTCTCGTCGGGTCCTCATCTCTCGCCATGTGGTGTTTGATGAGTCTGTCTTCCCTTTCTCCACCACCACCACTCCGACTTCCGCCCCTGACCTCGACTTCTTCTCGTCGTGTCCCGCTGACCCGGTGGCCCAGCCACCTTTACTGTTTCCTGTAGGTCTTGCTCGACCAAGGTCTTCGCCGGCATCGTGTCCCGGCTCGCCGCCCACCGGCGCGGCCCCCGACTCGGTGCCTTGCACGGGTCCGGTGGCCACGCCCCTCCGGGTGGTTCCTGCCACTATGCCTATCGCGGCCCTGGGGACGCCGGTGTTCGTTCCTCCGGCACCCTACGCCCAACCGGTGCCCGTTGCACCCCCGGCGCGCTTCGCCCAGCCGGTGCACGTCTACCAGCGCCGGGCGCGGGAGATCCCTCCTCCGCCACCGGGGGTGGCCTCTCATTCGCCGGCGATGCCCCTGCCTCGGTCGCCATCGGTGGTGTCTCCTCCACCGTCGCCACCGCCACCACCGGTGGTCTCCTCTCCACCGGCCACGCCTACTCCGCCACCGCAGGCCTCGACTACACGTGTTGTGTCGCCGGTGTACCACCCGACGCTTCTTCACCGCGACCCGCGTCATGTCCACCCGATGGTGACGCGGCACGCGGCTGGTACCCTGCAGTCCCGGGCTCTTGCAGCGATGCCCGGCGACTCGCAGGTCTCTCCTGTACCCTCTTCTGTCCGCGTCGCCCTGTTGAACCCTCACTGGCGCCGCGCGATAGAAGAGGAGTACGCGGTGCTTCTCGCCAACCAGACTTGGGATCTGGTGCCGCGTCCATCTGGCGCCAACATTGTCACCGGCAAGTGGTTCTGGACTCACAAGCGGCGGGCTGATGGCAACCTTGAGCGGTACATGGCTAGTTGGGTTCTCCGGGGTTTCACTCAGCGCCCCGGGGTTGACTACGATGAGACCTTCAGTCCTGTGGTGAAGCCGGCGACCGTCCGCGCAGTGCTCTCTCTGGCCCTTGCTCGCTCTTGGCCGGTGCACCAGCTGGATGTGAAGAATGCTGTTCTGCACGGGCATCTTACTGAGACGGTCTACTGCAGTCAGCCAGCGGGATTTGTTGACTCCTCTCGTCAGACATGGTCTGCCGGCTCAACAAGTCTCTCTACGGTCTCAAGCAGGCGCCTCGGGCATGGCACTCTCAGATTGCTATTTTCTTGGTGACACTGGGGTTTGTGGAGGCCAAGTCAGATACTTCCCTGTTTATCTACCACCATGGAGCCGAGACTGCGTACCTGTTGCTCTATGTTGATGACATTGTCCTCACAGCTTCCAGTCCTTCACTATTGCGCCGCATCATCAGCGCTCCTTAGCTGGAGTTCCCTCTGAAGGATCTAGGCATCCTCCATCACTTTCTCGGAGTCACTGTTGAGCCTCGTCCCATTGGGCTTCTTCTACACCAGCGGCAGTACACTCGAGATCCTGGAGCGAGCAGGGATGACTGGCTCCAAGCCTTGCTCCACCCCAGTTGACACTCAGGGCAAGCTATCTGTAACACTCCTAGTGTTAGCTTGCATGTTAACCATGAGCATTGCATCAACATAAGCATCATCATGATCACTCATGAGCATCATACCATGATCACATGCCATTTGCTACATGTACTATGTGATTGAATTGCTATAAGGCTTGCTCTGGTTGATTATAGTGGGTGACTAATACTTACAAGTGTACATTGTCTTCCGAAATATTTTAATCATGTTTAGAACATCATTTGAAACAAAGTTCATGTTGAAGGTTTTGGCCAAAAATGCCCCTAAGTTATGGTTAACCCTAGATTAACCTAATTAACCCCAATAGACCTCTTTTCAAAGATGTTTTATGAAACTGGTGTTAGAGACCTTTCATGTAGATGACAAAGTTGTAGTAAATTTCGTAAGCTACAAAAGTTATGTTGATGACTTTTCATGAAAATGCTTGGAACCCATTCCAATTGTGCCCACAAGCCAAAAATCAGGGCTGATTTCACACTTAGCCGAATTTGGCTAAGTCTTGAATGACATAGTTTCGAGGTAGGGTCGTTGGGAGCCTTGTAGATTGAAATCCAGAGGGAGTTAGGCTTGGATCTTGTAAGCAAACTTGTAGAACTCGTGTAGCTCTGTCCAATGGACCAAATTCGAGCCAAAACCATCGAGTGAGCTAAGAGTAAAACGTCGACGAAGTTGGAGTTTCAGTCACTACAATCGGCCGATTCAGAAAACGATTCAGTTTGGACAGTCGCCGTCCGCCGCCGCGTGTCCGGCCAGGTGTCGGCCGTACGCCGTCGATGACCCCTCCTATCAGCCCGGCGTCGTCCACAAGACGCCACGCACCGAGTGGACGCCTTAGACGCGCCATTCACCCCTCCAGTGCTCCACATTGCGTCCGCCTCCGTCCACAGCGAGCTCTGCCGCGTTTCGGCGAGCTGTTCCTGCCGTTCCACCGCGCCTCCGGCCAAGCCAGCCCGCCCAGAGCTCTGCGTCGACGTCCTCTACCTCGGCGTCACCTCCTTGGCCACTGTCGAGCACAGGTGAGACGGCATTGCCAAGCTCCGAGCTGCTCTCCCTTGCCGGAGTTCTGCCCGAGCTCACCGGCAACGTGGCCAGGCCTCTCTGCTCCACCATTTTCCTTCATTCTTGTTCCTATCGCTTCCCCTTGGCTCACTGATGCTCGGCGTGAAGCTCTACCGCGTCGCCATTGCCTAGATCCGCCGGCGTAACGCTGCGCAGCGCCGCCGCTCCGCCATTCCTGACGGTGAGCACCCTAGGGTCCAGTAGAGCGCGGGTAAAGTAGGTCAACAGAGTCGCCTTGATGAGAGGAACACGTAGGTGCCCTTGGATCCAACCGAGACCTCGCCGTCGTTGAGCTTCGCCGGCGACGAGCGTCTCCCCTGTCTCTGTCTCTCTGACGCGCGGGTCCCGGGTGTCAGCCTCTCCCTCTCACATCCCTGGTTCACTGTTTTGCAGATCCTGTGTTGATTCTGAAAAATTCATATCTCGAGTTTTATAGATCCAAATGACATGGTTCCAATTTTGCTAAGCTCTGGTAGTCATCTAGTTTTTAATAAAAATATAAAACATGCCATGTTTTTGTGGAAATAATTAGATATAAATTAATCTTGGAGTTTTAGGAGGTAACTATATCTGGAGATCTGTTGATCTGTTGGTCATGCAAATTTAGGGTGTTGTTACTAATGATATGAATAGGCTCTGATAAATTTATCATGATTTTTGGATGTATGATTGTGAAGTTATAAATATTTCTTGTTCATATAGGAGTTTCTTGCGGTATTTTTAATAAATACATTATAGCTCCTTTTGTGGTGAAACTTGCTGAGTGATGTACTCATGTGTAGACAAAGCTAGGAAAAATCTGAAATCTGTTGTTCGACACTTTTTGATAAGGTTTCACATTTATGCCTTGCATGCCTTTGTATGTGCAAGTACCATGAAAATTTTACAGTAAACTTGTGTTAACATAAGTAGCTTGCTGTAAATTTCTTAGAATTTTTGGAGCAATTGGGATGCATGTTCATTAAATCACCTTAATAATTAAATAAATGAAAAAGGTGATGATAGAAATGAGTTTAGACCATGCCATGATGTTTTCTAGTGTTTCTTAGACATGTTATACCTACTGGTGCATTTGGATTGACCCTTTGAGGTATTCTTCTTATGTGCAAAATATTATTTTTGCTATTTATGCCTTTCCTAGAGCAATTCTGTGTAGCTGATAGAAAATGCTTAAGAACTAATTAAAGACGATGTTTTCTGGGAAACGTGTCTACAACAAACTTGTAGCTAACTTTCTTATCTACTTCGTGTCCAAGTTTCATGACATTTGGTGGAGTAGTTTAAAAGTTATGAATGTTACAAGTAGC
This sequence comes from Sorghum bicolor, assembly GCF_000003195.3. Taxonomy (NCBI): domain Eukaryota; kingdom Viridiplantae; phylum Streptophyta; class Magnoliopsida; order Poales; family Poaceae; genus Sorghum; species Sorghum bicolor. The sequence continues at coordinate 36,829,089 of NC_012876.2, read as the reverse complement.
TGCTGCAAAGTGCTTGCTCTCTGGATTTTCCAGGACAGTCAGCCAACTTTGTAGGTTTTAGCATATTTTGGCTGGGAATCATTCTGGGATGTCTAAAAGTGAAATTTAGATAATTTGCTAAGCTTTCCAGAAAGTATTTACTTGCTTAGTTTGGCCAACTGACGCTTAAGTTATAGCTGAAACTTGTAGCAAGTTGGTCTGTCCATGAAACCAGTGACTGAGTAGGAGTAGCTAGGATTGTTTAACTTGTCTAGTTAGTCTCTCTACCAGAGAAGAAGTATGCACTTACTTGTTATCCCATGATTCACTTAATTTTTGGAGTGTATGCTCATGTTATACCTTGTTTTATGTTCCTTTGGCTCTTCATTATGACATCATGCATCATATGTGCATTCTCTATATTTATCTCCTTGTCATGCATACATAGGTGTACCCAAGGGCGTGACCGTGTTGGAGTTCGAGCTGCCGGAGTCGGAAGGACAGCAAGGGGAGCTACCTCAAGGAGCTGAGGAGGAGGACTTGCCGGAGTGCCCCGACCACCGTCCCTCTACTTACGTCCAAGGCAAGCCCCGGAGCATTATAAGCCTCCTACTATTTGGGTTATCATATCTAGCTATCAATTGACTATGTTTATGTATTGTTGCATTAAGTGTTAGGCGTTGATATGACACCCTTGCAGCATAATGACTACCTTATCCACCTCATACCTTACCTGAGTAGGTCCAGGATCGAAATGATGCTTAGCCATGCTTAGCTCAGTAGAAGCCGGGTGATTTCTTGTCAGCTGCGAGAGCTAGGTGGATGATGATCACGATTGGCTATATTTGCTATCGTGGAAATAACCATGTGCTAATAATGAACTTGAGACCGGGCGGGATGACGATAGTGCAGCAACAAGGCATGGAGGTCTTGGGTGTGAATCTAGCCCCGTCTGTGTCGATTAAGGACTGATTGATGTAACGTCCTCGTGTCATGTTGAACGCATGCCTAACACTTAGCTGGCCGGATAAGTCGTTCCGACCGCGAAGCCTACGAGTGCATCTCCGGCCGGATACCCCGATCTAGTTAAAGTGCGCACCCCGGTTGGTAGTAAGGATGTGCGAGGAGTCAATGGCGTAAGACCGAGGTGTCAGGTTAGAGTCCTGACCCTGGCAGATTGGCGGTCCCTGGGGGTGCGGCGCCGTACGGACCCGTGAATTGGTCCAGAGTTGTGCTAAAGGTGATCCGAGCTGCCCTCATGAAGTATGATTGGGTGAGTGTTAGGAATACCCCTCCAGCTGGATAGGAATCGATTCGAGTCGCCGTCTCTCCCGAATAGTGAGAACTTGACATGGGCAGTCGCACGTAGAACTCACTAAATAAACTTAATGGTTATGATGAGAATGTTGATAGCTATGTGATAATCTGGACATGGTTATTATTGTGATGCTTAAATACTCAAGTGTATGCTTAGATTAGGTGCTAATCTAGTGGATAGTTGTTAAGTAATGAACCTGCTGCTGAAATATGATAAATGGGTTACTTACAACAAAGGCTTTTTATGCAAAAAGGTGAGTCAAACCAGTCCACAAAGAGCAGCCTTGCATACTCCTTGGTTTCACTTTATTTTGGTTTAAGATGGGTAAGTCTAGCTGAGTACCTTCTCGTACTCAGGGTTTTATTTACCCCTGTTGCAGATGATGTCGTGTATCACGGCTACTGCGCTAACTGCGATGATCCGGCTGCGGACGATGAATAGATCATGGGCGTGATCACCTTCTTTATCTTCAGTTGTGCTTTTGTTGGGACTTGACCATGGAACTGGCATGTAATATAAACTGAGTATGTGTTGTTTAAAACTACTTTGTTTCCGCTACTACTCTGGTTTGTAATAACCACTTTTAAACTCTGATGTGATGTAAAACTATGTTCTGTGATGAATGTGTGTAATTTGTGATGGTGATGCTTGATCATGTACGATCTTGGTTGTATGTTGGTTGAATCGAGGTCTTTTGAGATTTCGTCGGACTACCGGCTTTATATGGGTTCAAGTCCATTGGCTTGACTGCCTCCGTGGTCGCTAATTCACTTGAATTCTTATAAATTGGACGGTTCTGTTACAGCTGGCATCAGAGGAAGATTAAGCATTTAACCATAATAGATGTATTTGAAAACAAATGAATTTGGTTTTCCCAAGCTAATTTTGCAAATTAGGCTTTATGTAGGGCTGTTTTAAAAATGTTTTGATAACTTATACCATGCCAGTGGTCATACCCTTTATGCCCATATAAGGACTTCTAGGTGGCTTAATATTACTAACATGGGGGTTTTTCCTTTCGTCGTCCATATGGCGTGCAATAATATGGATGCCACTTACTTAAGTGGTAATGAATGGATCACATACCTCTATGCCATGGTAAGCATTGGTTGTTTTCTTTCGTCGTCCATACGGCGTGAAATTGTATGGATGCCACTTGCTTGAGTGGTAATGCATGGATCTATATGCCTCTACGCTACGGTAAGTGTGAGCTGTGAGAGCATGACCGTCCAACCGTCGGTCTAGGGGAGTGTTAGCTGTGGTTACTGGAATATTTACATGTTTTACACATGTATATATGAAGGTACTTAATTGTGGGTAGTAGGTGCAGCCATGTATACATATTTGATGTATATGTGGGTGTATCCCAAATGTGTAGGGTGCTGCGATATATGTTTGGGAATATATATCGAAGTACCTAGCTTGATGTACATGATTGGATTTACATTTCTGCACATATACTATTGTGGGGTTGGGCTGAAATGGAATTTTCTGCAGGTACACTAACAACGAAGCGTGTAGACCGTGTTGTTGCGTATAAGGAGTGCATGTATGTATGCCACCGACTATACCGTTAGAACCTTCTTCTAGGAATGGAAAGGGCGTATGAAACGTGCATGCATCATGAATCATTCATACATTCCTTATGGACTACTTAAGTATTAAATTCTGAAAATATATCTATTTGCCTTTACTTGTAATTGATCTCCCTTACTCAAATGTGGTCTTTCTACAGATGGCAGTCCCGCACGCAAGTGAGACTTTCCTGGACATGTTCGGCACTCCTACTTTGTTGTGGAGGGTGCTAAGTTCAGTTGGTTATGAGGAACCACCTAAGTACACTTGGGCCGAGTTTGAGCATGCAGGAGCCTTACCTTGGGTCGATGTCCAAATTACAGTTCCCCCTTGTCCGAATAACCCACAGTGGCTAGGTTGGATAGTAGAGTGCGATGGCCAAACTCCTTGGGAGGGTGCCCAAGTAGCAGCCTTAGAAGTATTGCTGGAGATATGCCAAGATTATGGTGATGAGCTAGTGAATGGCCCAGCTGGATCCATCCCTAGAGTGAGTGTGACCGACACATTTGTGTCTCAGATAGGAAATGAGTCTTTAGAGTTGAGAGAAACCATGCTAGGATATAGCTCTAGCCCTGCCATGAGTGCCATGCTGGCGGTACTTAAGCTGTACTATGTACGCCAGGACACCTACATAGACGCCATGCTAGCGCTCCAACAAGCTCAAGTTGGGCAGCGCAAACTGCGCAAGTGAGTGCGCAAGCACCGCAAGGCTTTTAGGGATGCACAAGCTAAAATCCAAAACTATCACACCGCTTTGCAAGCCCGCCGCAACCAAGTTGAGAACGCAGTTAGAGAACGCAATGAGGCACAAGCCCGCATGATGCAAATGACTAGAGAGAGAGATGAGGCTATACGCCTGGCTGAAAATAGAGAAGCTGCTAGAGTTAGAGCCTTGTTCCGTGCTGAGATGGGAGAGGAAGAACTGACTACTAGGATTGCTGAGCTGCAGTTAGATGTCCATCGCCTAAATAATATCATAAATCCTATTCCACATCCAGCCCCTTTTAATCATGAAGAAGCTCCTAGCGAGGAAGATCAGGATGATGGCATCATTTCTAATGGAGAATCTAAAGAAGATATGTAGTCTAGCAATGAGTCCATACTCATGTATCAGTTTCCATCTCTTTATGTAATGGACATGTAATCTGAATTTCAGCAGAAACTCTATGTATTTGGCCATGGTGCCCCGCCTGTAAGACTTAAGTTGTGGCAATGACTCTATGTAACCCTATGCACTTATTTCTGATGCTCCATGTTTATGTTGAGCTTAAATAATTTTCTGCAATGACTTTAATCCTTGTGAATTGTGGCTGTGAATGATCGCGAGAATAACCAAGTGTCGTGGATGATATTCTCTTGTTGTACATGGATTATTGTGCCTTGACTTATGTGAATTTACTTCATTAAATTCCATATGGCAGCAATTGAGGTTCATGGCAATTATATTGTTGTCCTAAATGGTCACCTGGTGTGACTTGTGCAGATGGCTCGCAATACTCGCTCCGGTCACAATGAGGTGCCACCACCACCTCCACCCCCGCCTACGCCTACTGAGCTATTGGCAGCTCTTGTTGAGGGCCAGCGAATGAGGCTATGCAAACTATGGCGCAGCAAAACCGGGGTGGTCGCCATGTCCGTCAAGGTGGAGAGGCAAATCAGCACAGTAGTTTCAAGGATTTCCAGGACATGAAGCCACCAGTGTTCAAGGAGGCTGTCGAACCTCTAGAAACTGATGAATGACTCAACACTCTTGAGCAGAAATTCCGATTGCTAAGGGTAACCGAAGAGCTAAAGGCGGAATATGCAGCCCACCAGTTGGAGGGCAAAGCAGGTGTCTAGTGGAGTCATTACAGGACCCGCTTGCCTACCAATGCTGAGGTGACCTGGGATCAGTTCAAAACTGCTTTCAGAAACACCTATATTCCCCAAGGCTTAATGACTATCAAGCACAATGAGTTCATGAACCTGAACCAGGGCACTAAAAGCTTGACTGAATATCTTCATGCTTTTAACAATTTGTCTCGCTATGCTCCTGAGATGGTTGATACTGAGGCCAAGAAGCTTGCTAGTTTCAAGAGAGGGTTGGGACCCAAGCTGTCCAAAAACATGGCGGGTAACAAGAGTACCACCTTTAATGAGTTTGTGAGTGATGCGTTGACTCAGGAGAACTCCAATGCTGTGTATGCCGCGTCCAAGAACCGCAAGAGGGCCTATGAGGCGGGTGCTTCACAGTCCAAGGCTCCCGTGACAAATAAGCTGCCTATCGCCCACCAAATGCCGTGACAAGGTATAGGCCACCGCAGAAAAAGTCAAATGTGAAGACGGGAGTTCGCCAGTCCTTCACGGTTGATCTCCCAAGGGGCGCCACTGGTCAAGGAGGTCCCAAGACTCCCCCTGACAACCGCCCTTGCTTCAATTGCAAACAAGTTGGTCACTGGGCGAGAGATTGCCCTTATCCCAAGAGGAATTCTGCAGCTGGAGGCAACAACCGTACGGGCCGAGTGCACTATACCACTGTTGAAGAAATCCCTGATGGTGAAGTGGTCACCGCCGGTATGTTTCTTGTTAACCAAAACTCTACAGTTGTATTGTTTGATTCTAGAGCTTCGCATTCATTTATGAGTCAAGCGTTCGCATCTAAGCATGGACAGCATGTAGTTGATCTTGACAGTGGCAAATTTTGCATTAGCGCTGCTGGTAATCAAATCACTACAAATCAAGTAGTGAGGGATGTACATATTGCCATTGAAGGGCATAATTATGCAGCAGATTTAGTAATGTTGCCGGGCTTGGGAATAGATGTTATCCTGGGAATGAATTGGATGAGCAAGCATAGAGTGTTAATAGATACCTCCACGAGGGTAGTGTAGTCATGTTGCGAGAGCCTGATAGCAAAGAAGCCTTCTTGGTCCAGCTTCCCAAGAACGATGACATTTGTCACGCTGCTAATGCTATCAGACCACTCACGGTGGCAGAGATTCCGGTAGTGTGTGAGTTTCCGGATGTCTTTCCAGAGGATCTGCCCGGGTTGCCACCGGACAGAGACATTGAGTTTAAAATTGATCTAATTCCAGGCACCGCACCTATCTCTAGAAGGCCATATCGAATGCCACCAAACGAATTGGCTGAATTGAAAAAGCAATTGCAAGAACTTCTCGAGAAAGGTCTTATTCGGCCTAGTTCTTCTCCATGGGGTTGTCCGGCTCTCTTTGTCAAGAAGAAAGACAAGTCTCTACGTATGTGTGTAGACTATCGCCCGCTCAATGTCGTGACTGTTAAAAACAAGTATCCACTGCCTCGCATTGATATCCTGTTTGATCAATTAGCTAAGGCTAAGGTATTCTCCAAGATTGATCTGAGATCTGGGTATCATCAAATCAAGATCCGACCCGAAGACGTTCATAAAACGGCTTTCTCTACCAGGTATGGGTTGTATGAGTATCTAGTCATGTCCTTTGGTCTGACTAATGCCCCTGTTCATTTCACGTACCTGATGAATTCGATGTTCATGCCTGAACTGGATAAGTTTGTGGTGGTGTTCATCGATGATATATTGGTGTATTCTGAAAATGCACAAGAACATGAGAAGCACCTTCGGATTGTACTCACTAGATTGCGAGAACATCAGCTTTATGCCAAGTTCAGCAAGTGTGAGTTTTGGCTGAAGAAAGTGCCTTTCTTAGGCCATATTCTATCTGAAGACGGTATTTCTGTTGACCCGTCAAAGGTGCAGGAGGTCCTAGACTGGAAGGCCCCGACTTCAGTGCACGAGGTTCGGAGTTTTCTCGGTCTAGCTGGATATTATCGGTGCTTTATCCCAGACTTCTTCAAAATAGCTAAGCCTATGACCAAGCTACTACAAAAAGATGTGAAGTTTGTGTGGTCCCAGGAGTGTGAAGTCACTTTCACCACTTTACGTCATTTGCTGACCACCGCTCCTGTTCTGGCACAGCCTGACATTGAAAAGCCATTTGACGTCTTTTGTGATGCATCTGGCACTGGCCTGGGTTGTGTGCTTATGCAAGAAGGCCGCATTATTGCCTACGCCTCTCGGCAGTTGAGGAAACATGAAGCCAACTACCCGACTCATGATCTAGAGTTAGCAGCAGTTGTACATGCATTGAAACTCTGGAGGCATTATCTCTTGGGTAATCTATGTCATATTTGCACTGACCATAAGAGCCTCAAATATATATTCACTCAGCCCGAATTGAACATGAGACAAAGAAGATGGTTAGAGTTGATAAAAGACTACAATCTAGAAGTACACTATCATCCAGGCAAAGCCAATGTTGTAGCCGATGCTCTCAGTCGGAAACAACATGTTAGACCTCTCCTAGAGGAAGGCTTCAATTTATTGCACCTGGTGGTCCTGCACAACATTGTAGTCAGCTGCTCATTAGAGAGTCAAATCATAGAGCTTCAAAAGTCTGATCCTGGTATTTTCCATATCAAAAGAAAAATGCAAGAGCAAGACACTAAGCACTTCAGGGTAGATGAGAAGGGAGTACTGTGGTTCGACGATCGACTAGTTGTACCTAAAGACCGTGACCTACGCAACAAGATTTTAGATGAAGCTCATTCTTCCAAGTTGTCCATCCATCCGGGTAGTAGCAAAATGTACCAAGACTTGAAACCTCATTTCTGGTGGACCAAGATGAAGAAGGAGATATCAGCTTATGTTGCTAGGTGTGATACTTGTTGCAGGGTAAAGGCAGTTCACCTTAAACCTGCAGGTTTATTGCAACCCTTGTCGGTTCCGGGTTGGAAGTGGGAAGAAATCAGCATGGATTTCATTGTTGGCCTTCCCCTCACCCGAAAAGGACATGACTCCATATGGGTGATTGTTGACCGTTTGACCAAATCAGCTCATTTTATCCCTGTGAAATCGACACATCGAATATCCGACTACGCTGAGTTATACTTCTCTCAGATTGTTAAATTGCACGAAGTACCTCACACCATTATTTCTGATAGGGGTCCTCAGTTCACTGCCCGCTTTTGGGAGCATCTGCAGTCGCTCCTTGGTACGAAATTGATTCGCAGTTCAGCGTACCACCCTCAAACCTCCGGTCAGACTGAGCGTGTGAATCAAATTTTAGAGGATATGTTGAGAGCATGTGTGATATCTTCCAAGGGTGCATGGGAGAAATGGCTACCCTTAGCTGAGTTCTCTTACAATAATAGTTATCAAGAAAGTATCCAAATGGCTCCTTTTGAAGCTTTGTATGGTCGCAAATGTAGAACTCCTCTAAACTGGGTCGAACCTGGCGAAAGGAGGTACTACAGAATTGACTTTGTCAAAGAAGCCGAAAGACAAGTTCTCATTATCCAGCAACACATGAAAGCTGCCCAAGCTAGACAGAAAAGCTATGCTAACCAAAGAAGAAAACCACTCGAGTTCGAAGTAGGTGACTTTGTGTACCTAAAAGTATCGCCCATGAAGGGAGTAAATCGCTTTGGTGTTAAAAGAAAGCTTGCCCCTAGGTATGTGGGTCCCTACCAAATCATCGAGAAAAGTGGCAAGGTAGCTTACAAAGTGCAACTACCTCCAGAACTAGGAACCGTTTTCCCTGTATTCCATGTGTCTCAACTCAAGAAGTGTCTTCGTGTGCCCGAAGAGAGTTGAAACGAGAGGCCTAAAGTTGCAGTCTGACCTATCCTATGAAGAAAAGCCTGTACAAGTTCTTGATGTCAAGGAACAGGTTACTTGTGGGAGAGTGATCAAGCTCTTTAGAGTTTTGTGGAACCGTCAAAGTGAGAGAGACGCCACTTGGGAAAGGGAAGACTATTTACAAGTAACTTATCCTTCATTCTACGAAAAATGGTACGTCTCTCAAATCTCGGGACGAGATTTTTGTAAGGGGGGAGGGCTGTAACACTCCTAGTGTTAGCTTGCATGTTAACCATGAGCATTGCATCAACATAAGCATCATCATGAGCACTCATGAGCATCATACCATGATCACATGCCATTTGCTACATGTACTATGTGATTGAATTGCTATAAGGCTTGCTCTGGTTGATTGTAGTGGGTGACTAATACTTACAAGTGTACATTGTCTTCCAAAATACTTTAATCATGTTTAGAACATCATTTGGAACAAATTTCATGTTGAAGGTTTTGGCCAAAAATGCCCCTAAGTCATGGTTAACCCTAGATTAACTTAATTAACCCCCCTAGACCTCTTTTCAAAGATGTTTTATGAAACTAGTGTTAGCCACCTTGCATGTAGATGACACCTAAAACAAAGTTGTAGTAAATTTCATAAGCTACAAAAGTTATGTTGATGACTTTTCATGAAAATGCTTGGAACCCATTTAAATTCTGCCCACAAGCCAAAAATCAGGGCTGATTTCACACTTAGCCGAATTTGGCTAAGTCTTGAATGACACAGTTTCGAGGTAGGGTTGTTGGGAGCCTTGTAGATTGAAATCTAGACCGAGTTAGGCTTTGATCTTGTAAGCAAACTTGTAGAACTCGTGTAGCTCTGTCTAATGGACCAAATTCGAGCCAAAACCATCGAGTGAGCTAAGAGTAAAACGTCGACGAAGTTGGAGTTTCAGTCACTGCAATCGGCCGATTCAGAAACCGATTCAGTTTGGACAGTCGCCGTCCGCCGCCGCGTGTCCGGCCAGGTGTCGGCCGTACGCCGTCGGTGACCCCTCCTGTCAGCCCGGCATCATCCACAAGACGCCACGCATCGAGTGGACGCCTCAGACGCGCCATTCACCCCTCCAGTGCTCCACATTGCGTCCGCCTCCGTCCACAGCGAGCTCCGCCGCGTTTCAGCGAGCTGTTACGGCTGTTCCACCGCGCCTCTGGCCAAGCCAGCCCGCCCAGAGCTCCGCCTCGACGTCCTCTACCTCGGCGTCACCTCCTTGGCCACTGTCGAGCATAGGTGAGACGGCATTGCCGAGCTCCGAGCTGCTCTCCCTCGCCGGAGTTCCGCCCGAGCTCACCGGCAACGTGGCCAGGCCTCTCTGCTCCACCATTTTCCTTCTTCTTGTTCCTATCGCTTCCCCTTGGCTCACTGATGCTCGGCGTGAAGCTCTACCGCGTCACCATTGCCTAGATCCGCCGGCGTAATGCTGCGCAGCGCTGCCGCTCCGCCATTCCCGACGGCGAGCACCCTAGGGTCCAGTAGAGCGCGGGTAAAGTAGGTCAACAGAGTCGCCTTGATGAGAGGAACGCGTAGGTGCCCTTGGATCCGACCGAGACCTCACCGTCGTTGAGCTTCGCCGGCGACGAGCGTCTCCCCTGTCTCTGTCTCTCTGACGCGCGGGTCCCGGGTGTCAGCCTCTCCCTCTCACATCCCTGGTTCACTGTTTTACAGATCCTGTGTTGATTTTGAAAAATTCATATCTCGAGTTTTATAGATCCAAATGTCATGGTTCCAATTTTGCTAAGCTCTGGTAGTCATCTAGTTTTTAACAAAAATATAAAACATGCCATGCTTTTGTGAAAATAATTAGATATAAATTAATCTTGGATTTTTAGGAGGTAATTATATCTGGAGATCTGTTGATCTGTTGGTCATGCAAATTTAGAGTGTTGTTAATAATGATATGAATAGGCTCTGATAAATTTATCATGATTTTTGGATGCCTGATTGTGAAGTTATAAATATTTCTTGTTCATATAGGAGTTTCTTGTGGTATTTTTAATAAATAAGTTATAGCTCCTTTTGTGGTGAACCTTGCTGAGTGATGTACTCATGTGTAGACAAAGCTAGGAAAAATCTGAAATCGGTTGTTTGACACTTTTTGATAGGGTTTCACATTTATGCCTTGCATGCCTTTGTTAGCTTGTTATTTTTGTATCTCACAAACTGTATGTGCAAGTGCCATGAAAATTTTACAGTAAACTTGTGTTAGCATAAGTAGCTTGCTGTAATTTTCTTAGAAGTTTTGGAGCACTTGGGATGCATGTTCATTAAATCACCTTAATAAATAAATAAATGAAAAAGGTGATGATAGAAATGAGTTTAGACCTTGCCATGATGTTTTCTAGTGTTTCTTAGACATGTTCTACCTACTGGTGCATTTGGATTGACCCTTTGAGGTATTCTTGTTATGTGCAAAATATTATTTTTGCTATTTATACCTTTCCTATAGCAATTCTGTGTAGCTGATAACAAATGCTTAAGAACTAATTAAAGATGATGTTTTCTGGGAAACTTATCTACAGCAAACTTGTAGTTAACTTGCTTATCTACTTCGTGTCCAAGTTTCATGACATTTGGTGGAATAGTTTAAAAGTTATGAATGTTACAAGTAGCTGCTGCAAAGTGCTTGCTCTCTGGATTTTCCAGGACAGCCAGCCAACTTTGTAGGTTTTAGCATATTTCGGCTGGGAATCATTCTGGGATGTCTAAAAGTGAAATGTATATAATTTGCTAATCTTTCCAGAAAGTATTTACTTGCTTAGTTTGTCCAACTGATGCTTAAGTTATATCTGAAACTTGTAGGAAGTTGGTCTGCCCATGAAACCAGTGACTGAGTAGGAGTAGCTAGGATTGTTTAACTTGTCTAGTTAGTCTCTCTACCAGAGAAAAAGTATGCACTTACTTGTTATCCCATGATTCACTTAATTTTTGGAGTGTATGCTCATGTTATACCTTGTTTTACGTTCCTTTGGCTCTTCATTATGACATCATGCATCATATGTGCATTCTCTATATTTATCTCCTTGTCATGCATACATAGGTGTACCCAAGGGCGTGACCGTGTTGGAGTTCGAGCTGCCAGAGTCGGAAGGACAGTAAGGGGAGCTACCTCAAGGAGCTGAGGAGAAGGACTTGTCGGAGTGCCCCGACCACCGTCCCTCTACTTACGTCGAAGGCAAGCCCCGGAGCATTATAAGCCTCCTACTATTTTGGTTATCATATCTAGCTATCAATTGACTATGTTTATGTATTGTTGCATTAAGTGTTAGGCGTTGATATGACACCCTTGCTACATAATGACTACCTTGTCCACCTCATACCTTACCTGAGTAGGTCCAGGATCGAAATGATGCTTAGCCATGCTTAGCTCGGTAGAAGCCAGGTGATTTCCTGTCACCTGCGAAAGATAGGTGGATGATGATAACGGTTGGCTATATTTGCTATCGTGGAAATAAGCATGTGCTAATAATGAATTTGAGACCGGGCGGGATGACGATAGTGCAGCAACAAGGCATGGAGGTCTTGGGTGTGAATCTATCCCCGTCTGTGTCGATTAAGGACTGATTGATGTAACGTCCTCGTGTCATGTTGAACGCATGCCTAACACTTAGCTGGCCGGATAAGTCGTTCCGACCGCGAAGCCTACGAGTGCATCTCCGGCCGGATACCCCGATCTGGTTAAAGTGCGCACCCCGGTTGGTAGTAAGGATGTGTGGGGAGTCAATGGCGTAAGACCGAGGTGTCAGGTTAGAGTCCTGACCTGGCAGATTGGCGGTCCCTGGGGGTGCGGCGCCGTACGGACCCGCGAATTGGTTCGGAGTTGTGCTAAAGGTGATCCGAGCTGCCCTCATGAAGTATGCTTGGGTGAGTGCTAGGAATACCCCTCCAGCTGGATAGGAATTGATTCGAGTCGCCGTCTCTCCCGGATAGTGAGAACTTGACACGGGCAGTCGCACGTAGAACTCACTAAATAAACTTAATGGTTATGATGAGAATGTTGATAGCTATGTGATAATCTGGATATTGTTATTATTGTGATGCTTAAATACTCAAGTGTATGCTTAGATTAGGTGCTAATCTAGTGGATAATTGTTAAGTAATGAACCTGCTGCTGAAATATGATAAATGGGTTACTTACAACAAAGGCTTTTTATGCAAAAAGGTGAGTCAAACCAGTCCACAAAGATCAGCCTTGCATACTCCTTGGTGTCACTTTATTTTGGTTTAAGACGGGTAAGTCTAGCTGAGTACCTTCTCGTACTCAGGGTTTTATTTACCCCTGTTGCAGATGATGTCGTGTATCACGGCTACTGCCCTAACTGCCATCATCCGGCTGCGGACGATGAATAGATCATGGGCGTGATCACCTTCTTTATCTTCAGTTGTGCTTTTGTTGGGACTTGACCATTGAACTGGCATGTAATATAAACTGAGTATGTGTTGTTTTAAAACTACTTTGTTTCTGCTACTACTCTGGTTTGTAATAACCACTTTTAAACTCTTGATGTAAAACTATGTTCTGTGACGAATGTGTGTAATCTGTGATGGTGATGCTTGATCATGTACGATCTTGGTTGTATGTTGGTTGAATCGAGGTCTTTTGAGATTTCGTCGGACTACCGGGTTTATATGGGTTCAAGTCCATTGGCTTGACTGCCTCCGTGGTCGCTAATTCACTTGAATTCTTATAAATTGGACGGTTCTGTTACACTGTCCGAGGCCGATGGCAGTCCAGTGGCAGACCCCACAGCGTACCGGAGTCTTGCTGGTGCACTTCAGTACCTTACTTTCACCAGGCCGGACATCTCATACGCCGTGCAGCAGGTCTGTCTCCACATGCATGATCCCCGAGAGCCCCACCTGTCTGCTCTCAAGCGCCTCCTCCACTACCTCCGCGGCACCGTCGACTACGGGTTACTTCTTCACCGGTCTTCCTCCACCGAGTTGGTCGTCTACACTGCCGTTGGCTGGGCCGGGTGCCCGGACACTCGGCGCTCTACCTCTGGCTACGCCGTCTTCTTAGGCGGCAACCTCGTGTCCTGGTCGTCCAAGCGTCAGCCAGTTGTTTCCCGCTCCAGTGCCGAGGCGGAGTACCGCGCTGTTGCTAACGGCGTGGCTGAGGCTTCCTGGCCCGGCAGCTCCTCGCCGAGCTTCACAGCCCTATCTCCAGGAGCACGCTGGTCTACTGTGACAACGTCAGTGCGGTGTACCTCTCCACCAACCCTGTGAAGCACCAGAAGACCAAGCATGTGGAGATCGACCTACACTTCGTTCGTGATCGGGTCACCATCGGCGATGTTCGGGTCCTCCACGTTCCAACCACCTCCCAGTTCGCCGACATCTCCACCAAGGGCCTCCGGTCCTCGACCTTCGCCGAGTTTCGCTCCAGCCTCAACATCACCGGTGGCTAGTTGTGTCTGTGGGGGCTCGTGTGTGTACTTTTTTTCGAGTCCAGTCTGCAACTCCGCTGCGTCGGTAGTTCAGACTGCGGGGGGCTGTTGGAGTATGAGTAATCTAGGCCCATGAGGCCCATAAATGGAACTATATGGCTACCCTGTCTAGGGTTAGCCCAGTTAGTGAAAATTATTGTCTATCAACGAGGAACAGTCATAGCAACTTTACGGGACACAATAATCAAGGAGATAAAAACAATGCACATTCTCCCTAGTCCAAGTGGCAAAACCAAACTAATCCTAGCTCGCACCAAAATACTCCCTTCGTCCCACAAATAAATGCATTTATTTGACTGCTACGATTCATGTTTGACCATTTGTCTTATTTAAAATTTTTATACAAATAATAAAAAACTAAATTATTATAAAAATATATCTAACAATAAAATAAGTCGTGAAAAAATAAATAATATTTATTAAAATTTTTTGAATAAGATGAACGGTCAAATATGAATCATAGAAGTCAAAGAAATGTAATTATTTGTGGGATGGAGGGAGTAATCAGGAACAGACACATGGACTTTGGCTCCATCAACTAGCCTAGTCCAAGTGGCAATATTAAATCTAGCTCGCACCACATTATGTAGTGGAGTGGCGTGGCCTAAGCCTGTGCTCATGGACGCCACACCATGGCTTATTGGCAGTGCGTGCACACGCGTGTGGCACATCCAAAGCCTTCTTCAAAATTTTCAACAAAAACAGTCATTTAAGTTAAGTCAATATATAGTAAAAATCTCATTTAGGATTAAAACTATATTGCACTATAGCATCAAATACGATTCTAGAATGTATTTGATTTCATTCATTAAAATATGAGCCAAGCTCACATTAAATCCAACAATCACCACCAATATCTAGGGCACTATGAGAAATGCTCTCAATTCTCTACTATTTGATATATTAATTGGTATTTTAATAGAGACTATTAAGTTAGACATCTACCTAGAATACAGGTTGCACTTCTTCACAGCTAGCAATGAACTACGTCATGAATTGGCAATTTTGTGCTAAATAAGTTTCACCTAAGTCCTTTACTAATATTAGGTTGCCTAAAGCATCCTTGCTAGTTGGAGAATATAAGTAAAACTTCTGGACCTTTATGAGTATCTAGAGGTCACACAATGACCCAAATCTCATAGACTATGACTAGCAGTCGAACTCATATAGGTTCTGAAGGCAGAATGCCAACAGGTTTAGATTGAATTGATAGAGTGTTTACACAGAGGATTACAATATATAGAGGCCCAAGGGGCCAGATCACAAAGCCACATAGAGTGGCGCATAGCTAAGTAAAGTAACAGTAATTGACTAGCACAATAACCAAAGAGATACTAGCATTGGATACTAGAGTAGTCTAACACCCCCCCGCAGTCGGAACGTCGCAGCAGCGGACATTCAGACTTGAGCGAAAATCTTGAAATACTGAAGTAGGCAGCCCCTTGGTGAAGACATCAGCAAACTGAGAAGTAGTGGGTACATGAAGGACGCGGACAGCACCAATGGCAACACGTTTTCGGACGAAATGGAGGTCGATCTCCACATGTTTGGTGCGCTCATGTTGAACAGGATTGGTGGAGAGGTAGACTGCGCTGACATTGTCGCAATAGACGAGGCAGGCATTGGCAAGGGGTGATGGAGTTCCTGGAGGAGTTGCCGCAGCCAAGAAGCTTTAGCGACACCATTGGCAACAGCCCGATACTCTGCCTCAGCGCTAGAGCGAGAGACGGTGGGCTGCCGCTTAGAAGACCACGAAACGAGACTGTCGCCGAGGAAGACGGCATAACCAGAGGTGGAGCGGCGAGTATCTGGGCAGCCGGCCCAATCAGCATTAGTGTAGACGACGAGCTGTGTTGGAGAAGTCCTAGGGATGATGAGGCCATGCTCAAGAGACCCCTGGAGAGAGCGCAAGATTCTTTTGGCAGCAGCAAGATGAACTTCCTGAGGATCATGCATGTGAAGACAGACCTGTTGGACAACATATGCAATGTCGGGCCTAGTGAATGTCAAGTACTGAAGAGCACCCACGAGGCTGGGTGCAGCAGGGGGCGACTTGCTGGACGAAGAGGCGAGGAAGGCAGTAGGAGTCCCTGAGGACTGACCCATGTTGAGATCGGCGAGACGAAGATCAGCACGAACATCAGCAAACGAAGGGAACGACTTTTGTCGCGTGATGAGCTGCACCATGAATTGGAACCGTTCATTGAGACCCTGCAGTACGTTGAGTACTAGGGTGCGATCGCTGACTGGTTCACCAAGGTAAGCGAGGGAATCAGCCATGCCCTTCATCTTGCGGCAGTAGTCATCAATAGAAAGATCGCCCTGGTTGAGGTTGCAAAATTCCGCATCGAGGAGCAGTGCTCGGGACTCACGGTTCCCTACGAACTATTGTTCAATGCCGAACCAGGCCACCCGAGCAGAGACGCCGTCGTGAGCATGAATGATGTCGAGGAGCTCGGTGGAGATGGTGTTGAAAATCTAGGACACCACAACGCAGTCCATGCGGTTCCAGGCCGGGTCAGAGGAGCAGGACTCATCACTGAGGACATGGTCCTTCAGGGAGAACCATCCGAGGGCGAGGAGATGGTAGCCGCACCACTTGGAGTAGTGGAAGGACTTGAGGTCGAGGACGATGGGGATCAAGTTTTTGATGTTCTGAACCGCGCAGGCCTGGCTGTGCAGGTGGGCGACGGCGGTGGCCTCAGAGGAGATGGAATCGGCGTCGCCATCTTCAGGTTCGTCATCGCGGGCGGCTTCGAGGCGCAGCCGCTCGCGGATGGCGGCTGCCTGCGCCTCTAGGGCGTCGGGCTGCGCCCGCTCCCTGGACAGGGTGGCGGCGGCGGCGCGGACGCGCTCTTGGGCGTCGGCGGCGGACTGGAGGAGAGCCGCCTCCGCCTGGAGTTGTTCGGCGCGGGCATCATTGGCCGCGCGAGTAGCGGCGGCTTCCGCCTCGAGGCGCTTGGCGGTGGAGTTGGCGTCATCACGCAGCTGGGCAGCGGTGGCGGCGGTGAGGGCAACCTGCGCGGAAGCGCTGGCGCTGGAGTCGCCGTTGGTGGCCATAGGCGCAGCTGCCGAGAGAAAAAGCAGAGGAAGCGGAAGCAGAGGAGAGGGAGAGGTCGGTCACAGGAACCGACCTAGGCGTGTGATACCATGAAGGCAGAATGCCAACAGGTTTAGATTGAATTGATAGAGTGTTTACACAGAGGATTACAATATATAAAGGCCCAAGGGGCCAGATCACAAAGCCACATAGGGTGGCGCATAGCTAAGTAAAGTAGCAGTAAATGACTAGCACAATAACCAAAGAGATACTAGCACTAGATACTAGAGTAGTCTAATAGGTTCATTGTAGGATATCACTGCTTAAATAAGCCATTTGAGTCACATAAGTTATACACCAACCTGTCTTACATAATAGGAGGTCTCTCTTCACAGTCTACCACTAGCTTATTTCATCATCATACATCACACAATGTATGATATCATAGAACAAGATACCACTATGATAGACTTCATGTGGGTCTCAAGACCATCTCAATCGATGCACAATCTATCACATTATGCGGTAGTCCCTTAGTAAATAGTTGATTAGACTTCATGGGTGGGTTTGAACTTTGGGTGATTTTCTATCTAGGATTTGGAGTTTTTGAGATTGTTTGAAATTTCATCTAGGGTTATTAGATTTTGGGAAATTTATTTTAAGGTTTTCAATTAAGCTTTCCCCTCCATTTATATGCGTAAATCGATAAATCTAGCCCTCGATTAGGTACAGCCATGTGTAATTCGAAGCAATTAAAAGGAATGGGCTATTAATCTTCCGCAACTAACCCTAGATTTGACTAATTCAATGTGAATTAGGTCTAAGACTAACTAATTTAGGTATTGATCTAGGTACCAAGGCTAAATCGATGCACAACTAGACTAAGGCATGAACAATTTGTACTTAAGCATGATCAATTTCCAACAATTATATATGCCTTAAACCAAAACTTAATCATACTAGGGACTTAGATTAGATCTTAATTTATGTTAACCCAATGCTTAGCAGAAACAATTAGGTAGGCTCAGGATTAGAAATAGCACACCGCGTTACCAAATGTCAGAACTTTTATCTTAACACAACTGGGATCATTAATTCATAATTAAGACACCTAGTAGAATGGATCAAGGGCCACATGAGCCTAGGAGCGAAGACCCGTGGCTGCTTGGAGTAAGACCTGACTTAGAAATGTTGGTGAAGCAGTGATAGGCGGTTTTCCTGTTACTCCGCCATAGCTAACCCTCACAGAATATTTGTTCCTACCTAGAGTAGAGGACCCTTTTGTTAGCGCTATATAACAGGTGGATACAAACGACAGGGTTGTTAGCATCCTGATCATGGTGCACCACGTATTGGTAGAGTCATCAAACATAATTTTTTGGTAGAGTCATCGAACACAATTTTTTGTGCCCTTTTGATGTGCATCACTGGATGTGCATCAGGATACATGCACATCTGGAGAGAGTATATATGCAGCATTAGCATACAAACCATTAGAAAATATATATGCAGCATTAGCATGCTTCTGAGTCAATCCATCACGCATACAAACTGTCTTAATGTTGTTCCGTTCAAACACTCGCACACCATGAGTGTCATATTATTTATGACTATATATGGTACAGATGCACCAAGCCACATGACACCCTCCCTCTTATTTCAAGCATACACACAAAATAAATTCACAAACAACACCAAGCAAACAAGCCGCGTGCTTCATGGACATGGTCCAACATAGCATCAACACCCAATGCAACTTGGTGGATACAATGCAACCAGCATCAACCACCAATTTATTCTTGAGAAAACACATAGAAGACATGCATGGCAAAACAATGGAGATAAAGCACACCGTAGGTAGCAACTGAGACATCGCCGCGATGTATCCACAAGGAAACCTAAAGAATTACCATTAATAAAACAGGTGATTAGGGGAAACTATAATAATGAATGAACAGAAGTAGTTTTGCTCACAATGATAAAGCTACAGCTCAGTTCTCTAAATTGTTATACTCCTATATTGAATTTCAATTAGGATGCAGAGGTTGCTGCAGAAATATAAGATATTGCATATATGATAGATAGATAGATAGATAGATAGATATACATTCCTCATGGACAGCAGAAAAAACAAGCATGCGAGAGAGGAAACTAGCTTATTTGTGTGTACCTGGAGGTGCATTGACTGGAGTAGCTAGTACGTCATCAGGTCGGCGAGGCTCACCGGAGAACCGAGCTTCTGAGCAGGGTCTTCTTATAGTACTTGGAGTGGCGCAGCTCGAAGAGGGAGGGATGATGGCGAGCCTTCTTTCCATCCCACTCCAGCTTCTTCCACCAGTCCTTCTCGCAGTCAACAACAGGGCGGCTGTCCGGGCGGTCTGTGGTGGCTGGGATGCGCTTGAGGGTCCATCATCCCCTCACCCAGATGGTCTGGAGCTTGGGAGTGAACATCTTGACCTCGCATATCTGATGAAGCTTGGGGAGCTCATGCAGGTGTATGTGCTTCAGGTTTGGAAGTTCCAGTTCATGTCTTGGATGGCCAGTAGATGATTCCTTCAGAAACTCTGCTTCCATGGGGAAGACCTGATTGAGGTCACCACAGTAGATGATGCGAAGGGTCTCTAGTGATGACAAGGTTTGGGACCATGATAATGGGAGGACAAATGTGAGCCTAGGGCACAAGTGCAGATTTATAGCCCGAAGTTTTCCAAAATATGGAAGGGCTATCCATCCTTTGCTCCAGATACAGCGTGCAGTCAAAAGATGAGCCCCCAAAAATGTCTCTAGTTTAGGGAAGCAGAACACATCGTCAGTGGTGAACACAATGTTCAAATCAGGGCATCTTTTGATGGAGCAGAACTTGAGATCGGACCAACTTTCACGGGTGACCATGCTTTCGGGAATAACAGTGTTGATGGAAAAGCTGTCGTGCACATGCAATGAGTTGACCTTACTAAGAACAAACCTCACAGCCCTGATTGCTTGTTCGGTGACCACATTATCAGTGCTTATTTCCTCAACAATCTCTACATGAAAGTCTAGTGGTTGAAACTACGGCGCACTGCTGTTATCATGATTGCCCGTTGCCTCATTAGTGTTGATATCACTATAGATCTGGTGACTCTTGAGAACTGGGAACTTGTGCAGACGTGATGCAACCGATGGGAGGCCAATTTTCTCCTTCCTGTTGTTTTGCCCATCATCATTTTTGCTAGAAGAAGACAAGTACAGAATCAGATTAAATCTAGTTGTGTTTCAGCAAAACTTGTTGCTACCTGCAAGCAGCAACGACTGAAGCAACCTCATGTCCGTAACAGCAACACGTGCAAGGCACATCTCTTCATGCTCCTTGCTGATGACCAAAGAGTAATCAGCATCATGAGGTGTTTCTGATCTAGCTACTTCTGTGCCTCCTCGAGTGTCAATGCGCAGCACCACTAGTTTGGGCATTCCAGCCTTTGGCCAAAGTATAGCACGGATTTGCTCACATCCCAACAAAATGAGTCGTTGCAGGAATGAGACCTGCACCACCTCATCTTTCAGGTCAAGTGTTTTGACCGATGTGTTGGAAAGGTCCAGCTCCTCAAGATTCGGAAGAGATCCACGCAATCTGAAGTTCTCCAGCCTTGCACAACCAGCCATGGAGATGCGAGAGATCTTAGCTTTCTTGTTGTATTGCTTTCCTTCCCCTGCATCAAAGCTAAATGTTTCCAGGGATGGTGGCAGCTCTTCAGGGGCAACTGTTGTCAACCCAATACAGCCATCTAGAACCAGAGTGCTGAGGCTAGTTGCACCTGATAATCTTGGCAAAGCTTTTATTGTGCTATTCCCTGACAAATCAAGGAGCTCTAGCTTGGACATATTCATGAATTCATCCTTCATCTCTTCATCCTTACCCTCGTCTTTCCAATGCAATGTAGGTTCAATCACTCGAAGCTTGTGAATATTGTGTACATGTCTCCATGTCCATGCATTACTATTGCTCCAGATTCTTTCCCTCTTTATATGTATCTCCCTAATGTTTTGAAGCATACTCTCAATTATATTCAGGGATAAGTCCAGTTCCCAATCTGTGTCACATATGTCAAGCACCCATAGACTCTGGAAGAAATTATTTTTTCGTCTGTCATCTTCCTCTTTTCCTTCTAGTTTCTTTGGCTGATCCTTGCACTTATCCAGTCCAAGAAATCTTATCTTCTGACAATGAAGGAAAGGCGGTGAAGAAAAGCTGAAAGTACAGAGGCAAAGTTTCAGTACATGAAGCTGCTCAGCAGATCTCTGGAATATTTTAGTGGGTAATGATGCTACCCCCTGTCCCCTATTGTTGGCAAAAAAAAATGATGTTGTCTCTGGCTTAATTTCTTCAACTCTATAAGGATCGGTGGCTACAACCCAGCGTGTCTTATCACCAAATTCGGGCAATTTATAAGATGAGAATTCCTCTAGTTTCACTTCTTCGAGCAAAGCAGTGGCTACCTCCCATGCTTTGTCCTGCTGGTATTCTTGTATAATTCCATCGCAAACCCAATAGTTGGAGGCATGGGTGGCCCAGTTGAAGTCTAGTGTGTCGACACCCCTGGAATTCAGTAACAACATGTACTTGCAACACAATGCAGCTGTTTCTAAGGTGACGCCAAGCTTACGACTGTATTTAGCTATTTCTGCAGCTTCATCATGTGCTAGTCCATTCCACTGTTCACTTTCACTATCCTCAAGAAATGAATAAAGATAAACTTGTGAGTTGTCTACATTTACTCCCTCTGTCGCTGGAACATTTTCCCTTGAGAGCTGTTTCTGATCTGTCCGTGTTTGATTACCATTACTAGGCTTGGTTGATTCTGCATTTGAAGTTGAAGGAGCACGTGTTGGATCAGCTGCTAGCTTCATTCCTGGGATGGCATGAAGCCTTCCACGGAAAGTCCACAATACCTTCCGAACAAAGTTTGCCCATCGATCTGCAGGTTGAGGAATGCCAAAATCATTCAAGTCAACCATGTTAGTGCTCCCATTATGGAAAACTACTAGACAACTCTGTCCTTGCAGGGCTTGATGAATCTCTCTCCCGACAGCTACTATCTCAATCCTAGAGCCTTCATCTGCCCCGCTGAAATCGTCCTCTTCATCTTGTTTATCTAGAATGTTCATTACATGCTGAGGAAGCCCTAGTTTCTGTGCAATTTTCCTCTGGAGTTCTCTCCGATTTTTCCACCTAGAGCAATCAATATGGATGATTTTATCGAATTTGTGTCTCACAGATGGCGGGGGCTCTTCAGCTATAGATGTAAGGACTGCAGATGCACCAAGCCCTCTCCATCCATCGAAGTAGATGTGCTGACTTGGTTGGCTTGTATCCTCTAAATAAGGAGTTATGCATTGCACAGCCTCTTTGACAGTAACCGCGTGGAAGTTCTGCATTTAACAACGATAGGTGTTTCATGGCACTTTGGCTGTATTCATCAATTTAGTACTAACACAAAAAAGTAACTAACATTAATTGCTGCATACTCTATCTGTCCTATAATATAATGCATATTCTAGAGATCTTAGGACAAATTATAGTGCTATCATCAACATGATTAGTAGTGTTGATTGATACGTATAATGGTAGTAACAATAAATATCCACCAAATTTATGCACCTATTTAATGCAATTTGTTTTGTCCCTTTTAGAATCTCTTATCTTTGGGTAAAATTTTTGAATGCTTGATGTCCTCTTAGAATCTCTTATATTGATATAACTTTTGATGCTAGAATGCACTATATTGTAGATGAGGAAGTATGAGAAATGCCCAGGCAAAACAACTAAGATATGCTTTAGTCTTTCCTCGGTACGACCAATATGTCTGAGAAAAGTTTTTAGGCAAAACCAAAGTCTATTAGGAAACATATTTCTATGCCCACGTGGTCAAACATCTTTCATTATAGGTAACATGTATCTCTGTTCTTACTTCTGTATATAGGTTGGCTAAATCTGTCATGTGGGGCAGCCAGGACGCTATCCTAGGGTACTAGATATAATGCCAATTAGAATTTCGACGAAGAGATTAGAGTTAATGAGATTTAATGTTGGGGAGAGAAACAAGGAGACAAAGACTCGACACCTAGGAGAAATTGAATGAAGCATGAACTACAAACTTACCCCCAAATATTGTAGTCTCTCTCCATGACTTTGCCTGTCCTTCCTTTTGGCAATGGTTATCATCCCTATGCTCCGTATGGACTACCATCTAGCATCATGAGTCAGGGATCCTTTTCTATGGCTTCTACTGTCGGTCATCCATCACCATCATGTGATGAGCCAATCACTACCCTCGCTAAGGAGACTCACTGTCTCACAAAGGAGATGGATTGCTTTGTTGTGATGTTCAACTGCTACCATGCTAACATGGAAAAGTCAGAGCAGGAAGTCCAAGCAATGGTATGGCTACAGGCGGTAGCATGAGGGTTCCTTGGAAGGCACACCACAAGGAAGATGCGAGCAGAGATCAACTCTACGCCTTCAACGATTCCATCCACCGCATCATTACTATGTCGACGCCCCACCAGATCATAAGTTTCCCATTGTCTCAACATGCGGCAGATGTTCACCAAAATTCTCTAAGCTTGATGAGTTGGATGTCATCTGTTTTGGTGTTGCTTTGAAGCTAGTTGTTGGGCTCTTCCCATGGAATCTAGGAGGACATAGTTGTCGCTAAAGTTTATTTCATTTTTTAGTTTTTTAACAAAGGTAAGTGATGAGATCCTAACATATAGGTATGTTAAGCCTTGGGGTCAACGGTTTTCAATCGAGAGACCCCCCGACCGATCCCTCTAGGATCGCCCAAGGGCTCAGGGGCTATACCATCAAGTACGCTCATGTGCACCCTTAGAGGATGAGCCTGAGCACAACCGGTAACTCGAAGCTCAGGGGCTCGCCCGAGCCCCAGGCTCCTAATCATCAAGAGCTTAGACCTGATCCTTGGCCCTTTCCCATCTTTGGATACCAGCTAAGGCCTGAGCATTAGAAGATGCGACCCGAACCATTAAGGCTCGAGGGCTCCCAGTGCTGCCCCTTCGGCATGGCTCCATCAACCTCTCCCGTAATAGGGTCACACACAAGGTGTGACATAAGAAGACAAACTCCTCCTCGACCTCTAAAGGCACTAAGGCCTTTCAGGCCCAAGTGTCAGCCCCTTGAGCCAGCCTCCTTCGCCACTAAGATGAGTCTAGAAGGTGCACCTAGGGGAGGCTAGTTGAAGCCGACATAGCCTAACACGCAGAGTGTTAGAACATGCGAGCTGAAGGACGCCTAGAGCTTCTTCGATACCAAGACATCACCACAGTCCATAGAGCACCATTGTAAGACCCTCCTAGACTCTAGCACATCTATGCATGTAGACCATAGGGTCAACCCCTAAACCTCCATGTACATGACCTATTGAAAGCCCTAGTTTGGTTTTGGATAATTGATGAAATCCAAACTACTAACCTCTATGCTAAGTGGGTGTAGATTGGATGAGGTTGGTACATGCCAAATGATGGAGCAAGACATGATCATGGTGATGGTGGTGATGACCAAGTGCTCAACTTGGAAAAGAAGAAAGAGAAGAAGAAAAAACCCTATGGAGATCAAGGCAAATGTATTGCTTAGGTTTTGGTTTTGGTGATCAAGACACCATAGAGGGTGTGATCACATTTAGGATAGATAGCCGTACTATAAAAGGGAAATTCTTCGGCTAAGAAGTTATCAAGTGCCACTAGGTGTCACTGCACATATAGATGCATTTAGAACCTAGTGTGCTAACTGAACCCTTGAAAAATGTTTGTGAAAATATGATAACACATGTGCACAGGGCAGAACACTTGGTGGTTAGCACATTTGTGGTCTTGACAGCATTGGACACTGGCCCAGTGTCTCGTGCATGCATGTGACGCAGCGTGCGAGTGAACCATGCGTCAGAGCGTTCGACACTATCATCAGACGCACCAGTACTCGCACTGTAGTAGGTGACATTAGCGTTGCATGAGAGCGAGGTTTCGGCAGTGTGCATCAGACGCCAAGGAGCGTCCGATGGCGTACCGTCGAATGCCCGACGCCTCCCCGTGCAGTTTCTAAACTCTTTGAGTAGCATCTGGCGTGAGGGTCACACGTCCGGTATGTTGCACCTGACGAGTAGTCCCAACAATCTTGAATGTTTAAGTGACCTTTGGAGATCAATAGGTCACATTTGACTGAGGACACATGGTGCAATCCAGCGCGCCTCTTAGGGGAGCATTGGACGCTACGGGCACGTTCGATGCCCTTGACTAGGCTATTCACCCCCCTCTCGCCATATTAGGATCTTTCACCATTGTTGCTCAGCATCGAGAGCAGGGCAACCTAAAGAGGGGCACCGAGAGCTCCTACACTGCTTCCATCGCCTTCCTCCTCTCCAATGAGGGAAAGGCTCCATCAGTGGCAAGGGAACCTAAGGATTAGCACCGAGCTATCCCACTACCAAATCTCTCTCAATCTCATGTACACTCTATTGTAATCCCCTAGTTTTAAGTGCTCTTGACTATAAATATCATCAGTTGCTGAGCATAGGGCATCAATCGGCCTGAACTAGGATAAACTGTTGCGTCCCCTCTTTGATTCTTATGTTCTTGAGACCACTCGAGCCACTAGAGACACATACTCTAACACTAGATTGAACCACAATGCTTACAATGGTTCTAACCTCATGACAGCTAGTGCACTAGATAAGGGCAACATCAAGTGCAATTCAGGCTCTACAGTGGCCGAAGCCACCCGCCTCATTGTTGTTGTAAGTAGCATTTCCCTAGACGGTGGCGTCTGCTTCCCTAGCGAGTTCATCACGACCGACACCTTCGCTCTAGGCTAGCTACCCAACTTTGGTGAACTTTATCTGCTTGATGGGGCCACACTAGGGAGCACTGTGTTCTGGATGTTGCCCCCTCCATCAGGCCTCTTGGGAGCATAACTCAAGGTCCTAGCTTGACAGATTCAATGTGGCTGGGGCCCAAACCTAACCATGTCAGACCATCACT
This sequence comes from Sorghum bicolor, assembly GCF_000003195.3. Lineage (NCBI taxonomy): Eukaryota > Viridiplantae > Streptophyta > Magnoliopsida > Poales > Poaceae > Sorghum > Sorghum bicolor. Next base: position 36,803,028 of record NC_012876.2, on the reverse strand, counting down.
AGATGTCCTACATGCTCACCATCATCCACCACTAGATCACCACCAGCGAGATGCTCCTACCACCAGACCGCTTCTAGTACTAACTCTTGGACTTACCTTTCGAGATCCAGAATGTGGCGGCATCCTTTTAGCTAGAGCTGGACCACCTTGTTAGTTATGATGCGCCATAGAGCGCCATCCTCTTCAGTGACATGAGGGTGTCCCCTCACTGCGCACCTTCCTTGAGATCCTCACACGGAATGGCCCATAGTACAACTCTAACAACAACGACTACTATGGCCTGCCTCGCATGTGCTACCACATCAATGGTAAGGACCTCGACAAGGAAGTGCCTGAGATCACACCACCAGACTAGAGTCCCTATATCAACATGAACTAGCTTCAGTAGATGGCAGATTGCCTAAATGCTTGGCAGGTGGACCTAGAGGCCGCTGATCGAGGAAGAGCTCAACCACCAAAGGTAGGAGCTTGCACAGTAGCAACCCATGCAATACCCCATCATTGATGATGATGCCCACAAGGGGCTCCCTATGCCCTATGCTTGCCTCGAGCAGCCTACAACATGGTGGTCGTCGCCTCCTGGTTCGAGTACATCTCTGACACGCTGGACCCCAAGACCAATGAGTGGCTACACAAGGCAAGATGGCTCTTTTGCATCACCCTCCAATAGCAGGCTGAGAGTTTGGCCTCCTAACATCATGCCATGCTCTTCCAATAGTCCTAGCCAATGACCACCATCAATGGGGACCACTCTAACATGCACTCCTATCGACAAGCAGAGATAGTAGTGACTCCTCCAATGATAGCTCTAGCCGTCTGTGGGCTAGGTGAACTAAGCCTTGGTAGGAGCGAAGGTGCTAGGTTTTTCCTTAGTGCTTGCCTACACACCACCAAATCGGCAATGACTGCGACATCCATGACACCATTGAGGCTCGAGGCCATGCCCAGGCATAGTCTTGTACTCCTGAGTGACGGGATAGGGGTGTTGTTCTAGATCACTTCAGGACACCCCTACCCCTGACAATTCTAGTCACAAATGCACATCTCCATGTACAAGAGTGATACCAACCTAGACTACTTGCTAGAGGACTATTGCCTCACCATGAGGGCCAGGGGTCAAGTGACAACTTCACCATCTGGTCCTTCTTGTGCTTCTCTCGAGCTCAACCAAAGCGTGACTCAAATAACTCGAGCCTAGTAGCATCAACGGCTAGGGCGATCTCTGTTCCATCTTTATCAAACACTTCCTAGGTATGTAAAATCGTTTTGAAAACTCATGGGATCTCCACCATTGTGTGCAGAAATATGATGAGACCCTCTAAGAGTATATCCAGTGCTTCTCCAAGAAGCACAACAAGCTCCCCAACATCATCGATGGCAATGTCATCAATGCCTTTATTTGTAGTATGACATGCAAGGCACTCATCCACATGCTCAGTCGCGAGATCCCACGCATGATGCCGGAGCTTCTAGATGTTACCACCTAGTATGCCATTGGTGAGGAGGCTATCCAAGCCAACTTCAGTGGTAAGGATAAGGCTGCTAGCCACCTTAGTGGTGGGAGACAGCGGTGACAACCCTGCCTCATCCTAGTGCTGTCGTGACAAGAGGAACAAGCACTGGAAGCACCATGGGAAGGAAATGGTGCCCTCGAATGATCGCGTCGCTAGACCTCATCCTCATAGGTGCACCTCACGTCTCGCACACTTTGAGAAGGCGCTCAAGGCCCCCCTATTTGTTCCATGGCAGGCAAGCCAAGCACCACCTCAAGGAATGTGCCACCATTAGGGGCTACATCTATAACACCCTCGGCGAACCGAGCAAGGCCTAAAGCCTACCCTGAAGGCTGGTGAGCTAGCAGACAGTACCCAAAATGAAGACATTGAGTTCCCCAAGGCCATGTGCTACCTTGTAATCTTCGGTGGCTCCCAAGCGTATGAGTCCTGCCAGCAACGTTGCATCACTGAGCAATTAGTGAACACCATTCATACCCTCACTAGTCTCACATGGCTCTAATGGTCCTAGATGGTCATTACTTTTGACCAGGAGGATCACTCAGACCATATCCCTCATCTAGAGCGCTACCTACTCATGGTTAGTAGGATCATGGGCACCACATGCCTCTCAAAGGTGCTAATGGATAGTGGCAATATCCAACATCCTCTATGTCAACCTCAATTAGATGGGAATCTAGGAGAGCATCCTAGCAAGGCACCATTCTATAGGATCGTGTCGGGGAAGGAAGCCATGCCCTTGGGCACATCTAGCTAAACATCACATTTCACCGACTTAATAACTTTTAGAAGGAGCCACTCACCTTCGTGGTGGTGGACTTCCCTAGTGTCACCATGCTCTTCTTGGCTAGCCATGCATCACCTAGTTCATAGTTGTCCCCAATTACACATACCTCAAGCTAAAGATGTCTGACCCTAATGGGGTCAATGCCATTAAGGGTAGCTTTGAGCAAGCATACTACTGTGAGCAAGACTCCATCACCTAGACAATAGCTTAGATCACCCCGTGTGGTTCTAATGGCTCTAGCTGCAACACAAGAAGGGCACCAATAGTGGAAGAAATTGAGGCAAGTTGACCGAGCGTTGGCAAAGCGACTGAGGCTCCTGGCAGCGATGGCTCAACTAGCCCCTCCATCTAGGCACTCAGCCCCCTAAAAGGGACTGACTTGATCAAGGTGGGTTCTAACCTTTCCCCATGAGGGAACGCCACCATCAAACCATCCGCCCAATAGCTCAGCCTCTCCAACCAAGACATGCTACCTGACTTCCTTCATCAGCCTACCTGTACAACAATAAAAACAAAGATAAGTCTTGTTCTCCCAACCTTCCAATGCTTCATCATGTTGCTACTCACTACTATAGATTGATTTATCATAACACCGCTTTCATAGCTAACATGATAGAGCCGACCGTGCATTACTTTCACAATCGGTTCAATGATATCGATGCCTACTAGTGAAGAAAACTAGCTACGGAAAGAGAGCTATCATGGATGGGTGAATGAAGCTGCCATGCTATTTCCTCTATCACCTCAAAAGCTAGGCCAAGTGGGTTACATGCTTTCACCGGTGTTCACATACACAACCGTTTGCTGAACCGGCGTTGAATGCCCTCGACTTCTAAGGCCATCAAATCACTATTACTACTACCATCTGAAACCAAAGAGCGGTACCCACTATTATATTATACATAGTACTCCATTTTCTTCACAACCCATTCCCTTTGAAAACACACCTCTTTATCATCCATCATCTCCTTCTCTTTCAATCTGCAATGAAAATGTCAAACAACCCCATCAACTATCCAAGCAGCCCATCCTCTAGCAAGGATGAGAAGCTATCCCACCATTCATTCGACAATGACATCTCTGATGACTAGATGCCTTTTGATTGTAGTACTCCATGGAGTGATGAGAAGGAGGACTCGAAGGAGGACAAGGATGAGGACAAGGATGAAGACAAAGAGCATGATGCCGATGATGATGCTGATGATGACTCTAACTCGCCTGCCCCCAAGCGAGTGAAGCGAGCTTGATCCTCTCTCAGTTTAAGAGTAGTTTTAACAATTTAAGTTATTATCATGTTTCTAGACAAGTACAATCATATACTTGTCCAAATTGTATGTATATCATATGCAAAAAAACAATCAATGAAAAAGATCTTTCAAATATTATGTTTCCTACTGTTGTTCTTGCTACCTATGTTTGATCCCTACTATTCTAGGAGATATTGTAGCTCAACAGTTGTTGATGCAAAAGCTGATCTGCAAACACAAAGGGCTAATACCCGATTCAAACGTTAAGGCATGTCAGCCGATTTGACCTTACAATCGACAAAGGTGGTAACTCGAACACTTTGGTCCTGACAACAGCGATGCGCCCGGATGTCACGGCCAAGAGGTGTCCACGCGGAACTTGAGAACACGCCGAGCTTGACTCGACGAATTCCTAAGAACTCGTAGTAAAAGGAAAATATGACGTAGTCGTCGAAAAAGTAGATGCTGGAATATGAGTAAAAACTTATGTTTGATTGATTGATAGATTTTTCATTACATTGCCCTAGGGTCTACATTTATACCCTATCCAAAGAATGACTAGGACTCAAATTCCAAATTAAACGGAACCCGTATACAAAATGACTTCTAACAACTAAGGAAAATATTAAACTATCCTCCACGATCCATCGGTACCCCATCCTGGGTCAATCGGCAGCCCCTGCGCTTTTCTTCAGAGTCATCGGCAGACTGCCTCTCACAGCCATCGGCAACCATCAGCATTGGCCATCGGTATGAACGTATCACCATTCTTGGACTTAGTTGTATTCGGCTGCTTTTCCATCGGCATCAACCCTCATAGGCAACTCTCCTGTAGACTAGTCACTACTCCTCCACCTGCTGATCTACAACCTCATTAACTCCAGACACGCGTCCAAAGATACGTGTCCAAAAACGGTGTCAACACATGCCCCCCAATTTTGGAGTATAAAATCATTAATGCTTCGAAATTCTCCTCAGTAATGACACCTTTCCACAATCACTTCTCTTGATTGGTAATTAATTACCAAATTTAAACAACCTCAGCCCGATTTTTCTGCAGGTTCCTCGAATTTCTCAACCTTTCGAACCGAACCTCCCCACTGTGCGCTCATCGGCAATATTACCATTAGAGAAAACTACCGATGGACCGACCAGGCGATCTTGCACAGTAAGATATCTTCAAAATCGTGACCGCTTGCTGTCAAATTCTGTGCAATTCCTTGATTATCATGCGAACAGTTACCATATCCACCTGAACACCCTCGGATTTTACGGATGCGGCAAAGAGATAAGTCAGATTTGCCCCTGCCCGTTTTGTCCTATAAATACTTTCTTCTCCGATACTCTTTCTCCATCTTATCATTCTACAGCCTCAAATCCACCCTCCTGGCGGTGGCACTGTTTGAGGACTTCAAGAACTCCGGCAAGGATTTCCTCCATCAATCCTCTGAGTCTTCAATCCCTTCTCTCTTTCAGGAAGAAATGACCATCAATTTCGTCATTCCTGAGGTTAATTTACCACTTCCTTCTTTTTATACTTTTGCTGCACTCTTGTTCATCTGCGAATCTATTTACTGAATATCCTTTTTTTTCTTTTCTTTTTTCTTTGTCTCTTTTCTGCTCCTTCATCTTTCAAACCCTTTAGGAGTTGGCCGATAAGATCGTGATTCCTACTGATCAACCTCACTTCCAGTGCCTTGGTCCATTGGGAAACCCAGATCCCACCGATCTGATAAACGCAGAGACAAATAGGATCCCTTTTAGAGCTGAAAACTTCTCCCTAGATCTGTGGAAAGATGCTTTTCGTTCCTGGCCCAGCCCCACCAAAGGATGGAAAGATTGGTTCCTAAGAGTCAGCCATTCAAATGAAGTCCAATGTGGTGAGCGGAAATTAGACCAATGCATTAGATTATCTATTGCCGATATGGAGAGGAACGAGTCATTGCTGATAGTTGCATCGTACTTTTGGTTAGATACACTCAACGCCTTTGTATTCGGCCACGGTCCTGCTTCGCCTACTCTTGTCGATGTACTCATGCTCACCGGTTTAGACATATCAACTGCTGATAATAGTCATCTGTTTGATAATAAGCCTAGTTCTAAGGTAGAAACTCGCAATATCGGCGGTTGGTCTGGGTACATTCAAAAGTACCGAAAAACCAGATCTGTTGGGGAAAGAGAACATGCCATTTTCTTGAACATGTGGCTGAATAAGTTTGTATTCTGTGCCCGATCGGCAGGACCAACCTCCGTCTATCTATCGGCAGCAGAGAGACTGGCCAATGGTGGCCGATTTCCTCTTGGCCGATACCTGCTCGGCTCTGTTTATCACCTTCTCCATCAGGTAGCTAAGAAACTCCTGCTACGCCAACCCATCGGCAACTTAGGGGGACCCTGGTGGTTCATCAACATGTGGCTTAGTGTCCACATGCATAAGCGCCTTGAATTCAACCTTTTCGCACAGCGCTTCCCCAGAGATATAGCCGAAGATCATGAGCTGGACGAGGAAAAAATCGGCAACTCGCTCCCCTCTGAACTATGGTGAAGTTGCCATAGTCCTACCTAGTACCGGTGGAAATGAAGATCAAGTCAGCGATTCTTTCAAACTCTTTATGAAGGTCTGGCCAAAGAACAGCGAGCATGGATGCCTTATGAGGATCCAAACACCAGATTTCCCCTGACTTTTCATCCCTTTGATAATGCTCTCAACAAGGACCATGATCTGATGATGGCAATTATCACTCCGAGAGCTATACCAGTGAACTTCTTTGGCACTGGGAAAAATTCCAATCTCACTTACGAGTTCTACAATCCATCGGCATTGGCTCGTCAACTGGCCTTCGGACAGCTGCCGATTGCGCTCTGCTATGCCGATGTGGTGAAACCAAGGGAGATCATCACTAGTGGTCTTGAGTGGATCAGAATAGCTCAACTCCCACCAAATGCCGATACATCAGATATCGACTTATCGGCTTGGATCCCAGCTCTCTTCATTACCCAGGTGTACAAACAATGGTGGGCGGAGTGGAAAGAGCATTTGTTCTGCAGATCGGCTCTTACATACCGCGGTATAATCGACTCCACATACAAGGTCCCCGAGAACACTGTGAGTCTTCAACCGATGCCTCAATCCTATTACTTTTGTTCTTATCGGCAACTTACCTCCTCTGTTACACACAGGTCGACGATACACCACCATCAGTCAGCAGAAGTGGCAAGTTGATTGAACTCCTCGCATCGGGCCCGATCTCTTTGATCGGCAACAATGCACCAAGCTTGGCGGCTTTAATGCACCGGGGCGTGCGTTTCAAGAAAATCACCACCAAGCGGGCCAAGACATCTCCATCAGTCATTGCTGCTGCTTTGGCGCAAGCTTTCAAGGTAGAAAATTTTTTACTTCAATTTATCCTGATTCTATTCTATACTTACACAGCCTTTTCAGGATACATCGGCTGCCATGGGAACTTCATCGGTAACTTTCACTGTTCCAACCAATATTTCATCAATGCTCTGTTATATCTATACTTATGAAACTTTTGTTGTTGCATCAGCAAACTAGCAAATCGGCAAAGACCAGAAGTACCAAGGCGAGTACCGATGCCCCCCAGTCTAGCAAGGTCAAGAGAAAAGGCCCCAAAAGCACCAAGTCACAAGCAAAACGCCAGAAGACAACATCACCTCCTCTTCCTCCTCCAGGGTCACCGATTCATGTGGAATCGTCCCCTTCTTAACCAGAAATTCAGACACAACAAGCACCGTCTCCACCTCAGCCACAAGAAGCACCCCAGCCAGAAGAGACATCAGCCGACGTACATGAGCAGACCGCCGATCTAGTGAGTTCAATCATAGCATCGGTAGTCTCCTCAATTCAGACAAGCCCTGCACCCCCTCAAGGTAAAGCATTGTCTATGAAATCATTGCCGATGGACTTATCTTTCCAACTTATAATTATCCCTGTTAATCTTTCCAGCTGACATTATCCCATCGGCAGTTCCAGCCGATCGACCTATAGTACCATCGGTCTCAACTAGCCAGAGACGAGAAATAACTCTGAAACAAGTAAGTTATTTGATTCTTGTTCTTTATTTCACTAACATTTGGTCATCAAATAACCCATCTCTCTTTCCTTTTTAGGAACAAGACTCTCCCGATAGTCTGTTCTCCTTTGCCATCAAAATTTCTGACGATGAAGGCGAGGAAGCAAGCTCTTCTCAAGCAATCGGGATTTCATCGGCAGAAATCAGAGCAAAGCTTGAAGATCTACTGACCCTGCTTCATCAGGATACAGCCCAACTGGTCGATGACTCCGATCTAGCCAAGGCTCTGTTTAAAGATCTTAGAGGCCAAATTGTTGCCGATGCCGAAGAGATCCTTTTCAAGGCTGCACACTTGGAGAGCCGCCAACTCCAGTACCAAAAGCCCACTCAACGCCTTGCCGATAGAGCCACCCATGCTCAGCTCTCGGAGGAGGTAATGAAAGTGAAACACCTTGCCGATGAGAAACACAAGAGCATCAGCATTCTACAATCCTCAGGAGAGACGCTGAGGCAGAAGATCTCTGACCTATCGGCAAACAGAGAAACCCTGTTGGCAGAGCTCAAGCAAGTAGAAGAGGCTCTTTCCCAAGCTCAGCAAGAAGAAAATCAGCTGCCTAAAATGATCAAGACCCTCAAACAAGAGCAAAACATTTCAAGCCTGCAAGGCATTGCAGATGAAGAAGAAACTGAAGCCAGTGGAGGGCTCTACAGATGAAGACATCAAGGAGATAGAAGAAGCCGATCAGATCCGTCTGCGCGCCATATCAGCCATCCAAGCCCTGCTGAGTACATGAGCTCTTCATCGGCGACATGTCTTGTTCTGCCTTTAGAGATTGCTAAGTATTTTGGTCCAGCCGATAGGACTGTTATCGGCAATTTTTTAAAAAAACATCATACTCAGTCCCGGGTACATTTTAATCCAGCCGATAGGAGTGTTATCAGCATTTGAACTTTTTATGCATCGACCCATATGCTTGGGTAATATTTCTTTAGATATTTTCCATTCAAAGCTCTAGGAAATTCAACTCCTTCGAGAGTTTCCAAAATATAAGCATTACCACAAGCAGACCGATTTATCCGATAAGGACCTTCCCAATTAGGAGACCACTTGCTAAACTTCGAACTTTTAGTTCCAATCGGTAAGATTAGTTTCCACACCAAATCTCCATCGGCAAACTCCTTAGCTTTTACCTTTTTATCATACCACCTAGCAACTCTCTTTTTATTTTCTTGTATACTCATCAAAGCTTTCAGCCGATGCCCTGCTAAATCATCCAACTCATCTTTCATCAAAGTAGCGTAGTCATCGGCAGCCAGCTGATCTTGAAAAGATAGTCGTGTAGATCCGGTCTTAACTTCCCATGGTAGCACTGCATCATGTCCATACACTAATTGATAGGGTGAAACTTTAGTCGACCCATGACATGCCATCCGATATGACCATAAAGCCTCACTCAACAATGTATGCCACCTTCTAGGATTTTCTTCAATCTTTCGTTTGATGAGTTTAATAATTCTTTTGTTAGACGCCTCGGCCTGCCCGTTGGCTTGAGCATAATAAGGGGAAGAATTCAACACTTTAGTTCCCACACCGATTGCAAATTCATCAAACTTCCTTGATGTAAACATGGTACCCTGATCGGTAGTAATTGTTTGAGGAATACCAAATCGGTATATAATATGCTCTTTCACAAAATCAATCATATTGGTCGATGTTACTTTCTTCAAAGGAATAGCTTCAACCCACTTGGTGAAATAATCAGTGGCGACTAAAATGAACTTATGCCCCTTGCTTGATGGTGGGTAAATCTGGCCAATTAAATCAATAGCCCATCCTCGGAACGGCCAAGGTTTAATAATGGGATTCATAGCCGATGCGGGTGCCCTTTGAATATTGCCAAACTTTTGACATCCTTGACATCCTTTGAAATATTTAAAGCAATCTTCAAGTATGGTTGGCCAATAATACCCGTTTCTCCTAATCATCCATTTCATCTTAAAAGCCGACTGATGTGCTCCACACACTCCTTCATGGATTTCACCCATCAAACTTTTAGCTTCATCATCACCCAAGCACTTGAGAAGAACTCCATCTATTGTTCGAAAATAAAGTTCATCCCCAAGGAGTAGATACTTAGTAGCTTGGAACCTGATACGCCTCTCAACCCTTTTAGATGGATCCTTTAAATAATCAAGAATCTCCTTCCTCCAATCATCGGCACCGATTGCCGATAATGTATTTAATATGGGTTGATATCCCGAGGCATGCTGAGCCAACCGATTAGCCTCCTCATTATGTAACCGAGGGACATGCTCTAATCGGAAATCCTTGAATTCCTTTAACAGTTGCATACTCTTTTCATAATAGGTTATCAGGACTTCGCTTCGGCATTCATAACTCCCAGCCAGCTGATTTATGACCAGCATAGAGTCCCCGAAGATTTCAACAGCATCAACATGAACCTCTTTTAATAATTCCAACCCCTTGATCAGAGCTTGATACTCAGCTTGATTATTTGTTGATGTGGCAACAATCGGCAAAGAAAACCCATACTTCCTTCCCTGAGGGGAAATTAGTACTATGCCGATTCCTGCCCCCGATCACAGATAGATCCATCAAAGAAGAGCGTCCAAGGAACAATTTCCAAAGTCTCCACTACACCGCAATGTTGAGTCACAAAATCGGCCATAACGTGCACCTTTACTGCCTTAGCCGATTCGTAACGTAGATCAAACTCCGACAATGCCAAAATCCATTTGACCACTCATAATCGGCATAGACAGCATGTATCGGACTACATCATCCTTGCATATAACGGTGCATTCGGCCGATAGTAGATAGTGCCTCAATTTAATACACGAAAATTATAGGCATAAACATAATTTTTCAATTGCCGAATACCTGGTCTCAGCATCAATAAGTCTTCTGCTTAAATAATAAATCACACGCTCCTTTCCTTCAAATTCTTGGATCAAAGCCGAACCGATGACCAGCCCATCGGTAGATAAATATAATCTGAAGGGCTTTCCTTGCTGAGGTGGGATTAAAACTGGAGGATTTGTCAAATAATTCTTGATTTCATTCAAGGCCAACTGTTGCTCTTCTCCCTATACAAACTCTTGATCGGCTTTCAATTTGAGTAAAGGACTGAAAGCACGAATTTTACCAAACAAATTAGATATAAACAGTCTGATAAAATTTACCTTGCCGATCAAAGACTGGAGTTCAGTTTTGTTGGTAGGAGCAACTATCTTATTGATGGCATCAATAGATCTCCTACTAATTTCAATTCCTCTCTGATGCACCATGAAACCAAGAAATTGCCCTATATCTACTTCTATTAAATCATCGGCCAATGTAAACCCCTGGCCTAATTTCCCATCATCGGCGAACCTATCCATTAAAACTCTTCATCAGAACCGACTACTTGGATCGGTGGAATCTCGTAATCGGCAACCTTGAGAAAATTTTCCCAAATCTCCCCTGAAATGCATCTGGTCCTTTCATAAGTATCCGCCTCTGCCGATGCTATAACATATGAAGAATCTCCTGGGACAATCTCAATTTTGTCACCTACCCACTGAACCAAGCATTGATGCATTGTGGACGGGATGCAACAATTGGCATGGATCCAATCTCTCCCTAGTAGCAGATTATAAGCACCCTTTCCACTGATCACGAAGAAAGTTGTTGGCAAAGTTTTGCTACCGATGGTCAACTCGACACATATTGCCCCCTTAACCGGAGACACATTCCCCTCGAAGTCTTTTAACATCATATCGGTCTTGGTCATATCTTGATCTCCTTTCCCAAACTTCCGATAAACCGTATACGGCATAATATTGATAACAGCCCCTCCATCTACAAGTATCTTGGTCATCGGCTGCCCATCAACCCTACCTTTGACAAACAGGGCTTTAAGATACTGTCTTTCATTGTCGGCAAGCTTTTCAAAGATAGCCGTCATTGGATCCAGAGCCAACTGAGCTATCTGGTCAGAAAAATCCACCTCTTCATCATCACTGGACTGCGCAAGGAACTCCATCGGCAACATAAATACAATGTTGACATTTGCCGATGGTCCTTTTCCCTTAAGATCCGGCTACTGCTGATCTCCAGATTTGCCAGAATTCTCTCCTTTGTTCAAGTCTTCTCGTCTCTCATGCTGCAGCCTTCTTTTCTGTGTCCTAGTCAGCCCCTCCGGACACCATGGAGGAAGTTGCGGCTGCCTTACCGATTACCGACGAACTTCCCTTGACTCCACTCGATAAGTATTGGCATCCCTGCAAAATATGAACTCATCGGGAACTCGTGCATCTGCCATCTCCTCAAGTTCCTCTTGGTTCCTGGGAAAGTACCCGACACGGTCACCAAGTCTATCATGCACACTAAGCCTGCCCCCCAGCCGATCATGAACTGAAGCTCCCCCCCTAATCGGCCCATTAAATCGTCGATCATCATTCTGATGCTGCCGATTAGGTCTATCATACTGATCATAACCATTGTACTCAGGGCAATCTCTAGTAGTGGGCAATTTAATGTTTTGCTCCCAGCAATGGATAAAGAACGGGCAGTTCCAGTGATCTTTATGCCAATTCCACTCCTGTCGGCGTTGGTCTTCTTCTCGGCGACGATCCTCCTGTTGATGCCGATACCGATCTTCACGTTGCTGCCAAGTCTCCCGATGCCTTCTATGAGTTATCACAATGCCAAATCGGGGAGGCGTTCCTGAGCTGGTTCCTTCCAGAACCAGACCCTTGCCTTTAGCGTCATCGGTAGTAATCTGATGTTGAGGATCCACCGATGCACTTCTTTCAGCTGCCTCTGAGGTCAAGACCTTGGTTTTTCCCTTAGCATCCAACATATTTGTTGGGAAAGGATGTTGATCGATCTTCATCGGCTTCTGAGCTTTAGAATTAGCAAACTTGATTCTCCCAGATTCTATAGCCGATTGCAGCTGTTGCCTGAAAACCTTGCACTCATTTGTGCTGTGAGATGTTGCATTGTGCCACTTGCAATATTTCATCTTCTTTAATTCCTTAGCCGATGGAATCACATGATTAGGCGACAACTTGATTTGCCCTTCCTGAAGTAGAAAGTCAAATATCCTATCGGCTTTGGTAATATCAAATGCAAATTTCTCTGGCTCTTTATGCCCAAAAGGGCAAGACATCGACTTCTTATTTTTTACCCACTCTGCCAAGCCGATGACTGGTTCTTCATCAGAGTCTGAGCTTGCTGACTCATCGACAAATGACACCTTTTTATTCCATGCTCTCTTGGGCTCAAAAGGTTTGATATCTTGGTCAGAAATCCTCTGCACCAAATGACTTAGACTTTCGAACTCTTGAGAAGCATACTTGTCTCTGATATGCGGCAACAACCCCTGGAAAGCCAAATCGGCTAGCTGCCGATCATCTAAAACCAGACTATAGCATTTATTCTTGACTTCTCGCAATCTTTGCACAAAACTCTCAACCGATTCATCATTGCGTTGTTTTAGCCTGACTAAATCGGTAATCTTCTTCTCATGAACTCCAGAAAAGAAGTATTTATGGAATTGTTTCTCTAGATCGGCCCAAGTGATCACCGAATTGGGAGGTAACGAAATAAACCAAGTAAAGGCCGATCCAGACAAAGACGATGAGAACAAGCGAACCCTTAGCTCATCTCTGTTAGCAGCTTCTCCACACTGAATGATGAACCTGTTAACATGCTCCATAGTAGATGAATCATCCTGTGCAGAAAACTTAGTGAAATCTGGTACCTTGCACCGATTTGGAAGTGGAATCAAATCGTATGCAGGAGGATACGGTGTCCGATAAGAGTAAGTGTTGACTTTGGGTTTTATCCCAAATTGGTTTCTCATTACTTCAGCTATTTTATCGGCCCAATATGCATCAGCATCTTGCCGATGAGGCGGCTGTGGATCTGGCACGTGCTGATAAGCTTCCATGTGCCTCTGAGGAGTACGATCTGCGTGGAACATTGGATTAACCATCTGACAACCAATTTGCTGACCAAGATTCATCGGCTGGTTGATCAATCCTTGATTCTAGAACCCAGGTTGGACTGGTCCTTGTTGAAACCCTACAGCCTGATGATTCTGCTGAGGAATCTGTGGAAAGTCAAACTGCCCTACCCATCCACTGTTAGCATTCATCGGCATAGGACCTGCCGATGACTGGTAATTGAGCATCATCGAATTGACATACCCTGGCTGTGTCATAAACCTCTGCTGCGTCGGCATTAGGCATCTGGAACGTTGGCGTCTGAGAATTCCTAGTGTAAAGTCTCACAGTAGTAGTTGTAGTGTACTGGGGACTCTGATTCATCAGCGGATTTGGAGGTGCCGATGCCATAGGAGCCTTGTCTGTCACGTCAGCCACTTGAGATGTTCCAGGACTTTTTACCATTAATTCCGGGGGCATACCATAACCCCACCAGTTGGGAGGGACAGACCCTGACATTGCCGATGCCAATAGATCTGTGGCAAGCTTGATTTGCCCGTCTGATGCTGATGGATTGGTCGTCATCGGTGTAGATTGTGCATTAGTGATCCCTAATGTGCTTGGAGGAGAAGTAGCTTCTGTACCCGCAACGGCTGTAGTAGCCGATGGAGCCGTGACCAATGATGACCCTGGCTAATGATAGGCAGGACCCACATAAGATGGTGGTACTTGTCCTTCTTTAAAAGTTCTAGCCACAGCATTGAAAATCGTATTGGACAGCACACCAGCTTGATTGATTAAGGCACGGTTAATAGCACTGTCAACCATATCTTGAAGTTTACCACGATTGGCTTCAAAAGTAATTTGCCAAGGCGTCGGCAATGCTTCCTTCTGGATCACCTCGCCACTCCTATTGATACTGAAGGATTTCAAGCATAACTGCTTGTAGTCCTCCATGGCCTTTGCCATAGCTTGTTTCTGCTCATCCTTGAGATTGGCTTCCGTCACGGGGATAACATTCTCCAAGTCGAAATCGGTGTTCGACATGTTGATCTTGATCTTGACTCTCTGTCCCACTGGGCGTGCCAAAATATGTGTTGATGCAAAAGCTGATCTGCAAACACAAAGGGCTAATACCCGATTCAAACGTTAAGGCGTGCCAGCCGATTTGACCTTACAATCGACAAAGGTGGTAACTCGAACACTTTGGTCCCGACAACAGCGATGCGGCCGGATGTCACGGCCAAGAGGTGTTCACGCGGAACTTGAGAACACGCCGAGCTTGACTCGACGAATTCCTAAGAACTCGTAGTAAAAGGAAAATATGACGAAGTCGTCGAAAAAGTAGATGCTGGAATATGAGTAAAAATTTGTGTTTAATTGATTGATAGATTTTTCATTACATTGCCCTAGGGTCTACATTTATACCCTGTGCAAAGAGCTATAATCAGACACGACTAGGACTCGAATTCCAAATTAAACGGAACCCATATACAAAACGACTTCTAACAACTAAGGAAAATATTAAACTATCCTCCACGATCCATCGGTACCCCATCCTGGGTCAATCGGCAACCCCTGCGCTTTTTTTCAAAGTCATCGGCAGACTGCCTCTCATAGCCATCGGCAACCATCAGCATTGGTCATCCGTATGAACGTATCACCATTCTTGGACTTAGTTGTATTCAGCTGCTTTTCCATCGGCATCAACCCTCATCGGCAAATCTCCTGTAGACTAGTCACTACTCCTCCACCTGCCGATCTACAGCCTCATTAACTCCAGACGTGCGTCTAAAGGTACGTGTCCAAAAACGGTGTCAACAACAGTTGATAATCGCCATATTATAGCGTGTGATTATGTGGCAATAGTGAGCCTAATACAGACACTATTTAACTTATCCTCTGCCATCTGTTCTCGCAGCCAATCAATCTAGACCGTCCATTTGGAAAAGAAACCTAGAACTGCCCTAGCTGTCCCCAACTCTCTTCAGCCCTATGGGTGCATTGGCGGCGGATGGACTCACTAAAAATCCCCCCAATACAAAGCCATTATTAGTTCTTCCCATCTTCATTCTCCCCACCAGTTGCTTCATCTTCATTCTCTCCACCTACCTTTGCTTTCCCCTTGCCTCGGCCTCCTTGAATTGTCACCATGGACAATGCCTCATGAAGGTTACATGGATTCAATAAACCCCCCTCCTATGTTGTTTGCATTTGGTTCCAATTGGTTTTGGGTTTGATATTAGTTTCATTTATATTAGGACCTAATAAAAAGACATGTTCGGATCTCGCCTTCAGGATTCTGATCTAATTTATCTCAAAATCATGAAAAACAAAGAAAATAAGAGTTGGAGAGGTTTCCTACTAGGATAAGACCACACCCTCTATATATATTAGAGGATGAATGTTGATTGAGTTCCCTCTATCCAATGATCAAAACACAAACCAATCTACTCCTTTACTGATTTACTCTCTTCTCCAAACTCCATGATGTTCATCCCTTGATCCGACGACCAAGGATGGCACCCTAGGCTTGCTGGCCAACCTAGGGAAACCTGACATCCTTGCCTTGACAAGGTCCCTCCCGGGCGAGAGCTTCAATGGTTTGTTTGCTAGTTTACCTGAAAACTAGCTGGTTCATCATCATGCAAGTACGTGGTTATCCTTTGGTGGTTTGCTTGTCTAACTCTCCATGCTCCACCATGTAAGGGTAATATCCTCGCTACATTCTTCAGTCAATAGCGGCCCAGGCATCTAATACCCTTTCTGGTGTGTGATTCGGACCACATTCGACATCAACACACTTTTGGCGACTCTGCTAGGAAGAATTTGCTTCAGCACTACTTTGTAACCAATTCTTCTTGCCCTAGACCTAATTCTCATTGATCTATATTTTTGTGTTCTCCATTACCATTGCATTTGGTCCTAAATGTCGATCACATTTGTTTTTGAGCCATTGAGATCTTGTTCATAATTTTGCAACAAGTTGTGCTGCTTATTGGAAAATTTAGCAAGGCGGTCAAGCTCTAAATCATGGAGTACCGATGGGATTCATCATAATATTACTACAATTACCCCAAGGTACAACTTGCAAAAGTATCTTATGATTATTTTGCAAGTCTATGAGGCTCTCATGTTGATGTTGCTAGTCATAAGCATAATGTTGCATTGGCTAATACTTTTGATAATGCTCCTCATCATACACATCATAATTTTGGATATTGTGGTCAAGAGCCGATGTCAATTGTAAATTCTTTGAATTTTGATACTACTAGCAACATACTATATGTAAATCCTTGTTCGTCGGCTATAAGTTCACGTTATGTGGTTTCACCACATGACATACCGATGAATTACTCTCAGTCAATGCTAACTATTTAGCCAATTACTCTCAGAATACAACACTATATGTCAATGCTCCAATTCATAATTTGGCTTCATATGTTACTCTCAACTCAAGCCGAATTAATGAAAATTCAACAAGATGTGCTAATGGTAATACTCACGATTTGGCTTCATATGTTGCTCCTAGCTCTAGCGAATCAATGAAAGGTGGGTAAATAATCATACTCATGATTCAACTTCATGTGTTGCTAGTCACTCAACCCAAATCAATGAGAACTTAGCACGATATTCTCAACCAGACTTTGATATCAAAAAGGGAATGCTAGAATTTGAAAGAATGCTTGAGAAGCAAAATGAAGATTTTGTAAATAAATACTTTGGGAGTACTAGCAAGAGGCCAATCACATCTAAGTCATTGTCCATGAGTATGACAAAAGAAGTTATCCCTTTTGAATAAACTGTATCTCACAAAACAAGTCTTGCTACAGAAAAGCATGAGAAGCGCAAGAAAATAGCTAGACTTGATTTTTTCAGGAGCCAAAGGGGTTATACATTTATCTAATGATTACTTCATGGAGATGAGGCCCCTATAAGCAACAGAGGAGGGCTACATGCCTACCTAGAATTGGCTAAGCGACTTTGAAGTCGGCTAAGCCGTCTCCTGCCTGCTCTAAGTCGGCTAGGCTAACTCCCTAGTTGGCCAAGCTGATTGCCTCTACCACCTACCCTAAGTCAGCTAGGCCGACCTCCTAGTCGGCTAAGCCGACTACCCCTACTAGTGCCCAAGTTGACCTAGCAGACTTCCAGTGAGCTATGTCGTCTTTCCAATTTTCGGCAGCTACCAATGCATCTTTAGATAATTCG
Organism: Sorghum bicolor; assembly: GCF_000003195.3. Lineage (NCBI taxonomy): Eukaryota > Viridiplantae > Streptophyta > Magnoliopsida > Poales > Poaceae > Sorghum > Sorghum bicolor. The sequence goes on along the minus strand of NC_012876.2, from coordinate 36,785,282 downwards.
GCATCTATTGTTGATCACGTTCTAGAGATGAAGAGTGGCATCATGCAAATCAATAACATACACTTCTCCAACATGATAAGAAAAGTACAATATACAAATATTTTGCTCAAATTCTAATATAGTCACACCAAGGTTTAGCTAGGCGCTAGGCGGAATCTAGGCGCTGACCCATTGCCTAGCGCCTAGTCGGGAGTACTCGCGCCTAGGCGCTCCTATGCATTTTCCTAGGCGTTTTGGCAATCAATTAGACATGCAATCACAGACACTCAATCAGAGAGGAGGCGGGGAGGAGGGGAGGGGACACGGGACAGGGGAGCAGCCTGAGAGGGAGGGGTGAAGAACATGGGAGGGGAGAGGAGCAGGGGAGAGCAGCTGCTGGCGGAGGAGGGGAAGGGGATTGGCCATGGGATGGGGAGGGGTGCGCCGGCGGGGAAGACCTCGCGCTTGATTCCATCTGCGCGCGCTTGCTCGCGGCGTCCGCCTCCACGCAGAAACCTTCGCGCCCTAGCCCACTGAGGCAAATTTCCGCGGGCGCGCGCATCCGCATCCGCTTTCGCGCTGCTTCGACGCCCATCTCGCGCGCCTCTGTACCGCTTCCGCACCCGCCTCGCGCCGCTTTCGCACCCCTAAGTTCCGCCTATCACCAAGATGGGCGACTACCCACCTAGTCGAGGCGACGGGCTTCGCCCAGCGCCTAGTCGCGACTAGTCGCCGCCTACTTGCCACCTAGCCGAACTATGGGTCACACTATATCAATTTCAGCATCTATTAGAGATATCCTTGCTAATGGTTGTAATAGACGAATTGGGAATAGCAATTTATTTGTTGATGATAAAGTAAATTCAGATTCTATTGGCCAACACATTATTTCATATGGCAAGGCCGATAGTGGTAGTTTGTCAAAGGTAAAGCTTCTTAGAAGCAATTGCAAAAGTGTGGCTGAATGGATTGATGTCAAATCTGATCCATTCATTTACCTAGCTTTAAAGCCAACTCAAAAGAATCAGCTAAGGAAATCAAAGTACACCTTTGACTTTACTTTTTGTGATCATGTATTTGATATCTTGCTCAAGAATAATTTTATTAGAATCATTGATCATAATGCTTTGCCATCTATTCAAAACTTAGAAGAGCTTACATATAGCAAGTGGCATAATTCTTCTAATCATAGTACTTCTAATTGCAATGTGCTTGGTCGAGTGATCCAATCGGCCATTGATAATGGATGATTGATATTTTCTAAAGCTCAACAAATGGATCAATTGGATTCAATTGGTCTTGATGGCAAGCAGGTTTCGAATCGGCTTGCATTAGCCTATTCACTCAAAGCTCAAGGCTCTAATGCCCAAGATAGAGATCTGAAGCCCTCAAGTGAAGACAAAGTTGTTGTCCAAGAATTGCAATTTAAAGATATTCTAGAGAATATACCTAAACAAAAATGTCACTAGTCGATCAAAGGAAGTCCAATCATCAAAATTGCCTCCAAAGCACACGTCTTGAGAGTGGAATTGGCAAGGAGATAGATCACATATAGGAACAACATATTTTTCCTTTTGAGCAGCCAACTCCCATGTCACATGTACCACAACCTGCATATTTTCATCCTTATTCATCTTAGGGCTGATTTGATCAGGAGGCACATGTTCCATCATATTTTAACCCACAATATGTAGAGTATGTAGCTCTTAAACATTCAGAGAGATCATCATCTTATAAAGACTGTTTTGATCAAAATCAGTCTTGAGCTCAACCAAAGAAGAAAAAGTGGTAAAGCAAGTTTATCATGTGAAGTATGATGGCTGAAAAAAAGAAAGTTCAGATCTGAATTCAACTATTGAGAAGCCGATTACATTGTTGAAAAATCTAGCTATTAATGGCAAACAAGCGGGAAAATTATCTATTGATATGCTAGGTGCCAAATCTGAACAAAAGGAAGTGAAAGTGCCCAAAATCAAGAAAGATTTGCCGTTGTCCAAAATTAGAATAAAACTGATATGCTCAATCGGTTTAACAAAGTGGCAAAAAGAAATCACAGAAGCTTAGTGCAGAGGGCTTAGTGTGGTTTCCTAAGGGAAATATTCAAACTCAAAAGGATGATGCTCAAGCAAGTGGTGCAACAAAGGCAAAGGGGAGAAGAAGATTCAAGAAACAATTGCCAAGTTGAAGGTTTGCACCAAATCATCAAAATCATTGGTCATGGCATCATCCATAGTCGTTGCATATGCTTACGTGGAATTCATCCCCTGGTATGCATGGTTATCCCTCAGCTTCTTATTTTGGTCTAGGTATGGATCTTTATGTTATGGATGGTTTCCAAATTATTTTGCTTATCAGTGATCAAGAGCCAAAATATTTATTTGGGTTATGCATGCTCTTGTGGATGAATTCATATGGCCGGTATTTTGATATAGCCCTTAGTTTAAAATATAGCCGATGAATGCTTGCAACCATCGCGCTATTAGAAAGCTCCATAGAATTCACTTTTGTGGCTTTTAGGCCCAGGGGGCATGATATATGCATCTTGATTTACTTCATGGATGTGACAATTTGATTAATCAGCTTGCAAATAAGGCCATGGTGTTGGCATGATCAGTATTTCTCATAGTGATGTTGTTTGAGACATCAAGCCGATTAAAATTATATTTGCACAAAAAATCAAGTCAAATGTGAATTTTTCTTATTTGACTTGGCTATATTGCAATCCATGAGGTATGACATATTCAAGCCTATGGTGATTCTTTACTAGTAGTGCAGCAAGTCACTGGTTTGTTTCGATATTCTAAATGGTCACATTATGCTCACCATGATATGTGCCTTGATATAATTGCTTCTTTTACCGAATTTCAAATTTGGCATATTCCAAACCATGAGAAATTCAATGTCAACCTGTTAGTTAAATAACCTTCCAGCCTTGATGTCGATGGGCATAATTTTTACATCAAAGGAAGGCCGGTGCAAGACAACTTTATTGTTCTGTGTGCAAGAGCAGTAGAGTCAGCTAAGCCGACTCCTCTAGATGGTTGAGCCGACTCCCTAGGTTGGCCAAGGCAACTCTCCTTTGGCTCGAAGGATTTACCAAGTTGGCCTAACTTCAATTCTATCAATGACACGACTTATTTGGATGATTAGAGAACTCCATATTATGGATTTGATCAAGCAAAGATGGTTACGGCAGAAGTCCATGAACTTTGGTCAAGCTCATCAAGAAGAGAATTGGGATAATCCAAGGAGGTGGTCTAAAATTTGGTCTAAATCTCTATGGGCACATTTCATATTTATGAATGATGTTAGGTGTGGAAAACCATGCTACCAAGTGGATGAGGAGCAACAAGCTTGGCAAAAGGTCACCAAGTTGAGAAAGTCCTTATGGAGTGATCAAAGAGATGTTTGGCAATTTGTATTCACTATAGATGATGTTGCAAGGTGATAGTCTCCAAGAGCAATCAACTGGAGGTGCTTAAAAAGGTATTTTCCAAGTGTTTGGCAAGAAGCCTAAGTTCTCTCCAAACAATGTCCGATGTATGTGTCTCCCTTAAAACAAAAATGAGCGATGTATACATCGCCCATAGTCACTGAACAGCTGATGAGATGGGTATCATTGTTATATAGTTTGTTTGCTTAAAGGTTTTTAGGTTCATGTATCATTCACCTGAAAATAGGGGGCATATGTTGACAACCAAAATGGTCCATTTTGTGAAGTTGTCAAAATGTGGAATGAACTTTGCTGTTGTGTTCTTCTTGTTGAGACAGACAAAAACATATATAGAACATCTAATTCAGTGTCCGGATGAAGAAGCTATGCCCTTAAGAAAATGCACTACTCTCAGGAGTTCTGACCTAAGTCGGGAGCTCTAACACAAGTCAGGAGTTCTAACACGAGTGAGGAGTTGTGACAAACGTCAGGAGTTCTAAACTGAGTTAGGAATTGTAACGCACGTTAGGAGTTTCGACCCGAGTTAGGAGTTTTGACTCGACTTCCGGTAGACCTAATAAAAAGGCTTGTTCGGATCTCCCCTTTGGAATTCCAATCTGAACGGTTCCAAACTCGTGGGAAACATGGAAAATAAGACTTGGAGAGGTTTCCTTCTAGGATAGGACCTCCCCCCTCTATATATATGAGAGGATCATGGAGGATTGAGTTCCCATCTATCCAATCGTGAAAACACAAACCAATCTACTCCTTTACACCTTTACTCTCTTTTCCAACCTCCATGTTGTTCATCCTTTAATCCGATGACCAAGGATGGCACCAAGGCTTGTCGACCAACCTAGGGCAACCTGCCGACATCCTTGCCCTAACGGGGTCCCTCCAGGGCAAGAGTTTTGACAGTTTCTTTGCTAGTTTACCTAAAAACTAGCTGGTTCTTCATGACACAAGTACGTTGGTTATCCTTGGTGATTTGCTTGTAAACCTCTCCATGCTCCACCACGTAAGAATGATATCCTTACTTCGCTCTTCAGTCCATAGTGGCCCGGGCGTCCAATTCTCTTTCTAGTATGTGATTCGGACCACATCCGACGTCAACACATGTCATCATACATTAGACTTATGATGCAAGATTAGGTGGTCAAGCCCTAGCACATTGGTGCTATCCATATGAGAGGTAAATCTGGAAATATTCAAATAACTCATTTATATCACTTACCATAAGTTAGCTATTTGTAATATGTAGTTGTCACTTCGTAGGTGTATCCAAAAGCTTAGGAAAAAAATAAAAAATAAGGCTCCTGTTGAGGCTAGCATTGTTGAGGCACTTCTTGTTGAAGAGGATGGAAATACGCTAGTCTGTATTTTAGACCCCCATGCTCCATCTATTAGAAATAAAATGTCTCACTATGATGATTGTGCATCTTCATTTCAAGGTGCGTGTGACCTTGATGGTTTTAAACGCTTGGTGTATGTGAAATCTCAAACAAGTAGTACAAGATTGCTTTTCTATGCATATTGGCAAACATGCTAGAGATGGATACTTTCTTCACATATGTTCCTCCAAAAGCATCATTAATGTTTCGTTTTAGATTATTTATGGTCTAATTAAAACAATAGTTTTGTTTGTATAAACACTTTAATTATGAACAGTGAAAAAGCAATATTGCTCGCACGGACCAGCAAAGTTGTGATTTAAGGTTAATTGGTTGGAAAATAGTCATGGTATAAAATCTGGTCCAATTGTTTTTTGATTGTTCAAAGAGCAAGTAATGTTCTTATACACTTCATTGTTCTGTTCCAACAATGTGAACTATGGTAAAAATTTATCCTATATTTTTTTTGTTTTTTCAGTGCATGCTATCAGCTAGCATTCACTATGCCATGTTCCAAATGTCCTATGGTTTCTGTCCTCAAGTCAGGTCCTATGGGTGCTATGATGTCAATGGAATCTAAATATGATAGTCAAGAGCAAGGTTATCAACTAATTTCAAATGCATCCAACTGACTCTTCTCATGTTGTCTTAGAATCTATTAATTAGTAATGATGTTGGCCACAACAGTGGGGACCTTAATGCTGCAAAAGTTGTCAACAATCAAGGTTCTGACAACTGCAGAGATCATGCATCGATGTGTGATGGTGGCGTTTAGTTGCAAAACAACATAAATAAGGTCATGGTTTCTTCTTTTGTAGTGTTGTGCTCTAGTAGGAGGTTTATATGTCAGCTGTGGTTATACCTATGTTTCAATGATGCATAATGGTAGTCGTTTTATAGCTGAAACTTGAATTGCTGAGATAAAAATCCTTCTGAAGATGGAACATTTGGACATCTTCATATGCCTGTATGCTATGTATATGCCTGTATGCTATGGTGAATGAGGTGAACATTTGTGATATCATCTCTATATATATGCTATGATGTTGTCATGTGTTATGAAATTACGGTGCGCATAATCCATATTTATTAAGCTGCCACTACTATTTTTAATTAACATATGGTTATTATATTGTTCCGTTGCATGGGTAAATGTAATTTTCTGTCAATGTTCTGAATCGGGATAATTATTATTATCCTATCAGTGATCTGCAAAATTCTAGATGGAAAAATATAATTTTTTCCGTGATTGTCCATGGTCGACAGATTAATTTGTTTTATCTTGACGGTCAAACATCGACATAAATTTTTTTTGTGTTGGGATTTTTTTTCTATCGGGATGGGTACGCAGAAAAAAAGTAAACTTGACAAAGAAAATTTTCACATCAGAAAAATTAATCCTAACAGTGAACTGATGGGAAAATTCATTTTTCATATGGAGCTAGACCTTTCAATAATTTTTTTGTCAGAAAAATATTATTTTGCTGGCATGCTAATTTTCCTTTTGGTTTGCACCCACATGGCAATTTATTTTGATTACTATTATCGGAATATATAAAATTTTAAAAATAAATAATCAGTAACAAAGCATATAATAGGCTAGCTCATTAGGAAATGTGTGTGGTTTGCTAAATAGTCCATCTATTCCAAATTATAAGGCGCTTTGGCTTTTCTAGATACATAACTTTTGCTATATACTTAGATATATACAGCATTTAGATATATAGTAAAAGCAAATTATTAAAAGAAGTCAAAATATCTTATAATTTAGAATGGAGGGAGTATATATCTATACAAAAAATACAGGTTGAATAATATAAACAAAGGATGATAAGTATAAATTTAAATTATTAAAAAAACTAGCTGTTCTTAAAAATCTCGAGCTGTGACTGCCCTAGCCACCTAGGGAAACACCGCCTGCTCCTTGCTAGCGCCGTCGCCGCCGCGCCTATGGCCCTCTCCTTCTTCCTCTCTGGTGGATCTATCGGAGATTAGAAGGGGAGGGGACCATCCATTGCAGTTTTATTTCTAGTTGCTTAGCATTTAGTCCAAATAAATCTTCCGATGAAATAAGATGATTTTTGATAAGAATCTTGTTTCGTGCAATGACTTCGGTAATTGCCACCATGAGATCGATATTTCAATGTTGATTTCATCAGCAGGTAGCCAAGTGGTGGCCACTATCTGCAAGTGGAGGGATGTTTCTGGGCTGCCCCAATAAATACAATACTCCAAGTCATCGATTTTGTTGTCGTGTAGAGGATTTCAATTTTTGAAGGAGATGAATCTACATCCTATGCTGTCGTCGATGATACAACTGTCGATATTCTTTCATCGATTTAATGTATTTTGCACTAGTTTTGAAGCGCTGGATCTTGTGGCACATCCAATGTTCTGGGGTTGGTCGTTGGATTCGGCATAAGGACTTCACTTTGGCTCCATCATTCGAGGGAAGCCTTTGAGAAAGAATTTGGATAAAATATTGTGTATTTTTTATTTCAGAATTTTTTCATATATAATTTAGGGTACTATGCCGAGTTTTAATATAATCTCCTTCCCTTCGGAAAAAAAAAGAATGTTGACTCATGAACTTAAACTCGAAGAAAAGACTGAGAAGTCAAACGAATATTTTTCCAGAATCAAAAGGATTATATTGAATGCGTATTTTATTTAGCCAGTGGTTAACCCAAAAAAAAACTAGTAGCAATAGAAAATTACCTTCCACGCTCGAGGCCACTCGATGGGGCTACGCTCGGAAGGAATGTCAAACAGAGTAGCGGGTAACTGCTCATAAGGATCGTCAAATGGAACAGCCGGTGGTAACTGCCAATCCCCACCCGGTAACTGCTCGTTGTTGCTGTAGTTCCCAGGACGGAACAACCGTTTCCTTTCAGACTCTGCCACACCCAACAACCATTTCCATCTTTCAGCCATGAACTCGTCATCATCATAGATGGTTGGCCGTCGCCGTCGGGGATGACCTGGATGCATTGGCAGAGAGAATTCCCCGTCCTTCCGTGGCAGTCCTGCCGAGTACAGAGTCGGCCTCTGTTTCAAACCGTAAGTTATTTGAACTTTAATATATATATATATATATATATATAAACTAAAACAACTTACATTTATGAGATTCTGGAATTCTATTTTCTCCACCTTTCGGACAGCTGTTTCACCTGGAGCATTTGGTTCAGAGGTTCCCTTCAACGGCCCTTGCCCCCGCCGAAGCATCAAAATTGCTCTAGGGTTAAATTTTCTTTTCCAAGAAGAGACTCGGAAACAGAGTTACAATCCTAAGCAATTGGCGAACTAAAATGATGAACAGTTGAGTGTCTTGTCCTCTTGGCTAGCTGTGCGAGCTCATGGCGACATTTTTACATTCTCTCTTAGTGTGGATGACACGCTCAAAACCACATAGTACAATTCTCAGCTACCTCTGTCCTAACTCTGCATGCACGTCTGACATAAAAAATATCGTTATTCCCTAAAAACATACATAAATAATCCTTATTCACTATAAAATCGGTCATCAGCCATAAAAAATATTTACTTAAGATAACTCCCAGAATTTAATTATTGAGGAACAAAGAGAGTATTAATTAGATGAGACACTCATGGTTGAAAGCAAAATTTCTTAATGAGATCGCCATGGATAACAATCCAAATAAGTGATAAGGGAGAGGGCCCAAGCCGGGGGATTTTTTTTTTATTTTTAGCCTTTTTAAAAACTATTTTAAATTTGACACCTAAAATTATTTTTTTAAATCTAACCTTTTGGCCACGTCACCATACACAGTGCGACTCTTGCACTCTGCCACGCTATGCATGATGGCACGGCAAAGCCGCTGACGTGTCGTGTGACCGGTCGTGCATGGCTAACGTGGTAGGATTTGTCGCGCCACATGCCATAGATCTTGGCGCGACAGAGCCACTGCGGGCTGTTGTGCGTGGTGAGTGTGTTGAATGTAGGGGTAGATGTATTCCGTTCCAAAATAATTATTGTTTATGCTTCCTAAGAAATAAATTTGATTAAAATATACATTATAAAATATTAATATTTATATTATATAAGCATTATTGGAAAGATATTTTAATCTAGTTTTTTAACAAATTAATTTAAAGATACAAATATTATATGTATCTTTTATAAATCGAGTCAAACATTTTGTATGGAAAAAACAACAGTTAATTTATGATGTTAATTTGTGATGGAGAGAGTACTAAGCCACATGGGGTCCCTTGTGGTCTTTTCTCTGCCCTAAATTTTTGTCATTACGTTTTTTGTGGAAACCACTTTGACTCAATTTATAGAAAATACATGTAATATTTCTAATTTTCAATAGATTTATTGAAAAACTATATTTAAATATCTATACAATAATACTAATTTTGTATTATAAATATTAATATTTTTTTAATATATATTTAGTCAAAGTTATTTTCCAGAACCGAAAACGACGAACATTTAGAGGCAGGCACATTATGCGCTGCTGCACATGCTGTACAGTTCTGCACAGGCCTACTGCTACTGTGCTATACTCCTCTCTAAATGTCTGTTAAATATATATTAAAATTATTAATATTTATAATACAAAATTAATATCATTAGACAGATATTTAAATCTAGTTTTCAAATAAGTTTATTTAAACTTATAAATATTACACGTATTTTTTATAAATTGAGTCAAAATGGCTTGCACACAAAACATGACAACAAACATTTAGGGACATAGTGAGTACCATACACCACTAGTGCCAACAACGGGAAGTATTTCCTCCATCACAAATTAACTGTCGTTTTTTTCCGTATCAAAAGTTTGACTCAACTTATAGAAAATATGTATAATATTTCTATCTTCAAATAAATTTATTAATAAAATAGACTCAAAAATCTTTCCATGCTAATTACATAATATAAATATTAATATTTTATAATATATATTTTAATTAAATTTATTTTTCAGAAAGTATAAACGACAATTATTTTGGGACGGAATACATTCACCCCTACACCCAACACACTCACTCACGCACAGCAGCTCGCGCCATATATCTTGGCACGGCGACAGGTCCTGCCACCTCAGCCATGCACGATTAGTAACGCGCCATGTCACCCTCTCTGCCACGCCACGATGCATGGCGCGGTAGAGTGCAAGAGCCACATCGTGTATGGTGGCGCGGCCAAAAAATTAGATTTAAAAAATAATAATTTTAGATGTTAAATTTGAAAATAGTTTTTAAAAAGGCTAAAAATAAAAAAACGCCGCTGGGGGCAAGAGTCTAATGAATATGAGAATTTGTAGATATGTTTCATGCATCCTAAGGGTAATCACAATATGTAGAACACTTGTCCTATATTTCAGGTGTCTAAATTTTAAGATGATTTCAAGCAACACACTTGTATCACCAACTAGTACAAGTAAATTGTCACTTTTATTGTTTGTTATTTATCTTTGTGTCATAACCTATTAAATATGTGTCTCTACATGTAGAAATAATTATTAATTATCTTTGTGTCAACACAAATTATATTTTGTCGGGTTTTTGGTCTTGTCTAACTGGTTATTTATTCTCGGTATCGAAAATTGCAGATTGCTCCTACAGAAATTGCATTGAACAAAATATACAACTTTAGTATAAGATATATACAATAGCCATTACCTCAAAGAAAACTAATAGCAAATCCCTATTCAGAATTATTCCTAATCCTTTGTTTTACAGCTCTTGCTCTAAGGACACATGCCATACGATGAGAGGACATATAACAATTGAAACAAACATTATCATGTGTTGTTCGATCCGTAGATGCACATTGCGATGCTCACCCCGTCACCGATCATCGCTCCGCCGTGGGCGCCAGAGCTCTCCGGAGTTTCAGCTAACCCTAGCACATGCGGCGGCCACCTTCTTTCCCACCACCTCTAACCACAGCGAGCTCTAGCAGCGGCAACCTCCCTTCGGCCATGGTGCCCGCCCCTCCTTGGCGCAGCTGCCACCACCACTACTAGGCCTCCTAAGCCACTCGACCTTCTTCCCCATCGTCTGCCCTGCCTGCCTCCCCGACTAGGCCCTTCTATGCTCGTTGGAGTTGGAGTTGGAGGCCATTGTAACCCTAGTGCCACCATCTTCTTTTGTCTCCAGTGTGGGCGTGAGCGTAGTCAGGCACAAACACGGCAGGGAGAGAGAGACGCGTGGTACAAAGTCATGCTACAATATAGTACTCCTACTCAACAAGACTGATGAGAAAGGAAGAATTTGGATGCATACCTCCTTCGGCAGCTACATGTCCGAGATTATATAGATGAAACGCTGCCCTAAAATTGAAGTGCGCGCGAGAGTCCGAGGAGAGAGACAGACGAAGAATGGAAGTAGCTAGCTACCAATGCTAGCTAGTCCCTGGCGAACCTGCAACACAAGTCGATCGGTTCCGTTTCTTATCGAGCTCAACGCAAAACTTTGCTTTAGTAGCTCGTGGTTCGGTGCTTTTCCTAAACGCTAAAGCAAAAACTTAAAGCGTGGTTCTTTTCTTGGGGCAGGATAAAGGATAAAGATGGTGGTACAGCCTTCTTCCTCCTGCGAAAGTATATTGTTAGCTAGCTATATAGTTTGACGCAATGACGACGGCTAGCTCCAAGCCTCCAAGTAGAATCCATTCAGCGTTCAACAAGCAATTTCTAACGAGTTCCGTTTGAGACAATTTGCTGAACCAAGACTGCTGCTTCAGCGATAATAGTTTGCTCTATGTTCGGGTTATCACTTTTTTTAGATAATGGATATAAATATCCAGCCTCTACATCCAAAAATATACACAGCCAATTATTACAAGTTTTCGAAACAAAATAAAAGAGCAATCCATGGTCTTAAACAATGACCAGAATACTAGAGCAAACTGTATAAATGTTTCCATCCTTTATTTGAAATGTCTAAGGCAATAATTTCCAACTTTTTGCTTATGGTCGAAAGAATGGCTTTAGCTTGCTCATCACACTGCAGCGGGGCCCAGAAGCGTAGCCAGAATGCTCCTCTGAAAATAATCTGCATAATAGAGTTAGTTTTGAGTTTGTTAAAAATAACATCATTCTGGCATCGCCAGATAGCCCAGCAAATGGCAGCAAGCCCAACCCAGATGAAACTTCTCATCCTCTTATTTTGATTGCGAAGCCAAGTACCAAACATATGGTTAATAGATCTTGGTTGGGTTAAATTAGTAGCAAAGAAAATAATTCTCTAAATTGTTTTAGTTAAAGGGCAATCGATGAATAAGTGTTGGATAGTCTTATTCATATTGCAGGAGATACATTTCTAATTCCCTGTGCAGTTTCTCCATGCGAGGTTGTCTTTGGTCAGAACAACTCCCTTTTGAAGAAACCAAAGGAAAATTTTTATCTTTAGAGGAATTTTTAGTTTCCAGAGTTTCTTATGATGAAAAGTGGGTGTATCAATAAGATGGAGATACAAAGATTGGACTGAATATAACACAGAGGTGGTTACGGTCTAATTAAAATAGTCCAAACCCTCCACCAAACCCACATTAGAAATTTGAGCTACTAATTTTAGCCATTCTAAAAGTTTACTATCCACTAGAGCCCTTCTGAAAGAGATATTTAGGGGAATAGTTGACATCACTTTAGATACAGTTGCATGGGGATCACACACTATATTATAAAGAGAAGGGTATGTAACTTTTAGAAGCTTGTCTCCTACCCATGTATCATCCCAGAATCTCGTCTTGGTCCCATCTTTAATAATAAAGGAACCTTTAGTGAGTACCTTGTTGACACTTGCTAACACCACTTGAATACTAGGTTGTCATCCCCAGCATGGCACTAGAGTGTACTATGGTATTTAGACGCACACAGATAATCCGCAAGCGCACGGATACCGTTATAGCTTTTACCCGGTTAAAGGTTTTATCGTATCCACAGGGAAACGGGAGAACTGATCTACGCTCTAACTTAACCAAGATAAGTAAATAGGTGTAAATAGGAAAGATGCTAGAATCGAATAAGAACAATATTAAAGGTAATATAACAGTGAGTGATAATATGGGAATAGAGAATAGAGCAATTCTAGTATATGGGCGATGGTAGCAGAATAGAGAGGATAACTATGGTTTCTCTACTTCAAAGGGGTATGTCTATGTCTGGGACGAACCACGTGATAAGAGTACACCACAAAGGATGCTTATCCTTAGGCCGATAAACCCTACCCGTCCTGCTAACGAGAGGTGGACTACAGAGGACCAACGTAACTGTCACCTACACGGCCTACCACACGATCCAGCTAAATAGGGGATATCCACAAGTAATCTAGGTCTAAGCACCACGCTTACACCTATACTACAACTCTAACCTATAGGGTCCTATAGATTAGAAGTACTCAAAAGAGTTGTGAACCAGAACATACATGATTAGTAATTGCATAATGAATTAGAAGTAGATTACTAGAGTCATCCCATGAGCAAGCTTGATTAGAGCTTGATCATGACGAAGTACAACCGGAGGAAGAACCGATAGGCCGGCCTCTCCTCTAATCCTCCTTCGCTCTCCATCTCGCTACTATCTAGATCTACTCTAGTTTAGAGAAGAGAGGAGAGCTCTCATCTCTAAACCCTAGCTTTTGCTCTGTCTATGAACAATGAATAATGATCAAGGGGGTGGCTCCTCTAGGGGATAGGGGGTCTGGTTATATAGTCCCCTCAAGTGAACTTGGGCCATCGGATCAAACCGACATTGATTGAACGGTTATTCTTGATCCTTTAGGTCGGTGGAGCATAATCCGCGAGATTGAGCGTGATTGGCCGAAATAGGTGGGCGAGCGCCCTAAGGACTTGGGCGGGCGCCCTGTCCCTGAGCCCTCTCCGCTTCCGCTTTGTTCCCGTGGCTTCTGGAGTCTTCTAGATGATAGAAAATTGCACGGCACGTTAATATCTCTATGTAAACCCGACATGTGGGCCTTCTCTCCATATTTCCTGATAACCCCCTGCAGAAATAGACAAACACCAAAACTCGTGGAATTCTGTCAGATAAAACCCTAAGTTTAGATGTTGGTTGTATTTGGATCCTTTTCTTTGTTTATTTGCTGATTATATTTGGTACTTAAGGACCGTCAACAACTCCCCCAAGCTTACCTCTTGCTCGTCCCTGAGCAAGGATGGACTCAAGAGTTTTTGCAGTGGTTTTATGCCTTAAAGGTACACATGCGTTTAAACAAGATCTCATCTCTAGGTTAGGGTAAATTGTTAAGATTTAAAACTTACTCAAATTACCTTTCACCATGGGGCTTACAACCGTCACTTGTGTCTTGAGCAGTTAAAAGATAGAACGGTCAAGTCAAGCACCATGTCTCTTGTTCTTTGATTAACTAAAGATCTGGAGTTTTTTGCAGATTTTCAAATAAAACTCAGAGATTCCTTGTATGACTCTCTCTAGTCTCTCTTTTGTGGTATTTCTGGATCCTTACCAAGGCAGTGATGATATATGTCTTCTCTCAAAGTATGTTGTATTTGTGGTATGAGGTATAATGATATTGCCTTCTCTCTCACCGTACTCTAACAAGGTTTTGATATCTGGAGCTCATAGGTGGGAGACAGCTAATACATACTTACAAGACATTTATTGCATAGTCAAACCATGGATCCAGAGAAACAAGTCAATAAGTCAAATCAAGATGTGCATGTGTGGCGAATGAATGGTGTATGGTGATGATGGTGAAAACAATGGTGAAAGTCTAATTCTACTTTTGCTCTGTTGAGGGGATACATACCTTTCTTGCACTTTGAAGCTTTTTGAGTGGAATGAGATGCTCTCTATTTTTTTTCTTTTCTCTTAGGTGGGTATCTTGTACCCCTAATTCTACTGTCGGACACTTGTCCATTTTTACCTCTCGTCTCACTTTTTCTTTTCTTTCGAGGTTCCGGGCACTTGCCCCTTTTTATTTCCTCGTATTCACTCTTCATCTTCTTTTTTTTTCTCAGAGCACTCACCCTCCTAGAATAATGTAGCAAGTGGTAGTAACCAAAATATCTCGAGCATTTATTTCATGGGGAATAACAGGGATAAGATAATGTTTTTGGCTATTCTGTCCTGGATAGGAGTAGAATATTTTTAGGTGAATCTGGAGATGGAAAGGAGTGGATGTATGTGGATGCGTACTTCTGGAGTAGAAGCAACATGTATGAGTGAAACGTGCAAGTGAATCTTGATTTTAACCGCATGAAAAGCTCCTAAGGGTCTACACAACTTGACCACACTCAATGCTCATAAGCAGTAAAAAGTAAATGTATGGTTCATAGTCTAATAAGCATGTATATACGGCTGTGGTAGGATTTTAAACTCTCATCATACAGGAACTCATCATGCAACATTTTAAAGATTTTCAAAGATAAAATTCTCCAGAATTCTAGCATCTCTAGGATCAGATAAACAACAGCTCAACCTTTCCATATCATATCCGTTAATGACTTAGACTTTAAACACTCTTCCCACAAGTTTAGGTTTAGAGCAAATCATAATTCATAACAGTCATGCCTAAACTTGAGATAGATTTCAATTTTGAGAACTAATCATGGCAGAGCAACTATTCATCATTTCCATGTGAGAGCTTATCATGAGGGTTCATAGCAAACTTTATTTATTTATTTATTTAGCAAACTAAGAAAAGATATATATATATATATAAGCATAAAATCTTTATTTGGGTTTTTATGATTATGCATCTTTTTATTATTTGAGTAAAGTATAAACGAGAGTAGAAACACTTAGCTGGATAAATGGGGGTGCTCTCCCCCAAGCTGGATTTTGACGTAATTTCTTTTGATGTAGCTAGCAGGTGATGGAGGTGTATTTGAATGTCGGCAGCACCCTCACAGCGATTAGGATGTCCTCCGTCTGCTAGTCTTCTTTGATCCTTGAATTCTGTGGAGCTTAAATAGACAACAAAGCTTTGTGGAACTAGTTAAGTGTTAGCATAAAAATCTCTTTGCCTTTATCATGTTGAGCTTCCTCTAATAAATATTACTCTCTTTGGTAGGATCATAAATTTATTTTTATATTTTCATTTTTATAGGATAGGAATATTTTTACGCCACCACAGTGAATGTACTTATGGGTTTTATGCCACGAGCATACTACACGTGGGGCATACTGCTTTTAACATTTTTAATTTCTTTTCAAAATAGCATGATTAACTAACAAGCCATTTAAGGAAAGTAGGTAATTAAAGGGAAAAGGGAATGCAGAAAGGATAAATATGGATAACTACCGATTTTACCTTTCGGTGAGGGTTCAATGTTTTAAGTCTTCTGAACAAGACTTCTCACCGTGTTCATTCTTTAGGTGCGTCATTTGATTCAGGTGCGGACCTTGACGTCTGCACCTCTTATACGGTGTCACTCATGTTCTTCGTTTGCCCAGTAGTTCGAAGTGTGGCGTTGGCAGTATCCTGCTCAGTGTGTTTGTGCTCGTAGATCCAGGTCCTTCACTTGGTAGAGTCTGAGAGTTATAAAACTCCTCCATGTTTTGCTCGAAGTGTACCTGCTCATAGAGACAAGGCAGAGATCAAGTGCATGGGTCCTGTTGGTGGAAAACACCAACAGAACCAAAAGTGTATTTGTTCTTCTCTAACCATAAGCATAGTGAGCAAGACAAAGTTGATGGATGATAAGTTTATGAGTGTAGCACTTATAACATTTGTCAGATCAGATCGCTCAACCTTATGGAAAGATAATCTAGCTATGTATATGTCTTTTTGTTTATATCTCTCAAAGATTGAATGTGTAACCTTTTACCTCATATGATTAGGAGTGTGGGATCATGGAGGTAGTACTAGGAACAAAGATTAAAGGACTAAACATGCTAAATCAGTTGGGTTGGTTAATTTGGAGTTATAAATCATACATGTTTGTCTCTTTATTTATGTGAACGCCAGAACCAAGGAGAAGCTTATAAAAGTGATAGTCAGATATCTTAAGATGTTACCTTAATTGAAGAGTGATGGTACAGTATCACCTTGTGGAAGCTTTCCTTTCTTAGTGGTTGTGCATCGTGTTTGTGGCACCCTCCATGGATCACCTCTTATGAGCTACGTCTTCCTTGTGTAAATTGTTAAACTTCATGTGTCTATCTCTTTGTCTCTGATGTGAGTTTATCTCAGGACTTCGTAGGTCAATATTGAAAGTTTTCCTGCAGGGGTTAGTCCAACAAAATATCTAATATCTACTATAGCATACTATCGGCTCAAAAATCAACCTAGACACCATGTCTAATTTAATTTAGGAGGGCATTTTAACCTAAGCACCATGCTTAATTTAAAATCCCTTGGAACTAAGATCATCATTCCTAAACTAAGCACCATGCTTATTTAAGAGATAAATGAATCTACTCCAAACCTAGACATATACTAAAGCAAATAAAGGTAGCATGAGAGCATTTCTAGAGATCTACTCAAGTGGAGATGAAGTAGTGTGATTAGTATTTAACAAATTGAGCATGTCTCAAAGGTAGGGACAACCAACATAGCAACATGGCAAAGGATGTTTTTATGTAAATTACTCCCCCAAGCTTGAATTTTGCAAAATTCAAGTTTGGATTTAATTCAATGTTGTATGATGATTGGTTGGACATACCTTGTACTTGCTTGTCATTCGTCCGATCTTCTTGCTCAATCCTAGAAAGGTTAGTGACAAGAATACCCAAGGGAATATTTTTAGAGTTATCCTTACATGCTCAATACACAAGGTAATGTTGTAAATAATTAAACGCTCAAGTTACGATCTGATCAGTGCTTATTTTAGGACACTAAGCTTGACCTTGGGAAACCATCAATTTATGTCAGCGAAGTGGTTTCCCTTCCAACGCTGACCTATATCAAGATCAACTCAACGAGATCTGCAATATTTATTATAGACATATGCATCGACAACCGCCCTTTTAAAGTTTTTGTAAATAGAAAAGAAGAGGGGGTTGGAGATCTCAAATGTGGTGATGTTGGAGAGACCAATAAATTGGGAAGATGTTGCATATGAGCATAGAGTGAACGAAGTGGCTATGAAATAAATTCCATGCTCATTAATGTTATCTTCGTCTCCAATCTGAATGTTCGGAGTTTCTCCTGGATTGGTCTCACTTATGTCCTCTTCTATAGTTGGATGAATCTCATCTTCAAAGGGAGTCAAGAACTCACCATTTGAAATTGAGCCAAAGTCAGAATCCATTAAGGCTTCTTCCTTATCCATCCATTCTACGCATTCTAGCCATTTAGAACTTGTGACCAAGATAGGGGAGCTGATAGAATCTTCTCTATGGCTTAGCTCTCCTTCTATGGCATTACTTGACATGCCATCCTTATGGTCTTCATGACTCCTATGGTTTGGTCGTCTTGGTGAATTGCTAGGATCATCATGAGACTGAAAAGAAGAGGGATAAGAGGGATCTCTAAGGTCAAGGATGGATTTAGAATTTGTGAACATGGAAGTTGAGCAGATAGAATCTTCTATATGGTTTAGCTCTCCTTCACTTGATATGTCATCCTCGACTTCTTCATAATAGGAACCAGGACATTCTCTAAGAGAACCATTATTGCAAGGATTTGAATTATCCCTACTTGAAGGTCTCTTGTGGAACCAGAAGTCTAAACCATCAGTATCTGAAAGATTTAAAGTCGGAATTGCTTCCTCCCTTGGTGAATTTTGGGGTATTGATGGTTTAGGATCGATAGCTAAAGTTTGGGATTGAAGTGGTTGTGATCTGGCTATTGAAACTTCTTCTTCTTGTCTAGGAACTAGTTCTGTCTCTTTCTCAGGGATATAAAAGCTAGGAGACTTTCCGCTCATTAAATCAATCAAATTCCAAGCTTCACTAGCGGATAGGTGGTGGAAAGATCCTCCAGAGGCCGCAGGAAGGGTTTGCTTATTTTTCCTACTAAGGCCCTCAAAAAAGTGAATTAGAAGAACTTCTTTTGGAATAGAAAGCTTTGGGCCAGTGAGAGTAAGGTTAATAAAGCGGTCCCATGATTTGCCAAGAGATTCTTCTTCCAGTTGTCTAAAAGAAAGAATCTCACGCCGAAGTTCCACCACTTTGGAGATTGGAAAATATTTAGAAAGAAAACTACTATATAACTCCTTCCAATCTCCATGAACACTCCCTACTTTGAGTTTGTACCAATGTCTAGTTTTTCCTGTTAAAGAGAACGGAAAGAGCTTCCATTTAAGGGTCTCAACGGACATGCCTTCTATGCGAAGGAGGTCATAGACTCGATAAAACTCTCTTAGGTGTGTGTATGGGTACCTTCTCCTGAGAAAGGTTGTTTTTGAACAAATTCTATGTATTCGGGGTCTATCTCAAAACTAGATGCTATGATAGGCTTTGAAGATTTTGGTGGTTCGAGATGTGTGCCCGTAGGTCTATGAAATTCATAGATAGACATGTTCGAATTCATGATAGACCAGAGATCAAGGATTAGATAAGAAGAAAGAATAGCAGAGATAAGGCAAAAGATAAAAGGAAAAGTATATATATATATATTTTTTATTTTTTAGAAAATGATTAAGCTAGTTTATAGTCAACTCCGCAACCGTTTCCCCGGCAACGGCGCCAAAAATGCTTGTTGACACTTGCTAACACCACTTGAATACTAGGTTGTCATCCCCAGCATGGCACTAGAGTGTACTATGGTATTTATACGCACACAGATAATCCGCAAGCGCACGGATACCGTTATATCTTTTACCCGGTTAAAGGTTTTATCGTATCCACAAGGAAACGGGAGAACTGATCTACGCTCTAACTTAACAAAGATAAGTAAATAGGTGTAAATAGGAAAGATGGTAGAATCGAATAAGAACAATATTAAAGGTAAGATAACAGTGAGTGATAATATGGGAATAGAGAATAGAGCAATTCTAGTATATGGGCGATGGTAGTAGAATAGAGAGGATAACTATGGTTTCTCTACTTCAAAGGGGTATGTCTATGTCTGGGACGAACCACGTGATAAGAGTACACCACAAAGGATGCTTATCCTTAGGCCGATAAACCCTACCCGTCCTGCTAACGAGAGGTGGACTACAGAGGACCCCACTGACAATGAGAGAGCCAACAAGCAATGCAATACTATGGCTCTCAACACAATCTATAATGGCATTGATTCAAAGGTGTTTGAACAAGTCAAAAATCTTGAGAAGGCTAGTGAAGTATGGACAAGGCTAGAAGAAACATATGAGGGCACTACAACGGTAAAAAGTGCCAAGTTGTATATGCTCAAGGACAAGCTATCCAACTTCAAGATGAAGGATGATGAGTCCATACCGGAGATGTTCTATTGGCTCCAAGTCATCATCAATGATCTCAAGGGCCTAGGTGAGAAAGTGAAGGATGAGGACTTTATTCACAAGTTCTTGATGTGCTTGCCCAAGAGGTTCAAGACATTGAGAACAATCATCTTTAGAGGTGGATTGATGGGTGTATCTCCCAATGAGGTACTTGGAGATGTCATGACCGAAGATCAATACAATGACAACGATGATGATGAGATCATGAAGAAGGATGATGACGACAAGAAGAAGAAGAAGAGTGTAGCATTCAAAGCTAGCTCTTCATCCAAGAGCAAGAACAAGGGCAAGGCCAAGAAGGAAGAATCAAGTGATGAGGAGTGCTCCAATGATGATAGTGATGATGAAGCACTAGCACTCTTCGTCCGCAAGTTTGGCAAGATGATGAAGAAGAAGGGCTATCACACAAGAAAGAGAAGAGATCACTTCAAGAATAAGGAGCATGTGAGGCTATGCTACAAGTGCAAGAGCCCCGATCATATTCTGGCGGATTGTCCTTACAATACTGACAATGATGAGCATGACAAGAAAAAAAAGAAGGAGAAGAAAGAAAAGAAAGAGAAGAAGATGGTCTTCAAGAAGAAGAAGAAGGGTGGATCCTATGTTGTGACATGGGATAGTGATGCTTCTTCGGATGATGATTCTAGTGATGATGACAAGGCATCCAAGAAGAAGGCGCTTGCAAGCATTGCTATCAACAAGCCATCACTTTTTGACACTCCGTCATGCTTCATGGCCAAGGGCCACAAGGTACAATATGATGAGAGTGAAAGTGAAAGTGAACATGAACATGATAGTGATAGTGATGATGAAAATGAATTCACTAATGAACAACTCATGGACATGTTAGAACAAGCCGCTTCTCTCATTCAATCTAATAACAAGAAGTGCAAAGAATTGGCCAAGAAGTTAAAAGCTCTTGAGCAATCCTTTGATGAGCTCAATGCTAATCATGAGAGGCTAGTGGAAGCCCATGAGAAGCTTGGCAAGGCTCACACCAAGCTTGAGAAAGCTCACTCCTTGTTGTTAGAAGAGAACAAAGAAAAGGTTGTTGTATCATGTGATGTGGGCACAACATGTGACTTAATTAAAGAATCACCCAACCCACCTATTGTTGTTGCCACTAACTCTTCTTTTAGGTCTTCATCCACCACCACTATCTCTACCTCTACTTCTAGTGTTAGTGTCACTTGTGATGCTTCACTAAAGGTTGAGAATGAGACTCAAGAGAGAGGTGGATGAGCTCACTCACGGCCTAGGCAAGGCCTATGGTGGTGAGGCCCGCTTGCTAAAGTGCTTGGGTAGCCAAAGGTTTTCTCTCAACAAAGAGGGATTAGGCTATACCCCAAGAAGGGCAAGAAAGCCTTTGCAACTCACAAGCCTAGCTTTGTGAAGAGCAATGGTCGGTATTGCAACAAATGCAAGCAAGTTGGGCACCTAGAGCTTAATTGCAATAAAATGAACAAGAACAAGAAAATTGCTAATGCTTCTTACATTCCTTTTGATTCTTGTTATGTGCTTACCAAGGGTGAGAAGGGTGTGCATGCTAAGTTTGTTGGTACACCAATTGTGGGTCCAAAGAAGAAGGCCATTTGGGTACCAAAAAGCTTAGTCACTAACCTCCAAGGACCCAAACAAGTATGGGTACCTAAGAAACATTGATTTGTTTTGTAGGTAAACTATAAAGCCAGAGGAAGTCATTGGGTGCTTGATAGTGGGTGCACACAATACATGACCGATGATTCAAGAATGTTCAATTCAATCAATCCGAATGATGACAATGGTGTTGATAGTATCACATTTGGTGACAATGGCAAAGGCAAGGTCAAAGGGATCGGTAAAATTGCTATATCCAATGACTTGAGCATTTCCAATGTGCTACTAGAAGAGAGCTTGAACTTCAATTGGCTATCCGTAGCTCAACTTTGTGATCTTGGATTCAAATGCATATTTGGAGTTGATGATGTAGAAATCATAAGTGTAGATGGCTCTAACTTGATATTCAAAGGCTTTAGATATGAGAATCTATACTTGGTTGATTTCAATGCTAGTGAAGCTCAATTGTCAACATGCTTGCTAACTAAATCTAGCATGGGTTGGTTATGGCATAGAAGGATTGGTCATGTTGGAATGAAATAATTAAACAAGTTAGTCAAGCATGATCTTGTTAGAGGCTTGAAAGATGTCACATTTGAGAAAAACAAGCTTTGTAGTGCATGTCAAGCCGGAAAGCAAGTTGGCAACACTCATCCAAAGAAGAGCATCATGAGTACATGCAAGGCATTTGAGTTGTTGCACATGGATCTATTTGGACCAACCACATACACAAGCATTGGTGGAAATAAATATGGATTTGTGATAGTGGATGATTTCACAAGATATACTTGGGTATTCTTTCTTAGTGACAAGAGTGATGCTTTTGCAACCTTCAAATCATTTGTCAAGAGAATACACAATGAGTTTGAAACAACCATCAAGAAAGTGAGAAGTGACAATGGAAGTGAATTCAAGAATACAAGAGTTGATGAGCTTTGTGATGAATTTGGCATTAGGCATCAATTCTCGGCCAAGTACACTCCACCATCAAATGGTCTTGTTGAAAGGAAGAATAAAACCTTGATTGACATGGCAAGATCAATGTTGAGTGAATACAATGTGAGTCATTCTTCTTGGGCCGAAGCAATCAACACGGCTTGCTACTATAGCAACTGACTCTATTGTCACCCAATGATGGAGAAGACACCATATGAGCTCTTGAATGGAAGAAAACCCAACATTGCATACTTTCGGGTTTTTGGTTGCAAATGCTACATATTGAAGAAAGGCACTAGATTGAGTAAATTTGAAAAGAAATGTGATGAAGGTTTCTTGCTTGGTTACTCAACTACTAGCAAAGCTTATAGAGTTTGGAATTTGGCTAGTGGTACTCTTGAAGAGGTACATGATGTTGAGTTTGATGAAACCAATGGTTCTCAAGAGGAAGATGAGAATCTAGATGATGTGAGAGGCACTCAATTGGCCGATGCAATGAAGAACATGGACATTGGTGATTTAAGGCCTAGATAGGTGATTGATGTTGAAGATGACAAAGATCAAGTGCTTCCTACCTCTAATGTGCAAGCTAGTGGTTCTCATGATCAAAATCAAGTTAGTACTAGTGGTACACAAGTGCAAGATCAACAAGCTAGTACATCATCTCATGATCAACCAAGTGCAAGCAATCAAGTGCAAATACTCCAACCAACAAATATTGCAAGAGATCATCCATTGGATCATATCATAGGTGACATTCAAAGAGGAGTGCAAACTAGATCAAGATTAGCATCATTTTGTGAGCATTTCTCCTTTGTGTCTCACATTGAGCCAAAGAAGATTGATCAAGCATTGAGAGATGTTGATTGGGTCAATGCTATGCATGAAGAGCTTAACAACTTCAAGAGAAATCAAGTATGGGAATTAGTTGAGAGGCCTGGTGATCACAATGTCATTGGTACTAGATGGGTCTTTCGCAACAAGCAAGATCAAGATGGGATAGTTGTAAGGAACAAAGCAAGATTGGTAGCACAAGGCTATACTCAAGTTGAAGGTCTTGACTTTGGTGAAACATATGCCACAGTTGCAAGATTAGAAGCAATTAGAATCTTGTTAGCCTATGCTTGTGCTCATAACATCAAGTTATATCAAATGGATGTGAAAAGTGCATTTCTCAATGGTTATATCAATGAAGAAGTATATGTTGAGCAACCTCCCAGTTTTGAAGATGACAAGAAACCCAACCATGTTTACAAGCTAAGAAAGGCATTGTATGGTTTGAAGCAAGCACCAAGAGCATGGTATGAGAGATTGAGAGATTTCTTACTCTCTAAAGGTTTCAAGATGGGCAAGGTTGACACCTCTCTCTTCACCAAGAAGATTGGTGTTGGCGGTTCTTAATGACATATTTACCCCGCCAACATAGTCCATGCAAAGGAAGAAAAGCATGTATTTTACTCACATATACTTATTAAATGCTTACCAAGTTCCACATGTAGTGCAAGTTGTGTTTTGCAGATCATATACAGGCATACAGGTGGAAAGCAAATAAAAAGGCGCAATCCGACACGTCAAAAAAATGCGCAAATAAACAAGTACCCAAAAGCCGAATATAGAAGTGCATCAATTTGCAAGTGGATCTGGACTCAGGGGCCCGAGCGGAAGGCAATGGGCTTCGGGCCGGGGCCAGCGGGGCCCACCAGGGGGCGGCTGCCCCCTAGGGTCGGCCGACCCTGACCCAGCCCATCTCGGCACCGCCTTTCGCAGAGGCGGTGCTGAGCCTATCCTCCCGCAGTCCCCGCCTGAAAATTGCAGTTTACACCCTGGGGAACCGACCTTCCCCATCTATTTAAGGAGGGGGAGAGGGAGGCTCCATTCATCTCATCACATTCACAATCAACACTCCACCTTCAAGGCATTTGGGCACTACCTCTTCTTAGTTTTTTTCCTTTTAGCTTTTAGAGAGAGTTGGGTGAGCTATCAAGGAGGGCTTGGCTCCTTGGAGAGAAACTTGGGTATGAATAAACAATATCTTTACTCCAAGTCCATGCCTTATCATGTCCAATATAGTTCTTCATATGAACTAGAGTATAGTTCTTATGCTATGGTATATGACACAGATCATAGGCCCTATTTTATGATGCTAGCGTATGAACTAGAATATAGTTCTAGTGAAAATGATATGACATACATTTTAGTATATATTTCTTATAGTATAATGCTACCCTAGGGCTAGTAGTGTATTATATGAACTAGTGCTAAGTGTATGTTGTATTATTCTCACTTAGGACTTTAGTCTAATTGCTTCATGTTAATTAATTGCCTAGAAATAGCTTTGTGTGAAGATGGGGGTTTATCATGCTCTTTTGAGTAGGCTCGGGCTTCTTACTTGTCAATCCGTAGGGTCGGGGACCCGAGGGAGTCCGAGTAGGTTCTTTGCATGTAAGCATGGTGCTTGGGTGTAAAGGCCGGGTAAATGCATTGTCCTAGTCCACGGTTGAGGGGATGGCGGCAGGTGGTGACAACCCTGTCCGTCCTTGGCATTCCCCCACGTTCGGCTAGGGTGTAGGAGTCTAAATAGTTGCGGAGGTTGCTGGCAGACCAGTACTCGCGTAACCTCCCAAACCATCTAAACATAGGACTAGATCTAAGTAGTATAATTACATGATTAACTTGTTCTATGACATGATCTGTATCTAGGACCACACCTGCTCCAATAGGTTGTTTGTTTATTCTTTGATTCAATTCATTCTTTTAGTCTCTTTTTATTCCTTAGCCCATATGCCATGCCTAGATTGTGATGGATCACTATTCTACATATAAATGTTTATCACCTGCTATGACCCTTGATTCCATTATTGCTATCATAATTACTTTGATCTATGCTTATCTTAGAATCCTTAACATATTAAGCCTTCCTTAGAGCGAACCTATAAATACGACACTCGGTAAATCCCCGGGTCGAAATGCTACACGATAATTCTCGTCCGCTTACGGTACTTAAACTCCAAACCTAAGGAACTATCACCTCGGTATATACTTAACACTGTTGCTAGACATGCGCCGAGCTAGTGACTTGTTAAGGAATACCAACATGGCAATCCTAGTGCCACTACCATGATTAAGAACTGGAACCCTACCCTAACGGTAACAAGGCGCCGTTATCAGGAAGGTAGATCTAGCTTCCTATTCAAGGTGGTGATGCTACGGATCTGCCAATATAACACTGCCAATGTCATTATTGTGAGTAGAGCAGAACCCTATTCTAGGTAGCGACGCTAAGAAACGCTAACAAGCATTTCTGGCACCGTTGCTTAGGATAGATTTATACTCTAATCTTGGTGATTGTATTAGTAAGTGTTATCACGACATTTCTGACATCGTTGCTGAGGACGGATTAAACCCTGTTCTTAGTGATGACGTTAAGAAATGCCAACAATTGGCAAGGACTTGTTTGTGTTGCAAATATATGTTGATGATATCATATTTGTATCAACCAACCAAGAATTTTGTGAAGAGTTTGGCAACATGATGGCTAATGAGTTTGAGATGTCAATGATTGGAGAACTTAGTTACTTCCTTGGTCTTCAAATCAAGCAATTGAAGATTGACACATTTGTGAGTCAAGGCAAGTACATAAAAGACATGCTCGAGAAGTTTGGTATGAATGATGTAAAATCAATTAGCACTCCAATGGGCATAAATGGAAGCCTAGATAGTGATACAAGTGGAAATATGGTAGATCAAAAGTTGTATCGGTCTATGATTGGAAGCCTACTCTATGTGACCGCATCAAGACCGGATGTCATGTTTAGTGTATGCATGTGTGCAAGATTCAAAGCCTCACCAAGAGAAAGTCATTTGAAGACAACAAAGAGAATATTGAGGTACTTGAAGCATACAGAAAATGTTGGTTTGTGGTATCCCAAAGGTCCAAAATTTGAACTTGTTGGATATTCCGACTCGGACTATGCGGGATGCAAAGTTGAGAGAAGAAGCACATCAGGCACATGTCAACTACTGGGTAGATCACTTGTCTCATGGTCATCCAAGAAGCAAAATAATGTTGCACTATCAATCGCCGAAGCGGAGTACATTGCGGCCGGTAGTTGTTGTGCACAAATCCTATGGATGAAGGCAACTTTGAAGGACTTTGAAATCAACTTCAAGCAAGCGCCATTGCTATGTGACAATGAAAGTGACATGAAGCTCACCAACAATCCGGTTCAACACTCAAGAACTTAGCATATAGATGTCCGCCATCATTTCATAAGAGATCACCAACAAAAAGGGGACATTTGCATGGAGAGTATAGGCACCAATGATCAACTTGCCGATATATTCACCAAGCCACTTGATGAGAAGAGGTTTTGCAAGCTAAGGAATGAATTGAACATACTTGACTTCTCAAACATGTGTTGATGCACCCCTACTATATGACATGCCTCTCCTTCGAGCAAAGCAAGGTAAAATTATTTGACATGTCATTCATCCTATGCTAAGGACTTGCTTAGTGCATCTAGTTGAAAGAGCATCTAGGCCCCTAGTGATTTCGGTGATTAATAACATTGTTGATTACTATGACTAACGTGTGTTTTGCAGAGGCAAAGTCATAGGTAAGGTCATGGTAAATAGGTACTCGATGGACAGGGACGTACATGCCTACTTAATAGTGGAAATCGTTTCGGTTTTCAAAGGATGGATGGACATTGTCAAGACTAGACTATGTCTAAGTGCCCTTTGGTGAAGAAGGGCGCTTAGAGTAGTTTAGGACTTTGTTTTCCTTTGACCGTACTATTAAGAGGGGCTTTGATCTAGTAGCTTGACTTAGGCAAGGCTTTAGGTTTAGGTGTGGTGCACACTTGGTAAACCTAGCACTAGGCAGCTCAGAGATAGTCCTTAGATCGAGAGGAACAAACTTTGTTTTGGAGCGATCGCGTTTCGACGAAGTTTGGGTGCCCAAAGGGGCACCGGACGCTGCACCGGACGCTCTGTGAGTGCGTCCGGTGAGGTCCTTAGCCGTTAGAACAGTTCCGTGCTTAGGGTTAGGCACCGGACGCACCGGGTAGCGTCCAGTCCCATACCCAGGGAGCTTGTAAAGTTCCCCTGAGCACCAGACGCTAGCACCGGACGCACCGGGTAGCGTCCGGTCCCATGCGCAGGGAGCATGTAATGTTTCCCCGAGCACCGGACGGTGCACGGGACGCTGGAAGTTAGCGTCCGGTGCCATGTCAGAAGCAAGTACAGTTAGCCATTATGGAGCACCGGACGCTCGGTGCAGTGCGTCTGGTGCAACATAATGAGCGTCCGGTGACCCCGTTTTCAGTAGAAAACGGTTGGCCGACCTTTGGACTTCGTGGATAGTATTTATACTCCTCCACCTCGTCCATGAGAGGTCTCTTGCCCATTTGAACATCAGAGAAACTTGTTGTGGAGCAAGAGAGTTGCAAGAGCCTAGAGAGGATTGAGATTTGAGTGATTTCTTATGAGAATCCTTCTCTAGTGAATTCTAAGAGTCAAGTGTGCATCCACCACTCTCTAGAGCCTTATTTGGGCCAAGTGAGAGTTCTTTGCTTGTTACTCTTGGTGATCGCCATCACCTAGACGGTTCGGTGGTGATTGGAGGCACGAAGACCGCCCGGAGTTCTTGTGGGTGGCTCGTGTCAAGCTTGTGAGCGGTCGTGGGCAATTCACCGCGACAGAGTGTCGAAGAATCAGCCCGTAGAGAGCACTTGGTCCTTGCACGAACCAAGGGGGAGCAAGACCCTTGCACGAGTGCTCCAACGAGGACTAGTGGAGAGTGGCGACTCTCCGATACCTCGGCAAAATATCGCCGAGCACTTTTCTTCCACTACTACTTTACATTCTATCATTTACTTTGTGCTTTTACATTCTTAGAATTGCCATGCTAGAATAGGATTGGAACTAGGTTGCAAAAGTTTCATCCGGTAGCTCTCTAGGACACTCTAGGCACAAGGGGTTGAATTGGAGCTTATAGGTTGCTTAAATTTTTAGAGAAGCCCAATTCACCCCCCCTCTTGGGCATCTTGATCCTTTCAATTGGTATCGGAGCCTAGTGCTATTTAGGCTTCACCGCCTAGAGAAAAGATGTCTAACGGGGATGGACCGCCACCCATGTTCGATGGGGATGACTTCCCGTATTGGAAAATACGGATGGAGTCATACCTTGAGGCATGTGACATAAAGTGCCTAAAAGCCGCAATCGAAGGGTTTGCCCCTCCGGGAAGAGCCACCGCTCTTACTCCACAAGAGCAAGAAAACGAAAAGTGGAATGCGAAGGCCAAAAACCACATCTTTAGAGGCCTTTGCAAAGAGGTGTTCAACCGCATTCGGAGCCACAAAACCGCCAATGCTCTTTGGAAGGAACTTTGTGCGCTCCATGAGGGATCAAAGAGTGAACACGAGGAACGCTATCACTGATGAACAAGCTTAATACATTTGAAATGCTTCCCAAAGAAAATGCTAACGAAATGTATTCTCGCTTGAATGTCATTGTAGAGGAGCTAAATCGACTTGGACTCACTCAAATGAGTGCGGCGGATGTAGCAAGGAAAATACTATGTGTGCTTCCCATTGAAAAATATGGGCACATAGTAACGGTGCTTCATCAAGGCGATCTTTCCACCGCTACACCAACCGCCATATTGGGAAAGATCAATGCTCATGAGATGTACATGCACATGAACCCCCAAGATGGCTCCTCATCGGCCAAGAAAGAGAAGAAGGACTTGGCTCTCAAGGCTTCTCACAAGGGCAAGGCTAAGAAGAATGAAGTTGAGTCATCAACTTCAAGTGATGATGATGTATCTATTGCCCTCATGGTGAGAAGAACAACGAAGATGTTGAAGAAGCTCAACAAGAATGGAGTCAACTTTGACTCCAAGAAGAAGAAGTTCTTCACAAGTAGCAAAAGAAAGCCCATCTCCGAGATGGATTGCTACAACTGTGGTGAACTTGGCCATCTTGCTCACCAATGTCCAAAGCCCAAGAAGGACAAATACAAGAAGAAGAACAAAGAGCAAGATGACTCAAGTGATGATGACAAGAATGAGAAGAAGCAATACAAGAAGAAAGGTGGAAAGAAGAAGGAGCACTACAAGAAGAAGAATGGCAAGGCTTACATTGTTGGTGATTGGCTCACCGACATTGAGAGCTCAAGTGACGACTCCTCCGGCAATGAGAGTGATGATGAGAAGGTTGCCGCCATTGCCATCGATGCTCCATCACCATCATCCTCACCACCATCTACATCCTCTACACACCTATGCCTCATGGCTAAGGGTGACCAGAAGGTACAAATTGAGGATGAGAGTGGTGAAAGTGATAGTGAATATGAATCACCTTCTTATGATGAACTTGTAAAATTGCTTAACAAGTACAGAAAAGTCATAAGAAAAACTAGAAGTGAAAATGAAAAGCTTGAACTTGAAAATGACACACTTCTAGCAAAGCTTAAGTCTAGTGATGAGCTTAGAGATCAAAATGAGATCATGACCACTAAGCTCAAGGAGCTCAAACTCTCTCTAAAAGAGCTCAAAGAAAAACATGATAAACTTGAGAGTGTTCATGATGAGCTTATCACTAGATATAGAGCAATGAAAGAAGAGTTAACAACTCTAAAAGCAAACTATGACAACCTTGAGATTGCTTATGAACTTGCAATTGAAACACATGTTGCTACTAACAATGTTGCTAAGCTTGATGTAGCCACATCTTGTGATGACTTATTTGTGGAGAGCACAAGCAAATGTTTTGATTGCAAGGGCAAGAAAGTGGTAGTGCCCGAGAGCTATGAGGACACTATCAAGCTCAAGGATGAAATTGTTATGCTCAAGAAAGAGTTGCAAGAACAAGCCAAGCACAAGACCGTTGTGATTGAGTCACTTGATCAAGACAAGAAGCTTGCATATGAGAACAAGTTGCTCAAGGAAGAAAATCAATATCTCAAGCTTGGTTTGATGTATGACAAGCATGAAGAAGATGAGACATTCATCTTGGATGAGTTAGCTAGCAACAATGACCCAATCATCAAGAATCTAACTCAAGTGAACAACAAGCTCAAGAAAGAGAAGGAATACCTAACCATGGGGTTAGCAAAGTTCACAAAAGGGAAAGACCTTCAAAGTGAGCTTTTCATGAACACCGTCATGAAGATGGACAAGAGTGGGATTGGCTACAAGGCTTATCAAACAAAGCTCATCAAGTCTCTAGCCACTCATGATCAACCAAGTAAGCCAAAGCCAAAGAGATGCTTTGAATGTGGTCAAGAAGGACACTTTGCTCATGAGTGTAAGGCACCACTACCACCTCCCTTGCCCAAGCATGTAAGACCATTTGCCTTCAATGCTCACTACATTGTAAGAAAAGACAAGTGTGGCAAGGTCAAGGTTAGCTTCATGGGGCCGCCCAACAAGCAAAGGCCAAAGAAGATTTGGGTGCCAAAGCAACTAGTAGAGAAGGTCAAGGGCCCTAAGCAAATGTGGGTCCCTAAATCTCAAGCTTGATCTCTTGTGTGTAGGTGAACTACAAGACCGGTGGATCACATTGGGTAATTGATAGTGGTTGCACTCAACATATGACCGGAGATCCGCGGATGTTCACCTCTCTTGATGAAGATGTTGACAACCAAGAGAAGATCACATTTGGTGACAATTCAAAAGGCAAGGTTAAGGGATTAGGAAAGGTTGCTATATCAAATGACAACTCCATCACCAATGTGCTCTATGTGCAATCATTGAGTTTCAACTTGCTCTCGGTTGGACAACTTTGTGATCTTGGATTTGAATGCCCATTCAAGAAGAAGGAAGTAATTGTGACCAAGGAAGATGACAATGAAGTGATATTCAAAGGCTTCCGGCACAACAACTTATATGTAGTTGATTTCTCATCCGATGAAGTTGATTTCAAGACTTGCTTATTCACCAAGACTTCACTTGGATGGTTGTGGCATAGAAGGTTAGCACATGTTGGAATGGGCACACTCCAGAAGTTGATGAAGAAAGAATTGATTAGAGGATTGAAGGATGTGACATTTGAGAAGGACAAGCTTTGTAGTGCATGTCAAGCGGGCAAACAAGTTGCAAACACTCATCCAACAAAAGCCTATCTCTCTACTTCAAGAGTGCTTGAGCTACTTCACATGGATCTATTTGGACCAACCACATATGCTAGTCTTGGAGGCAAC
Source organism: Sorghum bicolor (assembly GCF_000003195.3). Lineage (NCBI taxonomy): Eukaryota > Viridiplantae > Streptophyta > Magnoliopsida > Poales > Poaceae > Sorghum > Sorghum bicolor. The sequence continues at coordinate 36,753,417 of NC_012876.2, read as the reverse complement.
AAATATTGCTTGGTCATAGTTGATGATTTCTCCCGGTACACTTGGACATTCTTTTTGCAAGACAAGGCCAAAGTTGCATCAATATTCAAGAAGTATGCAAAGAATGCCCAAAATCAATTTGATGTGAAGATCAAGAAAATTAGAAGTGACAATGGCAAAGAGTTTGACAACACCAACATTGAAGAGTATTGTGATGAAGTTGGAATCAAGCATGAGTTCTCCTCAACATACACACCACAACAAAATGGGGTTGTAGAAAGAAAGAACCGGACATTGATCACCTTGGCAAGAACAATGCTAGATGAGTATAACACTTCGGAGAAGATGTGGGCCGAGGCAATCAACACAGCATGCTATGCTTCAAACCGGCTCTTTCCCCACAAGTTCCTAGAGAAGACACCATATGAGTTGCTCAATGGGAAGAAACCCGATGTCTCATTCTTTAGAGTGTTTGGATGCAAATGCTACATCTACAAGAAGCGCCAACACTTGGGAAATTTCCAAAGAAGATGTGACATTGGCTACTTGGTTGGCTATTCATCAAAGTCCAAAGCATATAGGTTTTTTAACCATGCCACAAACATGGTTGAAGAAACATTTGATGTTGAATTTGATGAAACTAATGGCTCCCAAGGAGCAAGTGTTAATCTTGATGATGTAGGTGGTGAACCATTGAGGGATGCCATGAAGAACATGCCCGTGGGAGACATCAAGCCAAAAGAAGATGATGATGATGTGCAGGTCATTGAGCCACCATCCACCTCACAAGGTCCACAAGATGAAGACAAGGATGTGAGAGATGCTCATGAAGACACTCAAGTCACTCATGAGCAAGCGGTGGCACAAGCACAAGATGTTGATGCTCCCCAACCAACCCCTCAAGTGGCACGAAGAAGAACATCACATCTCCTCCAAGATCACTCACAAGATCTCATCATCGGGAGTCCATCACGTGGTGTAACTACTCGTTCTAGACATGCTTTATTTATTGAACATCACGCTTTTGTGTCTCTTGAAGATGAACCAAAGACTATAGAGGAAGCTCTTCGTGATGCGGATTGGATCATGGCCATGCAAGAGGAGTTGAACAACTTCTCGCGCAATCAAGTATGGACACTCGAAGAGCGACCCAAAGATGCAAGAGTGATTGGAAAAAAGTGGGTCTTCCGGAACAAGAAGGATGATCAAGGCAAAGTGGTGCACAATAAGGCAAGACTTGTGGCAAAAGGCTTTTCACAAGTGGAAGGTCTTGACTTCGGTGAAACCTTTGCACCGGTGGCAAGACTTGAAGCAATCTGTATCCTACTTGCATATGCATCTAGTCATAATATCAAGTTATTTCAAATGGATGTGAAAAGTGCCTTTTTGAATGGATATATTAATGAACTTGTCTATGTTGAGCAACCCCCTGGTTTTGAAGACCCTAGGTACCCCAAGCATGTCTACCGGTTGTCCAAGGCACTCTATGGTCTCAAGCAAGCTCCTAGAGCTTGGTATGAGAGGCTTAGGGACTTCCTCATAGAGAAGGGCTTCAAGATTGGGAAAGTTGACACAACACTCTTCACCACGAAAATGAATGGGGAAATCTTCATTTGCCAAGTTTATGTTGATGATATTATCTTTGGCTCTACTAATGAAGATTTTTGCAAGAAATTTGGTGATTTGATGTCCAAGGAGTTTGAGATGTCCATGATTGGCGAGCTATCCTTCTTCCTAGGATTTCAAGTCAAGCAAATGAAGGAAGGAGTTTTCATCTCTCAAGAGAAGTACACTCAAGATCTTCTCAAGAGGTTCAAGATGATGGATTGCAAGCCAATCAAGACTCCCATGGCATCAAATGGGCATCTCGACTTGGACGAGGGAGGTAACCCTATTGACAAGACTCTCTATCGCTCGATGATAGGAAGTCTACTCTACCTCACCGCATCTAGGCCCGATATCATGTTTAGTGTGTGTATGTGCGCTAGATATCAAGCAATGCCTATGGAATCTCACTTGATTGCGGTCAAGAGAATTCTTAGGTACCTAAAATACACACCTTGCCTAGGTTTGTGGTATCCTAAAGGTGCAAGATTCCAACTTGTAGGCTATTCCGATTCGGATTATGTCGGGTGCCGGATTGATAGAAAAAGCACATCCGAAGGGTGCCACTTCCTAGGTAGATCACTTGTCTCTTGGATGTCAAAGAAACAAAATAGTGTTGCCTTGTCAACGGCCGAGGCGGAATACATTGCCGCCGGTGCTTGTTGTGCACAAATACTCTACATGAAACAAACTTTGCTAGACTATGAAGTAGTACTAGACAAAGTACCTTTGTTGTGTGACAACGAAAGTGCCGTAAAACTTGCAAATAACCCGGTTCAACACACCCGCACAAAACATATTGACATCCGCCACCACTTCCTTAGGGATCACGTTGCTAAAGGTGACATATCCCTAGAGAATGTGGGAACGGAAAATCAATTGGCGGATATCTTCACAAAACCCCTAGATGAAGCTAGGTTTTGTATGTTGAGAAATGAACTTAATGTGCTTGACCTATCCAACTTTTCTAAAAGATAAAAGTTGTGTGTTGAAACTTGTAAATAACTTTTGCCTTTGCATATCATGCATACTAAAACTAAAATACAACTTGCATGTAGGGCTTGTCTAACATGGTTAAGATAACCCCCTTGTGTGTGTGAAAAAGCTTAACCTTGGATCAAACTTGACAAGCATTAGTTTACCTTCAAGTATTGCATTACAACTCATATCATATGCATGCTTGTTACTTGACCGTTTATTTTCGGTTATTCGTTGAGCATCCGCTGTGTTCGTCCATAGATAGGGGGAGCATTCAAAGCTCATTATGATTCAAACCCCTAGCTTTATGGCCATACGATGCTCCTTGGTGTTTTTTCGAATTATTTTCATAAAAACTACTAAGCCTATGGCTAAATATTTGTGAAAAATTGAGGGTTTGAGAGAAGTCACTCATACCAGTTCCATTTCGTGCTTATTTGTGTGCTTTTGGAAATGGAACTTGGTTGGGTCAAAGTCGGGCGTAGTGCTTCGTTGAAAAAGTGCTCAGAGGAGCACCGGACGATGCACCGGACGCTGACTCCGTGCGTCCGGTGCGGTGAGTGTGCCAGACTGCACTCACCGGACGCAGGAACAGTGTCCCTGCAGCATCTGGTGAGGTGCGTCCGGTGCTCACCTAGCGTGACCTGAAGCACCGGACGTTAAAGCCAGCGTCCGGTGCGCATCGTCCGGTGTGATGCAAATTTGCAGCCTTCTCTGCGCATGAGTCCGGTGGTCACCCGACGCGTCCGGTGCCACATTAAGAGCGTCCGGTGACCCCGCAGTGGGCGCATATAGCCCGCGCCCAGAGGCTGGCTTCGGGTCAGTTTTCTTCCTTCTCACCGCGCGCCGCCGTTTTAGCCCGTGCCCTAGCCCGCCGATCCGCCGCCGCCGTCAGTTCGCAAATCCCCCGCGACCTCGGAGCTCCTTCCTCGCGCCAGATCCTCTCCGCGATCTCCTCTCTTCCCTCTTCTCGCGGAGTGTCTTCTCTCCTGCGTGGTAGTTAGGGTTTGGGTGAGTTCTAAATCCTTTGCCCTCAAGGTGTTCGGTTCAATGTCTAAATAGCTCAAATTGTTTTTGACGACGATTCGATTTGTTCTACCCTTGTAGCACCTTGAGGAGTCGGTTCTTGTGTCTCCGGCAGTCTTCGTTCGCGACATCTCTTCTGGAACGTGTCCCGGCATCCGATCGTAAGCTGTTTGCTTCCGTTTCTCGTCTATTCTTGCGATCTATAGGATTTACTCACCTCTAGTTGTTATAATTTCTTATATATACCCTATCTTGTCTATTTTCTGCAGCGAGTTGTTCTCCGTTGTCAGTCAGTTGTTTGTCGGACGCTTGATTTGCAATGGCTCGTACCAAGAACGTCAGTGGTCCGACAGCTGGCTCAGGAGGTTCCCCAGGGGGTGATGGTGGAGGTGATCCTCCCCGTCGCCTTTCAGCGGTAGAAAAAGGCAAGGGCAAGAAGCTAGCCACCAAGAAGCGCAAGGCCAGTGATAGAGATGGAGAGGTCACAGAGGCAGTTGCAGCAGCGGCTGAGGTAGCCGAGAGGGGTGGTCGTTCAGGTGCCCTGAAGATTGGGGATGACCTCACGCCATGGCAGCGCCGTGCAGTTCTTGAGACAGAGGCATTCCATGGATCCCCTCCAGGCACCGTGACGATTGGAGGACAGAGGATTAGGTTTGTGGTTAGGGATTCAGCTCAGGGGGATCCAGACACTAAGACAGAAGCCCAGGCAGAGGGTCCAGCAGAGGGACAGGAGCAGGAGCAGCCTCTCAGGAGGTCGACTCGCGCTCGTACTCAGGCCACTCCTCGGACTGGTACGCAGGGCCAGTCTACCTCCACTGCTCGTGCCACACCAGCTAAAGGCACTCAGTTCATGACAGAGGCCAGTCCGGATCCACAGGGATCTCACTCTCGTGTCAGCCAGAGAGATCCAACAACTGCGGTTCGTTCCGTTTCCTACGTGGTTTCTAGCTGCCAGGGATCCCAGAGCCGGTGCCAGGTTTTACACAGTAGTCTAGGAGGACATCTACGAGGCACTGGTTCGCTCTCAGTCACAGTTTAGGGAGCACAGAGTGATTGACCTAGAGATACTGGGGAACGTGGTTGGAGCAGACATTCGTCAGTACTTCACCTACCTCCACGGTCTCCCTGAGTTGCTAGCACTCCCTGGCACTTACTGTGAGCAGTGGGTCAGAGAGTTCTACACGTCAGTGTGGGTTTCTCCAAATCACAGTTATATCCACTACGCACTGGCGGGGACAGACTACCGAGTGACACCTCAGAGGGCTAGAGAGGGGCTTGGACTGCGAGCCTCTCCCACCAGGATTCACCAGCTGTGCTACGGGAACGTTGAGCCCCCTCGTCATCCTCATGGTGGTGAGATACCACCAGTTGACTTCGTGGCTCCCTGTTTTCGTCTGCCGTTTGGAGAGGGCTCCAGTAGGACAGTGGAAGATCTGACACGACCAGCTAGGATCCTCGACTTTGTGTTGAGGAAGACTCTTCTTCCCAGGACAAGTTACAGAGATGGATTCACTCGCATCCAGTAGTGGTTAGTTGCTCACCTCATCTCCCAGATGGAGTTCGACTTGTGGGATTTGATCATCTCAGAGATTGAGGACACCATCTCAGAGAGCTTCAGGGGACGGCGTCAGTTGCCATATGCACATTGGATTACCCTGCTTATTCTTCGTGCTAGACCCCTTCCCTTGCTAGCTCACTTGCAGAGGGAGTTGACAGAGTCAGACACAGTCTTCCCTCACTACGACCCTAGGCAGATGCTGCGAGCACACCACGACCTCAGAGCTGCACCTCCTCCTCGTGCACCACGTGGACCGGTGCCCCCACCTTCTCCTAGGGGCACTCGTAGTACAGCAGCTGTACCGGAGACAGAGGAGCAGCAGGACATAGCCATTGGGGCTTTCGCAGATGCAGAGGCAGAGGGAGAGTTTGACTTCGCCTCAGATAGCTCGGATGATAGCTATCATCCGCCAGTGTCCGACCTCCCTCCTAGAGCTCACAACCTCCAGGCAGGGGGATCTTCTAGTGCTTCAGACCCAGCTCTTCTTGCTATCTTAGAGGGTATGTGGGCAGATCAGCGCCGTGCAACTGAGGAGCAGGCGAGGAGAGACAGGGACCAGGCTGCCATCAATGCAGTCGTGCAGGCCAGGCAGGATGAGCTCCAGCGTCAGTTTCTCACCTTTTAGGAGCAGCAGCTTGCGTTCCAGGCCCAGCAGACAGCGATGATGGCCGCTCTCATGGCTGCCTCCGTGATTCAGCTACCGCAGATTCAGCTCCCAGGCACGTCGACTGTCAGGCCGCCTACTCCAGCACCTCAGACTCAGAGCCAGTCGCAGCAGCCTCTCCAGCTACCAGCTCAGAGTCAGCCGTTCTCGACGCCACAGCACCAGGTCTCTCAGGGTGCTATTTCTTCAGGCTTTGAGCAGGTACCTCAGTTTACTCCTCTCCGCTCCGGCTTCACTCCTCGGTCAGCGTCAGCATCACAGCTCGTGTGGGACACGCAGACAAATCCGCACCTTAGTTTCACCTACAGTGCTCTGACTGGTGACCCCACGCCTCCTCCTCTACAGGCCCCTGCAGTCTTTACAGCGCCAGTCACCACCACAGAGCTTCTGTCATCGTCTGTAGCGTCGTCCGAGCAGCTTGCACCGTCTTCCACCGTGCCAGAGACGACCGCTACAGCGACCGAGTCCGTGCCAGCTTCGTCAGCAGGACTCGAGCAGCCAGCACAGCCAGTGACAGCTCCCACACCTACAGAGCAGACCCGGACCGCGTCGCCAGCACGTGCAGTTTTAGAGGGTCACTCCACCTCCTCCGCCTCGACGGCAGACAGTTCGGACGATGCAGCTCGCTTCGAGGCCGTGCCACGGGACTCCACAGCTCCACCTCCTCCATCGACTTCTTAGGTTTTTGGCGCTTGATGCCAAAGGGGGAGAGAGTGCGTATGAGAGTTAGGAGTTAGGGGGAGCTAGAGAGGGTGGGGAGCTAGAGAGGGTGTTTAGGAGTTTATTCTTTTGAGATACTTTTTATGTGTGCTACTTTATCATGCATCACGTTTACTTTCATGCATTGCACTTGTGTGAGATACTATGGTTGTGAGACATGACTTGTGGTTATTGTGATATCTTAATGTCATGTGTTTTGGCTCATATTACCTTTGCTTCCGCGTTGTACTCTGATGTACTTATGAGCCTTATGTTTATATCCTGTCGTATATCTCTCACATATTTGGATGCAGGATGTTGGACTTGGTTGATATAAGCATGTCTAATCCCGTTGCTCTTATTGTAACATGCTTATTGAAACCAAGTCACTTTAAAAACCTCAATTCTTTTCATACTCGAGGATTGTCATCAATTACCAAAAAGGGGGAGATTGAAAGAGCATCTAGGCCCCTAGTGATTTTGGTGATTAATAACATTGTTGATTACTATGACTAACGTGTGTTTTGCAGAGGCAAAGTCATAGGTAAGGTCATGGTAAATAGGTACTCGATGGACAGGGACGTACATGCCTACTTAATAGTGGAAATCGTTTTGGTTTTCAAAGGATGGATGGACATTGTCAAGACTAGACTAGGTCTAAGTGCCATTTGGTGAAGAAGGGCGCTTAGAGTAGTTTAGGACTTTGTTTTCCTTTGACCGTACTATTAAGAGGGGCTTTGATCTAGTAGCTTGACTTAGGCAAGGCTTTAGGTTTAGGTGTGGTGCACACTTGGTAAACCTAGCACTAGGCAGCTCAGAGATAGTCCTTAGATCGAGAGGAACAAACTTCGTTTTGGAGCGATCGTGTTTCGACGAAGTTTGGGTGCCCAAAGGGGCACCGGACGCTCTGTGAGTGCGTCCGGTGAGGTCCTTAGCCGTTAGAACAGTTCCGTGCTTAGGGTTAGGCACCGGACGCTAGCACCGGATGCACCGGGTAGCGTCCGGTCCCATACCCAGGGAGCTTGTAAAGTTCCCCTGAGCACCGGACGCTAGCACCGGACGCACCGGGTAGCGTCCGGTCCCATGCGCAGGGAGCATGTAATGTTTCCCCGAGCACCGGACGGTGCACCGGACGCTGGAAGTTAGCGTCCGGTGCCATGTCAGAAGCAAGTACAGTTAGCCGTTATGGAGCACCGGACGCTCGGTGCAGTGCGTCCGGTGCAACATAATGAGCATCCAGTGACCCCGTTTTTAGTAGAAAACGGTTGGCCGACCTTTGGACTTCGTGGATAGTATTTATACTCCTCCACCTCGTCCATGAGAGGTCTCTTGCCCATTTGAACATCAGAGAAACTTGTTGTGGAGCAAGAGAGTTGCAAGAGCCTAGAGAGGATTGAGATTTGAGTGATTTCTTGTGAGAATCCTTCTCTAGTGAGTTCCAAGAGTCAAGTGTGCATCCACCACTCTCTAGAGCCTTGTTTGGGCCAAGTGAGAGTTCTTTGCTTGTTACTCTTGGTGATCGCCATTACCTAGATGGTTCGGTGCTGATTTGAGGCACGAAGACCGCCCGGAGTTCTTGTGGGTGGCTCGTGTCAAGCTTGTGAGCGGTTGTGGGCGATTCACCGCGACGGAGTGTCGAAGAATCAGCCCGTAGAGAGCAATTGGTCCTTGCGCGGACCAAGGGGGAGCAAGACCCTTGCGCGGGTGCTCCAACGAGGACTAGTGGAGAGTGGCGACTCTCCGATACCTCGGCAAAACATCGCCGAGCACTTTTCTTCCACTACTCCTTTACATTCTAGCATTTACTTTGTGCTTTTACATTCTTAGAATTGCCATGCTAGAATAGGATTGGAACTAGGTTGCAAAACTTTTATCCGGTAGCTCTCTAGGACACGCTAGGCACAAGGGTTTGAATTGGAGCTTATAGGTTGCTTAAATTTTTAGAGAAGCCCAATTCACCCCCCCCTCTTGGGCATCTTGATCCTTTCACTAGTCATTCCATTCATGTCTTAGGATCATTCATGGAAATCAAATGATTTTGTTGCTTATATGGTACCACTATTGCCTCTATGCTTGACTTGATCTAGTGGTAGCATATGACATGTTTGTGTGCTTGCAATCCTAGTGTTCGATCTAGAATATGAGCTATAAGTGTTTAACTCAACATGGTACAAGATAACCCTTATTTGGAGGTGTGAAGAAGCTTGTCCTTGGATCAAACCGAGATAAATATCTTAGGCAAGTAATCTAGATTGAACCAATTTAGTAAAATGATCTCACTTCATATGGTTTCACACTAACCTATCTAAAATTTGAGCTCACCTTTTGTGGTCATTGATCACAAAGGGGGAGAGAATTTCCCAAAGTTTTAAGATAGGGGGAGTAACATGATAAAAGAAGGGGATCAATTAAAATTTTGAAGCGCACAAGTAGGGGTAGCAAGCTCATAAACTTGTATGTTGCATTTGAATGTGCATCATATATGATTGTTGTTGACGGTCCTTAAGTATCAAATTTAATAATAAAATAAATAAAGAAAAGGATCCAAATGCAACCAACACCTAGACTTAGGGTTTTATCTGATAGAATTCCACAAGTTTTGGTGTTTGTCTATTTCTGCAGGGGGTTATCAGGAAATACGGAAGAAAGGCCCACACGTCGGGTTTACATAGAGATATCAATGCACCGCGCAATTTTGTACCATCTAGAAGACTCCAGAAGCCACGGGAAGGAAGCGGAGGCCGAACGGGGCTAGAGGCAGGGCGCCCGCCCTCCTTCCTTGGGCGCTCGCCCTGACTTGGAGTCCAAACAGGACTCTCTTCGGGGAGTCCAAACAGGCACCCCTTGATCCCTATTCATTATTCATAGACAGAGCAAAAGCTAGGGTTTAGAGATGAGAGCTCTCCTCTCTTCTCTAAACTAGAGTAGATCTAGATAGTAGCGAGATGGAGAGCGAAGGAGGATTAGAGGAGAGGCCGGCCTGTCGGTTCTTCCTCCAGTTGTATTTCGTCATGATCAAGCTCTAATCAAGCTTGCTCATGGGATGACTCTGGTAATCTACTTCTAATTCATTATGCAATTACGAATCATGTATGTTCTGGTTCACAACTCTTTTGAGTACTTCTAATCTATAGGACCCTATAGGTTAGAGTTGTAGTATAGGTGTAAGCGTGGTGCTTAGACCTAGATTACTTGTGGATATCCCCTGTCTAGCTGGATCATGTGGTAGGCCGCGTAGGTGACAGTTATGTTGGTCCTCTGTAGTCCACCTCTCGTTAGCAGGACGGGTAGGGTTTATCGGCCTATGGATAAGCATCCTTTGTGGTGTACTCTTATCACGTGTTTCGTCCCAGACATAGATATACCCCTTTGAAGTAGAGAAACCATAGTTATTCTCTCTATTCTTTCTTCTTATCTAATCCTTGATCTCTGGTCTATCATGAATTCAAACATGTCTATCTATGAATTTCATAGAACTACGGGCACACATCTCGAACCACCAAAATCTTCAAAGGCTATCATAGCATCTAGTTTTGAGATAGATCCCGTATACATAGAATTTGTTCAAAAACAACCTTTCTCAGGAGAAGGTGAGGAAAACCCATACACACACCTAAGAGAGTTTTATCGAGTCTGTGACCTCCTTCGCATAGAAGGAATGTCCGATGAGACCCTTAAATGGAAGCTCTTTCCGTTCTCTTTAACGGGAAAAGCTAGACATTGGTACAAACTCAAAGTAGGGAGTGTTCATGGAGATTGGAAGGAGTTATATAATAGTTTTCTTCTTAAATATTTTCCAATCTCCAAAGTGGTGGAACTTCGGCGTGAGATTATTTCTTTTAGACAACTGGAAGAAGAATCTCTTAGGAAATCATGGGACCGCTTTATTAACCTTACTCTCACTGGCCCAAAGCTTTCTATTCCATTCTAATTCACTTTTTTGAGGGCCTTAGTGGGGAAAATAAGCAAACCTTGAATACAGCCTCTAGAGGATCCTTCTATCACCTACCTGCTAGTGAAGCTTGGAATTTGATTGATTTAATGAGCGGAAAGTCTCCTAGCTTTTATATCCCTGAGAAAGAGACAGAACCAGTTCCTAGACAAGAAGAAGAAGTTTCGATAGCCAGATCACAACCACTTCAATTCCAAACTTTAGCTATCGATCCTAAACCATCAATACCCCAAAATTCTCCAAGGGAGGAAGGAATTCCGACCTTAAATCTTTCAGATGCTGATGGTTTAGACTTCTGGTTCCATAAGAGACCTTCAAGCAGGGATAATTCAAATCCTCGCAATAATGGTTCTCTTAGAGAATGTCCTGGTTCCTATTATGAAGAAGTCAAGGATGACATATCAAGTGAAGGAGAGCTAAGCCATATAGAAAATTCTGACACCTCCCCTTTCCTGATCACAAGTTCCAAATGGCTAGAATGCATAGAATGGATGGATAAGGAAGAAGCTTTAATGGATTCTGACTTTGGCTCAATTTCAAATGGTGAGTTCTTGACTCCCTTTGAAGATGAGATTTATCCAACTACAGAAGAGGACATAGGTGAGACCAATCCAGGAGAAACTCCGAACATTCAGATTGGAGACGAAGATAACATTGATGAGCATGGAATTTATTTCATAGCCACTTCGTTTACTCCATGCTCATATGCAACATCTTCCCAATCTATTGGTCTCTCCAACATCACCACATTTGAGATCTCCAACCCCCTCTTCCTTTCTATTTATAAAAACTTTAAAAGGGCGGTTGTCGATGCATATGTCTATAATAAATATTGCAGATCTTGTTGAGTTGATCTTGATATAGGTCAGCGTTGGAAGGGAAACCACTTCGCCGACATAAATTGATGGTTTCCCAAGGACAAGCTTAGTGTCCTAAAATAAGCACTGATCAGATCGTAACATGAGCTTTTAATTATTTACAACATTACCTTGTGTATTGAGCATATAAGGATAGTTGTAAAAATATTCCTTCAGGGTATTCTTGTCACTAACCTTTCCAGGATTGGAGCAAGAAGATCGGATGAATGACAAGCACAAGGTATATCCAACCAATCATCATGCAACACTCAATTAAATTCATCCAAACTTGAATTCTGCAAAATTCAAGCTTGGGGGAGTACTTTACATCCTTTGCCATGTTGCTATGCTGGTTGTCCCTACCTTTGAGACATGCTTAATTTGTTAAATACTAATCACACTACTTCATCTCCACTTGAGTAGATCTCTATAAATGCTCTCATGCTACCTTTATTTGCTTTAGTATATGTCTAGGTTTGGAGTAGTTTCATTTATCTTTTAAATTAAGCATGGTGCTTAGGTTAAAATGCCCTCCTAAATCAAATTAGACATGGTGTCTAGGTTGATTTTTGAGCTGATATTATGCTATAGTAGATATTGGATATTTTCTTGGACTAACCCTTGTAGGAAAACTTTCACTATCAACCTGGGATGTCCTGAGACAAAACTCACATTGGAGACAAAGAGAGAGAGACATTAAGTTTAACAATTTACACAAGGAAGACGTAGCTCATAAGAGATGATCCATGGAGGGTGCCACAAACACGATGCACAACCGCTAAGAAAGAAAAGCTTCCACAAGGTGATACTATACCATCACTCTTCAATTAAGGTAACATCTTAACATATGTGACTATCACTTTCATAAGCTTCTCCTTGGTTCTAGCGTTTCACATAAATAAAGAGACAAACATGTATGATTTATAACTCCAAATTAACCAACCCAACTGATTCAGCATGTTTAGTCCTTTAATCTTTGTTCCTATGATCCCACACTCCTATTCATATGAGCTAAAATGTTGAACATTCGATCTTTGGGAAGATATAAAGAAAAGACATATACATAGATAGATTATCTTTCCATAAGGTTGAGCGATCTGATCTGACAAATGTTTTAAATTCTACACTCATGATGTTATTATCCATCAAATTTGTCTTGCTCACTATGCTTAAGGTTAGAGAAGAGCAAATACACTTTTGGTTCTATTGGTGTTTTCCACCAACACGGCCCATGCACGTGATCTCTGCCTTGTCTCTATGAGCAGGTACACTACGAGCACAAACACACTAAGCAAGATACTGCCAACACCGCACTTCGAACTACTGGGCAAACGAAGAACATGGGTGACACCGTATTAAAGAGGTGCAGACTTCAAGGTCCACACCCGAATCAAATGACGCACCTGAAGAATGAACACGGTGAGAAGTCTTGTTCAGAAGACTTAAAACATTGAATCCTCACCGAAAGGTAAAATCGGTAGTTATCCATATTTATCATTTTTGAATTCCCTTTTCCCTTAAATTATTTACTTTCCTTAAATGGCTTGTTAGTTAATCATGCTATATTGAAAAAATAAAAAAAATGTTAAAAATAGTAAGCCCCATGTGAGTATGTTCGTGGCATAAAACACATAAGTACATTCACTGTGGTGGTGTAAAAATAAAATAAATATATTCCTGTCCTATAAAAATAAGAATATAAAAATAAAATTATGATCCTACCAAAGAGAGTAACATTTATTAGAGGAAGCTCGACATGATAACGGCTAAGAGATTTCATGCTAACACTTAACCAGTTCCACAAAGCTTTGTTGTCTATTTGAGCTCCACAGAATTCAAGGATCAAAGAAGACTAGCAGACGGAGGACATCCTAATCACTGTCAGGGTGCTGCCGACATTCGAATACACCTCCGTCACTTGCTAGCTACATCAGAAGAAATTACGTCAAAATCCAGCTTGGGGGAGAGCACCCCCATTTATCCAACTAAGTGTTTCTACTCGCATTTATACTTTACTCAAATAATAAAAAGATGCATAATCATAAAAACCCAAATAAAGATTTTATGCTTATATATATATATCTATGCTTAGTTTGCTAAATAAATAAATAAATAAAGTTTGCTATGAACCCTCATGATCAACTCTCACATAGGAATGATGAATAGTTGCTCTGCCATGACTAGTTCTCAAAATAGAAATCTCTCTCAAGTTTAGGCATGACTGTTATGAATTAAGATTTGCTCTAAACCTGAACTTGTGGGAAGCGTACTCGATCTAAAGTCTAAGTCGTTAATGGATATGATATGGGAAGGTTGAGCTGCTGTTTATCTGTTCCTAGAGATGCTAGAATTCTGGAGAATTTTATCTTTGAAAATCTTTAAAATGTTGCATGATGAGTTCCTGTATGATGAGAGTTTAAAATCCTACCACAGCCATATATACATGCTTATTAGACTATGAACCACATATTTACTTTTACTACTTATGAGCATTGAGTGTGGTCAAGCTGTGTAGACCCTTAGGAGCTTGTCATGCGGTTAAAATCAAGATTCACTTGCACGTTCACTCATACATGCTGCTTCTACTCTAGAAGTACGCATCCACATACATCCACTCCTTTTCATCTCCAGATTCACCTAAAATTATTCTACTCCTATCCAGGAGAGAATAGCCAAAAACATTATCCTATCCCTGTAGTTCCTCGTGAAATAAATGCTCGAGATATTTTGGTTACTACCACTTGCTACATTATTCTAGGAGGGTGAGTGCTCTGAAAAAAAGTGAATACGAGGAAATAAAAAGGGGCAAGTGGTAAAAATGGACAAGTGTCCGATAGTAGAATTAGGGGTACAAGATACCCACCTGAGAGAAAAGAAAAAAAATAGAGAAGAAAGAAAATATAGAGCATCTCATTCCCCTCAAAAAGCTTCAAAGTGCAAGAAAGGTATGTCTCCCCTCAAAAGAGCAAAAGTAGAATTAGACTTTCACCAATATTTTCACCATCATCACCATACACCATTCATTCGCCACACAGGCACATCTTGATTTGACTTATTGACTTGTTTCTCTGGATCCATGGTTTGACTATGCAATAAATGTCTTGTAAGTATGTATTAGCTGTCTCCCACCTTTGAGCTCCAGATATCAAACCTTATTAGAGTAGGGTGAGAAAGAAGGCAATATCACTATGCCTCATACCACAAATACTACATACTTTGAGAGAAGGCGTATATCATCACTGCCTTGGTAAGGATCCAGAAATACCACAAAAGAGAGAATTGAGAGAGTCATACAAGGAATCTCTGAGTTTTATTTGAAAATCTGCAAAAACTCCAGAGCTATAGTTGATCAAAGAACAAGAGACATGGTGCTTGACTTGACCGTTCTATCTTTTAACTGCTCAAGACACAAGTGACGGTTGCAAGCCCCATGGTGGAAGGTAATATGAGTAAGTTTAAATCTTAACAGTTTACCCTAACCTAGAGATCAGATCTTGTTTAAATGCATGTGTACCTTAAGGCATAAAACCACTGCAAAATCTCTTGAGTCCATCCTTGCTCAGGGACGAGCAAGAGGTAAGCTTGGGGGAGTTTGTTGACGGTCCTTAAGTATCAAATTTAATCATCAAATAAATAAAGAAAAGGATCCAAATGCAACCAACACCAAGACTTAGGGTTTTATCTGACAGAATTCCACAAGTTTTGGTGTTTGTCTATTTCTGCAGAGGGTTATCAGAAAATACGGAAGAAAGGCCCACACGTCGGGTTTACATAGAGATATCAACGCACCGCGCAATTTTTTACCATCTAGAAGACTCCAAAAGCCACGGGAAGGAAGCGGAGGCCGAACGGGGCCAGAGGCAGGGCGCCCGCCCTGACTTGGAGTCCAAATAGGACTCTCTTCGGGGATTACTCTCCACCGACCTAAAGGATCAAGAATAACCGTTCAATCAATGTCGGTTTGATCCGACGGCACAGGTTCACTTGAGGGGACTATATAACCAGACCCCCTGGCCCCAGGAGGAGGCACCCCTTGATCCCTATTCATTATTCATAGACAGAGCAAAAGCTAGGGTTTAGAGATGAGAGCTTGTTGACACTTCTAACACCTCTTGAATACTAGGTTGTCATCCCTAGCATGGCACTAGAGTGTACTATGGTATTTATACGCACACAGATAATCCACAAGCGCACGGATACCATTGAAGCTTTTACCCGGTTAAAGGTTTTATCGTATCCACTGGGAAACGAGAGAACTGATCTACGTTCTAACTTAACCAAGATAAGTAAATAGGTGTAAATAGGAAAGATGGTAGAATCGAATAAGAACAATATTAAAGGTAAGATAACAGTGAGTGATAATATGGGAATAGAGAGTAGAGCAATCTAGTATATGGGCGATGGTAGCAGAATAGAGAGAATAACTATGGTTTCTCTACTTCAAAGGGGTATGTCAATGTCTGGGACGAACCACGTGATAAGATTACACCACAAAGGATGCTTATCCATAGGCCATTAAACCCTACCCGTCCTGCTAATGAGAGGTGGACTACAGAGGACCAACGTAACTGTCACCTACGCGGCCTACCACACGATCCAACTAGACAAGGGATATCCACAAGTAATCTAGGTCTAAGCACCACGCTTACACCTATACTACAACTCTAACCTATAGCGTCCTATAGATTAGAAGTACTCAAAAGAGTTGTGAACTAGAACATACATGATTAGTAATTGCATAATGAATTAGAAGTAGATTACCAGAGTCATCCCATGAGCAAGCTTGATTAGAGCTTGATCATGACGAAGTACAACCGGAGGAAGAACCGACAGGCCGGCCTCTCCTCTGGCCCCGTTCGGCCTCCGTTCGTTCCCGTGGCTTCTAGAGTCTTCTAGATGATAGAAAATTGTGCGGTACGTTGGTATCTCTATGTAATCCCGACATGTGGGCCTTTCTTCCGTATTTCCTGATAACCCCCTGCAAAAATAGCCAAACACCAAAACTCGTGGAATTCTGTCAGATAAAACCCTAAGTCTAGGTGTTGGTTGCATTTGGATCCTTTTATTTATTTATTTGATGATTATTTTTGGTACTTAAGGACCGTCAACAACTCCCCCAAGCTTACCTCTTGCTCGTCCCTGAGCAAGGATGGACTCAAGAGTTTCTGCAGTGGTTTTATGCCTTAAAGGTACTCATGCGTTCAAACAAGATCTCATCTCTAGGTTAGGGTAAACTGTTAAGATTTAAACTTACTCATATTACCTTTCACCATGGGGCTTGCAACCGTCACTTGTGTCTTGAGCAGTTAAAAGATAGAACGGTCAAGTCAAGCACCATGTCTCTTGTTCTTTGATCAACTATAGCTCTGGAGTTTTTGCAGATTTTCAAATAAAACTTAGAGATTCCTTGTATGACTCTCTCTAGTCTCTCTTTTGTGGTATTTCTGGATCCTTACCAAGGCAGTGATAATATACGCCTTCTCTCAAAGTATGTAGTATTTGTGGTATGAGGCATAGTGATATTGCCTTCTCTCTCACCCTACTCTAATAAGGTTTTGATATCTGGAGCTCATAGGTGGGAGACAGCTAATACATACTTACAAGACATTTATTGCATAGTCAAACCATGGATCCAGAGAAACAAGTCAATAAGTCAAACCAAGATGTGCATGTGTGGCGGATGAATGGTGTATGGTGATGATGGTGATAATGGTTAAAATAATGGTGAAAGTCTAATTCTACTTTTGCTCTTTTGAGGGGATACATACCTTTCTTGCACTTTGAAGGTTTTTGAGAGGAATGAGATGCTCTATTTTTTTCTTTTTCTTTTCTCTCAGGTGGTTATCTTGTAACGCTAATTCTACTGTCGAACACTTGTCCATTTTTACCTCTCGTCTCACTTTTTCTTTTTCTTCGAGGTTCCGGGCACTTGCCCCTTTTTATTTCCTCGTATATTTTTTTTTCTTTTTTTTTCTTTTTTTAGAGCATTCACCCTCCTAGAATAATGTAGCAAGTGGTAGTAACCAAAATAGCTTGAGCATTTATTTCACAGGGAAAAACAGGAATGGGATAATGTTTTTGGCTATTCTCTCCCGGATAGGAGTAGAATAATTTTGGGTGAATCTGGAGATGGAAATGAGTGGATGTATGTGGATGCATACTTCCGGAGTAGAAGCAGCATTACAAGCTCCTAAGGGTCTAAGGGTCTACAAGCTCCTATGAGTGAACGTGCAAGTGAATCTTGATTTAAACCGCATGACAAGCTCCTAAGGGTATACACAGCTTGACCACACTCAATGCTCATAAGCAGTAAAAAGTAAATGTATGGTTCATAGTCTAATAAGCATGTATATATGGCTGTGGTAGGATTTTAAACTCTCATCATACAGGAACTCATCATGCAACATTTTAAAGATTTTCAAAGATAAAATTCTCCAGAATTCTAGCATCTCTAGGAACAGATAAACAGCAGCTCAACCATCCCATATCATATCCGTTAACGACTTAGACTTTAGATCAAGTACTCTTCCCACAAGTTTAGGTTTAGAGCAGGTTTAAATTATAACAATTATGCCTAAACTTGAGAGAGATTTTAATTTTAAGAACTAGTCATGGCAGAGCAACTATTCATTATTTCCATGTGAGAGTTGATCATGAGGGTTCATAGCAAACTTTATTTATGTATTTATTTAGCAAACTAAGCATTGATATATATATATAAGCATAAAATCTTTATTTGAGTTTATATGATTATGCATCTTTTTATTATTTGAGTAAAGTATAAACGCGAGTAGAAACACTTAGCTGGATAAATGGGGGTGCTCTCCCCCAAGCTGGATTTTGACGTAATATCTTTTGATGTAGCTAGCAGGTGGCGGAGGTGTATTTGAATGTCGGCAGCACCCTGACAGCGATTAGAATGTCCTCTGTCTGCTAGTCTTCTTTGATCTTTGAATTCTGTGGAGCTCAAATAGACAACAAAGCTTTGTGGAACTAGTTAAGTGTTAGCATAAAAATCTCTTTGCCTTTATCATGTTGAGCTTCCTCTAATAAATATTACTCTCTTTGGTAGGATCATAATTTTATTTTTATATTTTCATTTCTATAGAACAGAAATATATTTATTTTATTTTTACGCCACCACAGTTAATGTACTTATGGGTTTCATGCCACGAGCATACTCACATGGGGCTTAGTATTTTTTAACATTTTTATTTTTTTTCAAGATAGCATGATTAACTAATAAGCTATTTTAAGGAAAGTAAGTAATTAAAGGGAAAAGGGAATGCAGAAACGATAAATATGGATAACTACCGATTTTACCTTTCGGCGAGGATTCAATGTTTTAAGTCTTCTCAACAAGACTTCTCACCGTGTTCATTCTTCAGGTGCGTCATTTTATTCAGGGGTGGACCTTGACGTCTGCACCTCTTAATACGGTGTCACCCATGTTCTTCGTTTGCCCAGTAGTTCGAAGTGCGGTGTTGGCAGTATCTTGCTCAGTGTGTTTGTGCTCGTAGTGTACCTGTTCATAGAGACAAGGCAGAGATCAAGTGCATGGGTCCTGTTGGTGGATAACACCAACAGAACCAAAAGTGTATTTGTTCTTCTCTAACCTTAAGCATAGTGAGCAAGACAAAGTTGATGAATGATAAGTTCATGAGTGTAGCATTTAAAACATTTGCCGGATCAGATCACTCAACCTAATGGAAAGATAATCTATCTATATATATGCCTTTTTCTTTATATCTTCCCAAAGATTAAATGTGCAATATTTTAGCTCATATGGTTAGGAGTGTGGGATCATGGAGGTAGTACTAGGAACAAAGATTAAAGAACTAAACATGCTGAATCAGTTGGGTTGGTTAATTTGGAGTTATAAATCATGCATGTTTTTCTCTTTACTTATGTGAACGCCAGAACCAAGGAGAAGCTTATAAAAGTGATAGTCAAATATCTTAAGATGTTACCTTACTTGAAGAGTGATGGTATAGTATCACCTTGTGGAAGCCTTCATTTCGTAGTGGTTGTGTATCTTGTTTATGTACTTTGTCTCCTTCCATGGATCATCTCTGTATGATGAATGAGTTATGTCCTTCTTGTGCAAATTGTTAAACTTCATGTGTCACTCTCTTCATCTCTATGTGAGTTTATCTCAGGACTTCCCAAATCGATATTGAAAGTTTTCCTGCAGGGGTTAGTCCGATAAAATATACCAATATCTACTCAAGCAGTTTTTAGTTCAATAAACAAACTAGACTCCATGTCTAATCAGATTAAGAAAGGCTATTTAACCTAAGCACCATGCTTAATTTAAATGCCAATGGAAGTATGTCGAGTACTTCCAAACCAACACTTCCTAGTAAATAGACAAAGGTAGCATGACAGCATTTATAGAGATCTACTCAAGTGGAGATAGAGTAGTGTGATTAGTATTTAACAAATTGAGCATGTCTCAAAGGTAGGGACAACCAACATAGCAACATGGCAAAGGATGTTTTTATGTAAAGTACTCCCCCAAGCTTGAATTTTGCAAAATTGAAGTTTGGATGAATTTAATTCAATGTTGTATGATGATCGGTTGGACATACCTTGTGCTTGTCATTCATCCGATCTTCTTGCTCCAATCTTGGAAATGTTAGTGACTGTTGGTGCAAAAGCTGATCAGCAAACACAAAGGGCTAATACCCGATTCAAACGTTAAGGCGTGCCAGCCGATTTGACCTTACTATCGGCAAAGGTGGTAACTCGAATACTTTGGTCCTGACAACAGCGATGCGCCTGGATGCCACGGCCAAGAGGTATTCATGCGGAACTTGAGAACACGCCGAGCCTAAGTCGACGAATTCCTAAGAACTCATAGTGAAAAGGAAAAAGTATGACGAAGTCGTCGGAAAAAAGTAGATGCTTGGAATATGAGTAAAAACGTGTGTTTGATTGATTGATAGATGTCTCATTACAAGGCCCTAGGGTCTATATTTATACCCTGCTCAAAGAGCTACAACCAGACACGACTAGAATTCGAATTCCAAATTACTCAGAATCCGTATACAAAACGATTTAAATAACTAAGGAAAGCATAAAAACTACACCCCGTGACAAACTGGAACACTTCCACAGACCGATCGGCAGCTTCCGGACTCTCCCTCCGTATCATCGGCAGGTTCCCCTGTCATAGTCATCGGCAGACTCCCTTGTCGTAGCCATCGGCACAATCACATCACCACCTATAGACTTATTCACGTTCAACCCCTCCTTCATCGGCAACCATCCTCATCGGCAACTCACCCTGTAGATAAAACATCGCCGTCTTATCCTGCCAGCCTGCATTCTACTAAACATGGATACGTGTCCAAAAACGGTGTCAACACATGCCCCCCAATTTCGGAGTATGAATCATTAATGCTCCGAAATTCTCTGCAGTAATGATGCCTTTTCCCACAATTAATACTCCTAATCTGGTAACCGACAACCTCAATCTGAACAACCCTGATCCTATTCTTTTGCAGATCCCTCGAAATCCTCAACTTCCTAAACGGACATCTCCCTTTTAGTCGCACATCGGCAATATTACCGTTGCAAGGATTCGCCGATGGACTGATCAGAACGTTCGTACAAACGGCTACCTCCACTTTATTCGCCCATCGGTAATATGACCGTTACAGGACGCTGCCGATGGACCGACCAGGAGATCCCGCACAGTAAAATATCTCTGGATAACGACCGCTTCCTGTCAAATCACCTGCACAATCCCTTGATTACCGTGCGAACAGTTACCATATCTACCTGAGCACCCTCGGATTTCTCGGATGCGGCAAAAGGATAAGTCAGATTTGCCCTTGCCCGTTTTGTCCTATAAATAGTTCCTTCTCGGGTACTCCTTCTCCATCGCATCATTCCACAACTCCAACTTCATCTTTCCAGTGGCGGAGCTGTCCAAAAGCTTGAAGATCTTCGACGAAGCCCCTTCTTCACCAACTCCGAAGTCCTCACTCATCCTCTTCGCGACAAGATGGCCGTCAACTTCATCATTCCTGAGGTCAGTTCTTCGCGCCATCCCTCGTACTTTTCTCACACCCCTGTTCATCCGCAGTCTTACTGAGCATTTTCTTTTCCTTTCTTTGTGTTTTTCTTTTCTACCTCCAAAACCACTAGGAATCAGCTAACAAAATTTTCATCCCCACCGATCAACCACACCTCCAATGCCTTGGCCCACTAGGGGATCCAGATCACACCGATCTCATAAACGCAGAGACCAATAGAATCCCTTTTAGAGCAGAGAATTTTTCTTTGGATCTGTGGAAGGATGCTTTTCATTCCTGGCCCAGCCCTACCATGGGATGGAAAGATTGGTTCCTGAGGGTCAGCAACTCTAATGAAATTCAGTGGGGTGAGAGAAAGCTACACCAATGCATTAGGTTATCCATTGCCGATATGTATAGGAATGAATCACTGTTGATAGCTGCATCTTATTTCTGGTCAGACACCCTCAATGCTTTTATCTTTGGCCATGGCCCTGCTTCCCCTACACTTGCCAATGTAGCTATGCTCACTGGCCTGGATGTGTCCTCTGCCGATAGCACCCACTTCTTTGATACCAAACCCAGTGCTAAGGTAGAAACCCGCACCATCGGCGGCTGGTCGGGGTATATCCAAAAATACCGCAAAACAAGCACTGTTGACACAAAAGAGCAGACCTGCTTCCTGAACATGTGGCTAGACAAGTTCGTGTTTTGTGGCCGATCGGCAGGACCAACTTCCGTTTATCTAACAGCAGCAGAAAATCTGGCCAATGGTGGCCGATTTCCTCTTGGCCGATACCTGCTTGGAGCAGCCTACCACCTCCTCCACCAAGTAACTAAGAAGCTCTTACTTGGTCAGTCCATCGGCAACTTGGGAGGCCCTTGGTGGTTCATTAACATGTGGCTCAATGTCCATCTGCATAAGCGTCTGGAGTTTAATATTTTCGCTCAGCGTTTTCCAAGGGACATAGCTGAGAACCATGTGCTGGGTGAAGAGGAATCGGCAACACGCTCTCCCTTGAACTTCGGTGAAGCTGTCATAGTTCTGCCAGGTACAGGGGGTAATCCAGATCAGATTAGCCGATTCTTCCAAACCTTGTACGAAGGTTTGACCAGAGACGAGCGAGCATGGTTAGCTTATGATGACCCAGACACCGTGTTTCCTCTGGTTTACAACCCGTTTGGCGAGGCTCTTGACAAGGACAACGAAGTAATGATGGCATTGGTGACCCCAGAGCCATACCGGTGAACTTCTTTGGCAGTGGGAAAACATCTCCCCAGACTTATGAGTTCTATAATCCATTGGCACTAGCTCGCAAATTAGCTTTCGGCCAGCTGCTGATTGCACTCTGTTATGCCGATGTGATAAAGCCCAGGGAAACCATCACCAGTCTTCTTTAATGGATTCGAGTAGCCCAGCTGCCATCAAGTGCCGATACCGATGTAGACCTATCGGAGTGGGTCCCAACCGCCTTTATCACTCAGGCATACAAGTAGTGATGGGCAGAATGGAAGGAGCATCTATTCTGTAAATCGACCCCGAATACGAAGTTCCCAGTGATGTCGTAAGTACTTTCAAACCGATGTTTCAATTCTTTCAATCTTATTTCCATCGGTAACCGACCCTTTGTGTGACTTTTCAGGTCGATGACACTCCTCCGTCGGTCAGTAGGAGTGGCAAGCCAATTGACTTGTTTGCATTAGGCCCAATTTCCTCAATCGGCCACAAAGCTCCTACCCTGGCTGCTATCGTGCATCGGGGTATACGCCTCAAGAAGGTCACCACCAAGAGAACTTAGACATCACCATCGGTAGCTGCTTCCACCCTAGCGCAGGCTTTTAAGGTAACCGCACCTATACCGATCTCACTTTGACATCGGTTGTATTGGTACTGACAAATTCCTTTTTCTGTAACAGCAAACCAGTGCATCGGCAAGAATCAAAGGCAAAGATGCCGATGCCCCCCAGTCCAGCCAGCAGAAGAGAAAAGGCACCAAAGGTACCAGGGCGCAATCGAAGCGCCGAAAAGTGGGAACTCCTTCTCCTCCTCCGGTATCTCCCATTCCGGTGGAATCTTCTCCTTCTCCTCTAGAAACAGAGACTCAGCAAGTACCATCTCCTCAACCGCAAGAAGCACCACAAGCAGAAGAACCCCAGCTAGAAGCACCCCGACCAGAAGACACACCGGCTGATGTGGGCGAACAAACTACCGATCCAGCAGGTTCAATCATATCATCGGTAGTTTCTTCAATTCAGACAAGCATTGTCCCTCCCCAAGGTAACACATTTTTATAACATTATTGCCAATGAATTTGTTCCTTTTCAGCCTTATAACCCTCTCTTGTTAACTTTCAGCTAACGTAGTTCCATCGGCAATTCTGGCCGACCAACCCATGGCTCCATCGTCATCTTCAAGTCAAAGGCGAGAGATTGCCTTGAAGCAAGTAAGCCATCCAATCTTCCACCAGTATCATTTGCCGATGCTTTGACCATAGAATGACTCATTTTGTCTCGTTTTCTTTCTCAGGAACAAGATTCCCCCGACAGCCTATTTTCCTTCGCCATTGATATCTCCGAAGACGAAGGTGAGGAAGCAAGTTCTTCCCGAGCAGTTGGGATTGTATCGGCAGAGATCAGGGCTAAGCTGGAAGAGCTATCGGCTATCCTTCATCAAGATACAACTCAACTGGTCAATGACTCCGACCTGGCCAAGGTTCTGTTCAAAACCCTCAGAGGCCAGATTCCTACTGATGCTGAAGAAACCCTCTTCCAGGCCGCGCATCTAGAAAGTCGCCAGCTGCAGTACCAGAGAGCCACTCGGCGCCTTGCCGATAGAGCTGCTCAGACCCAGCTCTCCGAGGAAATGATGAAAGAGAAACTCTTAGCCGATGAGAAGCACAAGAACATCGGCACCTTGAAATCCTCAGGCGATGCATTGAAGCAGAAGATCTCCGACCTATCGGCAAAACTAGAAGCCCTATTGGCAGAACTCAAGCAAGTGGAGGATGCCCTATCTCAAGCCCAACAGGAAGAAAGTCAACTGCCAGAGACCATCAAACACCTCGAGCAAGAGCGAAACGCCCATGGTCGCAAGGCATTACAGTTGAAGAAGAAGCTGAAGCCGATAGAAGGTTCTGCCGATGATGATGCCAAAGAGATAGAAACAGCCAATCAAATCCGGCTGCGCGCCATATCAGCGATCCAGGTGCTGCTGACAATCTGAAGCTTTCATCGGCAACACGTCTCCGCTCCTCTGCATTTTCAGCTTTCTTGACGTCTTTGTCTAGCCGATACGACTGTTATCAGCAACTTTTGAAACATTAAGTCCGGCCCCAGATACGTTTTAATCCAGCCCATAGGAGTGTTATCGGCACTTAAACTTTTATGCATCGACCCATATGCTGGGGTAATACTTCTTTAAATATTTGCCATTTAATGCTCTGGGAAATTCAACTCCTTCGAGAGTCTCTAAAATGTAGGCGTTACCAGGAGCCGATCGACTTATCCGATAGGGACCTTCCCTGTTAGGAGACCACTTTCCAAACTTCGAACTTTTAGTCCCGATTGGTAAAATCAATTTCCATACCAAGTCTCCATCGGCAAACTCCTTAGCCTTTACTTTCTTGTCATACCATCTGGCAACTCTCTTCTTATTCTCTTCTATGCTCATCAAGGCCCTCAGCCGATGTCCTGCTAGATCATCCAACTCATTTGTCATCAAAGTAGCATAATCATCGGCAGCCAACCGATCTTGAAAAGATAATCACCTAGATCCAGCCTTAATCTCCCAAGGCAATACTGCATCATGTCCATACACCAGCTGATAGGGTGAAACTTTAGTCGACCCATGGCAAGCCATCCGGTATGACCATAAAGCTTCATTTAACAACGTATGCCACCTTCTAGGATTTTCTTCAATCTTCTGCTTAATAAGCTTAATAATTCCTTTATTAGACGCCTCGGCCTGCCCATTGGCTTGAGCATAGTAAGGAGAAGAGTTCAATACTTTAATTCCCATACCGATTACGAATTCATCAAACTCCCCTGATGTAAACATAGTACCCTGATCGGTAGTAATTGTTTGAGGAATCCCAAATCGGTAAATAATGTGCTCCTTCACAAAATCAATCATATTGGCCGATGTGACTTTCTTCAAAGGAATAGCTTCAACCCATTTAGTGAAATAATCGGTGGCGACCAAAATAAACTTATGCCCCTTGCTAGACGGTGGATAAATCTGGCCGATCAAATCAATAGCCAATCCCCGGAACGACCAAGGTTTGATAATAGGATTCATAGCCGATGCGGGTGCTCTTTGAATGTTGCCAAACTTTTGACAGCCATGACACCCTTTGAAATACTTAAAGCAATCCTCAAGTATGGTCGGCCAGTAATATCCGTTCCTCCTAATCATCCACTTCATCTTGAAAGCTGACTGATGTGCTCCACATACCCCTTCATGGATTTCTCCCATCAAACTTCTAGCTTCATCATCACCCAAGCATCGAAGAAGAATTCCATCGATAGTTTGGTAGTACAATTCATCTTCGAGGAGCACATACTTAGTAGCTTGAAACCGAACCCGCCTTTCAACCTTCTTAGATGGATCCTTTAAATAATCAACGATCTCTTTTCTCCAATCATCGGCATCAATTGCCGATATCGTATTAATCATAGGCTGATATCCCGAGGCATGCTGAGCTAACCGATTTGCCTCTTCATTATGCAATCGAGAAACATGTTCTAATCGGAAGTCTTTGAACTCTTTTAACAGTTGCATACTCCTCTCATAATAAGTTATGAGAACTCCACTCCGGCATTCATAGCTCCCAACCAATTGATTTATAACCAGCATAGAATCCCCGAAAACCTCAACGGCATCAGCATGAACTTCTCTCAACAACTCTAACCCCTTTATTAAAGCTTGATACTCAGCCTGATTATTCGTTGACGTGGCAACAATCGGCAAGGAAAACTCATATTTCCTTCCCCGAGGGGAAATTAGTACTATCCCTATTCCTGCCCCCCAGTCACATGTAGATCCGTCAAAGAAAAGTGTCCAAGGCAAAATTTCCACAGCCTTCGCTGTACCGCAATGTTGAGTCACAAAATCGGCCATAATCTGCCCTTTAACTGCCTTAGCCGATTCATAACGCAGATCGAACTCTGACAGCGCCAAAATCCATTTACCGATCCTGCCACTCATAATAGCCATGGATAGCATGTACCGGACCACATCTTCTTTGCAAATAACGGTGCATTCGGCCGATAACAAGTAATGCCTTAACTTGATACAAGAGAAATACAAGCATAAGCATAGTTTCTCAATGGCCGAATACCTGGTCTCAGCATCAATCAACCTCCTGCTTAAATAATAGATTACACGCTCTTTCCCTTCAAACTCTTGAATTAAAGCCGAACCGATGACCATCCCATCGGTAGACAAATAAAATCTGAAGGGCTTTCCTTGCTGAGGTGGAATCAGAACTGGAGGATTCACTAAATACTTCTTGATTTCATCCAGAGCCAACTGTTGCTCTTTTCCCCAAACAAACTCTTGATCGGCGTTTAGCTTAAGAAGACGACTAAAAGCACGAATTTTACCAGACAAATTAGATATAAACCTTCTGATAAAATTTACCTTGCCGATCAAGGACTGGAGCTCAGTCTTGTTACTGGGGGCCACTATCTTATTGATGGCATCAATAGATCTTCGACTTATTTCAATCCCTCTTTGATGCACCATGAAACCAAGAAATTGCCCTGCCGATACACCAAATGCACACTTATTGGGATTCATTTTTAAACCATGTTTCCTTGTGCACTTCAACACCTTTCGTAAATCGGCAAGATGCTTTGCGAAAACTCCAGACTTAACTACCACATCATCAATATAAATCTCCACCAGCTTGCCGATGAACTCATGGAAAATAAAATTCATGGCCCTTTGATATGTAGCACCAGCATTCTTTAGGCCAAAGGTCGTGACTATCCATTGAAACAATCCAACATGCCCAGGGCACCTGAACGCCGTCTTTGGAATATCTTCTTCAACCATGAATATTTGGTTGTACCCTGCATTGTCATCCATAAAGCTGATTATCCGATGTCTAGCCGCAGCGTCAACCAGCAGATCGGCAACAGGCATTGGGTATCCATCCATCGGTGTAGCTTTATTGAGATTCCTAAAATCAATGCACACCCGAAGCTTCCCGTTCTTCTTGTAGACCGGAACAACATTGGAAATCCATTCGGCATACCGACACTGCCGAATGAACTTAGCTTCAATAAGTTTGGTGATCTCGGCCTTGATATCAGGGAGGATATTAGGATTACATCGGCGAGCTGGCTGCTCATGTGGCCGAAATCCAGACTTGATAGGTAACCGATGCTCAACAATTGATCGGTCCAAACCAGGCATCTCAGTATAATCCCAAGCAAAGCAATCTTTATATTCCTTTAACAAATCGGTTAACTGTTGCTTACACTCAGAATCTAACTTAGCACTAATGAAGGTGGGTCTAGGCTTATCGCCACTACCTATATCTACTTCTACTAGACCATCGGCCGATGTGAACCCCTGGCCTAATTTTCCATCATCAGCGAACCTATCCATTAAAAACCTTCGTCAGAACCGACTGCTTGGATCGGTGGAATCTCGTAATCGGCAACCTTGAGAAAATCCTTTTCCCAAATCTCTCCTAAAATACACCTAGTCCTTTCATAGGTGTCTGCCTCTGCCGATGCGATGACATAAGAAGGATCTCCTGGAACAATCTCAATCTTGTCACATACCCACTGGACCAAGCATTGGTGCATTGTAGATGGGATGCAACAATTGGCATGAATCCAATCTCTTCCCAACAGCAGGTTGTAAGCACCCTTTCTACTGATCACAAAGAAGGTTGTCGGCAAGGTTTTGCTGCCGATGGTCAACTCTACACATATTGCCCCCTTGACCGGAGACACATTACCTTCAATGTCTTTAAGCATCATATTGGTCTTGGTCAAATCATGATCCCCTTTCCCAAGCTTCCGATACACTGCATAGGGCATGATATTAATAGCAGCTCCACCATCAACCAGAATCTTGGTCATCGGCTGACCATCCACTTTTCCTTTAACAAACAGGGCCCTGAGATGCTGCCTTTCATCGTCGGCAGGCTTCTCGAAGATAGCCGTCATCGGATCTAGAGCCAACTGAGCTATTTGGTCGGAAAACTCCACCTCATCATCGCTGGACGGCGCAAGGAACTCCATCGGCAACATAAATACCATGTTGACATCTGCCGATGGACCTTCCCCCTTAGGATCTGATCGTTGTTGATCCCCAGACTGTCCGGAGTTCTCCCCTTTGCTCAACTCTTCTCGCCTTTCGCGCTACAATCTTCTCTTCTGAGTTCTGGTCAATCCCTCTAGACACCATGGAGGAAGCTGCTGCTGCCTTGCTGACGGGCGATGATTCTCCCTTGACTCTACCCGATAAGCATTGGCATCCCTGCAAAATATGAACTCATCGGGAACTCGAGCATTTGCCATCTCTTCAAGTTCTTCCTGGTTCCTGGGAAAATAACGAACACGATCGCCAAGCCTATCGTGCACGCTGAGCCTGCCTCCCAGCCAATCATGGACAGATGCTCTCCCTCTAATCGGCCCATTGAAACGCTGATCATTATCACGATAGTACTGACCGGATCTGTCGTACCGATCATAACCGTTGCACTCAGGGCAATCCCTGACAGTGGGAAGCTTGATATTCTCCTCCCAACAATGGATGAAGAACGGGCAATTCCAGTGATCGCTATGCCGATTCCACTCCTGTCGGCGTCTTTCCTCTTCCCGACGATAATCCTCCTGCTGGCGCCGATATCGGTCCTCACGCTGCTGCCAAGTTTCCTGAGGTCTTCTGTGAGTTATAACGATACCAGATCGGGGAGGCCTTCCTGAGTTAGCTCCCTTCTGGATCAAGCCCTTTTCTTTAGCATCAGCAGTAGTGATCTGATGCTGAGGATCCACCGATGCACTTCTTTCGGCTCCTTCCGATGTCAGGACCTTGGCCTTTCCCTTAGCATCCAAAATGTTCGTTGGGAAAGGATGTTGATCAATCTTCATCGGCTTCTGGGTCTTGGAACTGTCAAACTTGATTCTTCCAGATTCTATAGCCGATTGCAACTGCTGTCTGAAGACCTTGCATTCATTGGTGTTATGAGAAGTTGCATTATGCCACTTGCAATATTTCATCTTTTTTAATTCTTCAGCCGATGGGATCACATGATTAGGGGATAGCTTAATCTGACCTTCCTGAAGTAGAAAGTCAAATATCCTATCGGCCTTAGCAGTGTCAAACGCGAACTTCTCTGGTTCTTTATGTCCAAAAGGACAAGACATCGGCTTCTTATTCTTCACCCACTCTACCAAGCCGATGACTGGTTCCTCATCAGAATCTGAACTTGTTGCTTCATCAACGAACGATACCTTTTTGTTCCATGCTCTCTTGGGCTCAAAAGGCTTGATATCTTGATCAGAAATTCTCTACACCAAATGACTTAAGCTTTCAAACTCCTGAGAAGCATACTTGTCCCTGATGTGTGGCAACAAACCTTGGAGAGCCAAATCGGCTAACTGCCAATCATCCAGAACCAGACTATAGCATTTATTCTTGACCTCCCGTATCCTCTGCACAAAACTTTCAACCGATTCATCATTGCGTTGCCTTAGTTTGACCAAATCGGTAATCTTCTTCTCATGGACCCTAGAAAAGAAGTATTTGTGGAATTGTTTCTCCAGATCGGCCCAAGTAATCACTGAGTTGGGAGGCAATGATATAAACCAGGTGAAAGCCGATCCAGACAATGATGACGAGAATAAGCGAACCCTCAACTCGTCCCTGTTACCAGCTTAGTAAAATCCGGTACCTTGTACCGATGTGGAAGCGGGATCAAATCATAGGCGGGAGGATACGGTGTCCGATAAGAGTAAGTATTGACTTTGGGTTTTATCCTGAATTGGTCTCTCATCACTTCAGCAATCTTATCGACCCAATAAGCATCGGCATCTTGCCGATGGGGCGGTTGCGGATCAGGCACCTGCTGGTAAGCTTCCACGTGTCGGTGTGGCGCACGATCTGCATGAAACACCGGGTTAATCATCTGACCCCCAATCTGTGGACCACCAAGCTGCTGCCCGCCAGTCTGTTGTACGCCGACCTGCTACCCAAGATTCATTGGCTGGTTGAGAATCCCCTGATTCTGGAATCCAGGATAGATCTGGCCTTGTTGGAACCCTGTAGCCTGATGATTCTGTTGGGGTGTTTGTGGAAAGACTTGCTGCCCAAGCCTTCCACTATTAGCGTTCATCGGCATAGGCCCTGCCGATGACTGGTAATTGGGCATTATCATTGAACTGACATACCCTGGCTGGATCATAGACCTCTGTTGCATCAGCATTGAGTCTGCCGATGCGTTAGGCATCTGGAACATTGGAGCTTGAGAATTGCCAGTGTGCGGTCTTGCAGTAGTAGTTGTAGTATACTGAGGACTCTGGTTCATCGGCATACTCGGAGGTGCCGATGCCATAGGAGTCTTGCCTCTCATGTCAGTTGTCTGCGACGTGTCCGGCGTCAAATCTGGAGGCATACCATAACCCCACCAATTAGGAGGAGTCAGTCCTGATACTGCCGATGCCAACAGATCTGTAGCGAGTTTGATTTGCCCATCTGAAGTCTGTGGATTGGTTGTCATCGGCGTAGATTGTGCATTGGTGACTCCCAACGTGCTTGGCGGAACAGGTATCTCCATGCCCGCAGCGGCCGTAGCGGCCGATGGAGCTGTGACCACTGGTGACCTCGGTTGGTGATAAGTGGGGCCCACATAATCTGGTCGCAGCTGTCCTTCTTTGAAAGTTCTTGCCACGGCATTGAAAACTGTGTTAGACAGTATACCAGCTTGGTTGATCAAAGCACGCTTTTATAGCGCTATCAACCATCTCTTGAAGCTTGCCAGGATTGGCTTCAAAAGTAACCTGCCGCGGTGCCGGCAGTGCATCCTTCTGGATCACCTCGCCACTCCTGTTCATACTGAAGGACCTCAGGCATTGCTGCTTGTAATCCTCCATGGCTTTAGCAATAGCTTGCTTCTGCTCATCCTTGAGATTGGCTTCCGTCACGGGGATGACGTTTTCTTGATCAAACTCGAAAGTCGACATGTTGATCTTGATCTTGAATCTGGTCCCACCGAGCGTGCCAAAAGATATGTTGGTGCAAAAGCTGATCTGCAAACACAAAGGGCTAATACCCGATTCAAACGTTAAGGTGTGCCAGCCGATTTGACCTTACTATCGGCAAAGGTAGTAACTCGAATACTTTGGTCCTGACAACAGCGATGCACCCAGATGCCATGGCCAAGAGGTATTCATGTGGAACTTGAGAACACACTGAGCCTAAGTCGACGAATTCCTAAGAACTCGTAGTGAAAAGGAAAAGTATGACGAAGTCGTCGGAAAAAAGTAGATGCTTGGAATATGAGTAAAAACATGTGTTTGATTGATTGATAGATGTCTCATTACAAGGCCCTAGGGTCTATATTTATACCCTGCTCAAAGAGCTACAACCAGACACGACTAGAATTCGAATTCCAAATTACACAGAATCCGTATACAAAACGATTTAAATAACTAAGGAAAGCATAAAAACTACCCCCCGTGACAAATTGGAACACTTCCACAGACCGATCGGCAGCTTCCGGACTCTCCCTCCGTATCATCGGCAGGTTCCCCTGTCATAGTCATCGGCAGAGTCCCTTGTCGTAGCCATCGGCACAGTCACATCACCACCTATAGACTTATTCACGTTCAACCCCTCCTTCATCGGCAACCATCCTCATCGGCAACTCACCCTGTAGATAAAACATCGCCGTCTTATCCTGCCAGCCTGCATTCTACTAAACATGGATACGTGTCCAAAAACGGTGTCAACAGTGACAAGAATACCCGAAGGAATATTTTTACAACTATCCTTATATGCTCAATACACAAGGTAATGTTGTAAATAATTAAAAGCTCATGTTATGATCTGATCATTGCTTATTTTAGGACACTAAGCTTGTCCTTGGGAAACCATCAATTTATGTCGGCGAAGTGGTTTCCCTTCCAACGCTGACCTATATCAAGATCAACTCAACGAGATCTACAATATTTATTATAGACATATGCATCGACAACTGCCCTTTTAAAGTTTTTATAAATAGAAAGGAAGAGGGGGGTGGAGATCTCAAGTGTGGTAATGTCGGAGAGACCCATATATTGGGAAGATGTTGCATATGAGCATGGAGCAAACGGAGTGGCTATGAAATAAATTCCATGCTCATTAATGTTATCTTCATCTCCAATCTGAATGTTTGGAGTTTCTCTTGGATTGGTCTCACCTATGTCCTCTTCTATAGTTGGATGAATCTCATCTTCAAAGGGAGACAAGAACTCATCATTTGAAATTGAGCCAAAGTCAGAATCCATTAAGGCTTCTTCCTTATCCATCCATTCTACACATTCTAGCCATTTAGAACTTGTGATCTGGAAAGGGGAGGTGTTAGAATTTTCTATATGGCTTAGCTCTCCTTCACTTGATAAGTCATCCTTGACTTCTTCACAACAGGAACCAGGACATTCTCTAAGAGAAACATTATTGCAAGGATTTGAATTCTCCCTGCTTGAAGGTCTCTTATGGAACCAGAAGTCTAAACCATCGGTATCTGAAAGATTTATGGTCGGAATTCCTTCCTCCCTTGGAGAATTTTGGGGTATTGATGGTTTAGGATCGATAGCTAAAGTTTGGGATTGAAGTGGTTGTAATTTGGCTATCGAAACTTCTTCTTGTCTAGGAACTGGTTCTTTCTCTTTCTCAGGGATATAAAAGGTAGGAGACTTTCCGCTCATTAAATCAATCAAATTCCAAGCTTCACTAGTGGATAGGTGGTGGAAAGATCCTCCAGAGGCCCCATGAAGGGTTTGCTTATTTTTCCTACTAAGGCCCTCCAAAAAATGAATTAGAAGAACTTCTTCTGGAATAAAAAGCTTTGGGCTAGTGAGAGTAAGGTTAATAAAGCAGTCCCATGATTTGTCGAGAGATTCTTCTTCCAGTTGTCTAAAAGAAAGAATCTCACGCCGAAGTTCCACCACTTTGGAGATTGGAAAATATTTAAGAAGTAAACTATTATGTAACTCGTTCCAATCTCCATGAACACTCCCTACTTTGAGTTCGTAGCAATGTCTAGCTTTTCCTGTTAAAGAGAACGGAAAGAGCTTCCATTTAAGGGTCTCATCGGACATGCCTTCTATGCGAAGGAGGTCACAGACTCTATAAAACTCTCTTAGGTGTGTGTATGGGTTTTCCTCACCTTCTCCTGATGAAGGTTGTTTTTGAACAAATTTTATGTATTCAGGGTCTATCTCAAAACTAGATGCTATGATAGGCTTTGAAGATTTTGGTGGTTTGAGATGTGTGCCCGTAGGTCTATGAAATTCATAGATAGACATGTTTGAATTCATGATAGACCAGAGATCAAGGATTAGATAAGTGGAAAGAATAGCAGAGATAAGGCAAAGGATAAAAGGAAAAATATATATATATATATTTTTTATTTTTTAGAAAATGATTAAGCTAGTTCGTAGTCAACTCAGCAATCGTTTCCCCGGCAACGGCACCAAAAATGCTTGTTGACACTTGCTAACACCACTTGAATACTAGGTTGTCATCCCCAGCATGGCACTAGAGTGTACTATGGTATTTATACGCACACAGATAATCCGCAAGCGCACGGATACCGTTGAAGCTTTTACCCAGTTAAAGGTTTTATCGTATCCACAGGGAAACGGGAGAACTGATCTACGTTCTAACTTAAACAAGATAAGTAAATAGGTGTAAATAGGAAAGATGGTAGAATCGAATAAGAACAATATTAAAGGTAAGATAACAGTGAGTGATAATATGGGAATAGAGAGTAGAGCAATCTAGTATATGGGTGATGGTAGCAGAATAGAGAGAATAACTATGGTTTCTCTACTTCAAAGGGGTATGTCAATGTCTGGGACGAACCACCTGATAAGATTACACCACAAAGGATGCTTATCCATAGGACGATAAACCCTACCCGTCCTGCTAACGAGAGGTGGACTACAGAGGACCAACGTAACTGTCACCTACGCGGCCTACCACACGATCCAGCTAGACAGGGGATATCCACAAGTAATCTAGGTCTAAGCACCACGCTTACACCTATACTACAACTCTAACCTATAGCGTCCTATGGATTAGAAGTACTCAAAAGAGTTGTGAACCAGAACATACATGATTAATAATTGCATAATGAATTAGAAGTAGATTACCAGAGTCATCCCATGAGCAAGCTTGATTAGAGCTTGATCATGACGAAGTACAACCGGAGGAAGAACCGACAGGCTGGCCTCTCCTCTAATCCTCCTTCGCTCTCCATCTTCCTACTATCTAGATCTACTCTAGTTTAGAGATGAAAGGAGAGCTCTCATCTCCAAACCCTAGCTTTTGCTCTGTCTATGAATAATTAATAATGATCAAGGGGTGCCTCCTCCAGGGGCCAAGGGGTCTGGTTATATAGTCCCCTCAAGTGAACCTAGGCCGTTGGATCAAACCGACATTGATTGGACGGTTATCCTTGATCCTTTAGGTCGGTGGAGAGTAATCCCCGAAGAGAGTCCTGTTTGGACTCCAAGTCAGGGCGGGCGCCCAAGGAAGGAGGGCGGGCGCCCTGCCTCTAGCCCCGTTCGGCCTCCGTTCATTCCTGTGGCTTCTGGAGTCTTCTAGATGATAGAAAATTGCACGGTACGTTGATATCTCTATGTAATCCCGACATGTGGGC
Organism: Sorghum bicolor; assembly: GCF_000003195.3. Taxonomy (NCBI): domain Eukaryota; kingdom Viridiplantae; phylum Streptophyta; class Magnoliopsida; order Poales; family Poaceae; genus Sorghum; species Sorghum bicolor. The sequence goes on along the minus strand of NC_012876.2, from coordinate 36,718,191 downwards.
CTTTCTTCCGTATTTCCTGATAACCCCCTGCAAAAATAGACAAACATCAAAACTCGTGGAATTCTGTCAGATAAAACCCTAAGTCTAGGTGTTGGTTGCATTTGGATCCTTTTCTTTATTTATTTGATGATTATTTTTGGTACTTAAGGACCGTCAACAGAGCTCTCCTCTCTTCTCTAAACTAGAGTAGATCTAGATAGTAGCGAGATGGAGAGCGAAGGAGGATTAGAGGAGAGGCCGGCCTATCGGTTCTTCCTTCGGTTGTACTTTGTCATGATCAAGCTCTAATCAAGCTTGCTCATGGGATGACTCTGGTAATCTACTTCTAATTCATTATGAAATTACTAATCATGTATGTTCTGGTTCACAACTCTTTTGAGTACTTCTAATCTATAGGACCCTATAGGTTAGAGTTGTAATATAGGTGTAAGCATGGTGCTTAGACCTAGATTACTTGTGGATATCCCCTGTCTAGCTGGATCGTGTGGTTGGCCGTGTAGGTGACAGTTACGTTGGTCCTCTATAGTCCACCTCTCGTTAGCAGGACGGGTAGGGTTTATCGGCCTATGGATAAGCATCCTTTGTGGTGTACTCTTATCACATGGTTCGTCCCAGACATAGACATACCCCTTTGAAGTAGAGAAACCATAGTTATTCTCTCTATTTTGCTACCATCGCCCATATACTAGATTGCTCAACTCTCTATTCCCCTATTATTACCCATTGTTATCTTACCTTTAATATTGTTCATATTCAATTCTACCATCTTTCCTATTTACACTTATCTATCTATCTTGGTTAAGTTAGAGCGTAGTTGGTTCTCCCGTTTCCCTGTGGATACGATAAAACCTTTAACTGGGTAAAAGCTTCAACGGTATCCGTGCGCTTGCAGATTATCTGTGTGCGTATAAATACCATAGTACACTCTAGTGCCATGCTGGGGATGACAACCTAGTATTCAAGTGGTGTTAGCAAGTGTCAACAATTGCTTGCTTTTGCATTAGCTTTAGAAGCTTTCTCTTCGATATCTTGCTTGTGTGGTGTATGCTAGTTATAGGTTTGATTGATGAAACGAAGAACTAGCATGCATAGGTAGTGTAACTAGACCTTTGGTTGTTTCACAAGTGGTGCTAGAACCTTGTTTATAATATTGATCTCACGGGGTGTTCTAGTTTCGTGAATGTCTAGTTACTAATGGTGCTAAGGATGGTATATATTGGCAACTCCGATTGGTATCACGCTTCAAAGGTCCATTCTTTACACCTTAGCATCATTTGGTAGAAATTGACTCCTATATTTCCTATTTAAGCATATGTGCAAGCTTTCGAATCCAAACTCTTAGCACATATGTAGGGGGAGCAATTGCTACCAATTTGGGTTTATGAAACTTGTCCATAACTTTTGCACATGGTAAAATGCTTGGACAAGCAACATAAATCTAAGAAAATTTTATTGAAAATCTTTGTAAAAAGGGTTGTCATCAATTACCAAAAAGGGGGAGATTGAAAGCCCTAGTTTGGTTTTGGATAATTGATAAAACCCTAATGCTAACCTTTATACTAAGTGTGTGTAGACTTAATGAGGTTGGTACATGCCAAGTGTTGGAGCAAGTGATGATCATGGTGATGATGGTGATGACCACAAGATGATCAAGTGCTCAACTTGGAAAAGAAGAAAGAGAAAAACAAAACCCTATGGAGATCAAGGCAAAGGTATTTCTTAGGATTTTGGTTTTGGTGATCAAGACACCATAGAGGGTGTGATCACATTTAGGATAGTGTTGACAATCCTTAATCCTCACATTTAACCGTCAACTAATCATGGAAAAGGATTCAAATGCAACCAACACCCAGACTTAGGGTTTTATCTGATAGAATTCCACGAGTTTTGGTGTTTGTCTATTTCTGCAGGGGGTTATCAGGAAATATGGAGGAAAGGCCCACACGTCGGGTTTACATAGAGATATTTATGTGCCGTGCAATTTTCTATCATCTAGAAGACTCCAGAAGCCACGGGAACGAAGCGGAGGCAGAACGGGGCCTGACCCAGGGCGCCCGCCCTAGAGACCAGGGCGCCCGCCCCCCTTTGGTGTCCAATCAGAGTCCTCTTTGCGGATTATGCTCCACCAACCTAAAGGATCAAGGATAACTGTTCAAACAATGTCGGTTTGATCCGACGGCCCAGATTCATTTGAAAAGACTATATAAGCAAGGCCCCCTAGCCCCTAGAGAACATACGTCTTCTACAGAATCAAAGTTAGGGTTTCAATTATTCATCCAAGTAGAGAGGATCCCTCTAGTTCATCTAGTTCTAGTTCTAGTTCCTCTAGTTCTAATTCTAGTTAGTTCTAGTTGTAATCTAGAAAATAGGGAGAGAGAAGAGGAGAGCGGAGGAGCCGGATCAGTCGGATCTTCCTCAACATTGTACATTTGCAGCAACTGGTTCATTCTTCATCGTTCTCCAGGTTCTTCAATTCATAATTCTTGAGTTCTTTAATTACTTTTATTTACATTTAAGTTATTTATTGGATTCCCGCTTGCATCAAGTGCTCTAGTCTTTGCAACGCTAGAGTAGTAATTAATAGATTAGACGTGGTGTTTAGTCTTGCAATTACCTGGAATTGCACCCAATCCTACGGATTGTTGTGGTAGCCCTAGGGTAGTGACAGCCCTAATGGTCGACGTATTCCACCTCGTTCGGATCGTTGTTTATAGGACCGTAGTCAGAGCTTCCTAGCCCCCTTCTCATCTCTTTCTGTGGTTAGTGTTCTGATGTCCCAAAATAAATAATCTTTGAAGTAATACTTCATTCTTAGATCAACTAGAGAACTCTCAGAAAACTTCCACTCTTCCCACCAAAAATAATTATATAGTTATCCTTGGGCGATCTTGAATCTTAATTAGTACACTCACGTTCCCTGTGGAAAATCGATACTCTGGAATACTCTCGGGTGAACGGATTTTTCTCTTTGCGTTTAAAATACCCAACAAGCTTTTTGGCGCCGTTGCCGGGGAACGGTAGCTGTGCTAGTTTCGAACCAAGTCATCTGTGCATCCTTTTTCTTTTCTTTTTTTACCACACTCACCTTACCATTTTCACCATACCACATGGATTTCACTCCTATCTATAAATTCTTTGCTCCAAAGGGCGAGTTATTAGAGCCACCACCATCATCACATCCAATTCTTACAGATGGCTACGACCTCGGCCCTGATCTAATAGCCATGATTCAGGAGCAACCCTTCTCTGGGCAAGTAGATGAAGATCCATACACCCACCTTAGAGAATTCGAGTAGTTGTGCTCTTGCCGATCTATTTCCGGCATGACATAAGAAACCCTTAAATGAAAATTATTTCCATTCTCCCTTTTGGGAAGAGCAAAAAAGTGGTATACTCATTCTGTAGGAGGCGTTAATGGAAATTGGGATGAACTTCGAGACAATTTTGTCTCAATTTCTTCCCACTTTTTCGAATCGCTGACCTTAGAATCAAAATTCTTACATTCAAACAAAGAGAGAAGGAAACTTTAGGAGCAGCTTGGGCTAGGTTCACAAGCCTTACCAATTCTAGTCCAAACCTTTACCTGTCTGACCATGTATTGTACTACCACTTTTATCGTGGTCTAAACAAGGAAGCTGCTTTTCACCTCGACATTGCATCAGGAGGCTCATTCACACACAAACTCACAGACAAGGGCAGAGCTATCCTAGAGAGAATCCTTGAAAATACCCCTTACACAGACATTTATGATGAGTTTCCTAAAGAAGAAAAAGAAGTCGAGCCTGATCCTAAACCAAAAGATGAGGAACTTGCTACCGAGTTAGAAATTTCACCTGACCCGTCCATTAATTTGGTTGTAGAGAAACCACCTGATAAGGGAATGCAAAACCAACTAAGGGATGATGAACCACCACCTTTAGAGCATCCCTTCGAATTTGAGGAAGATCTTTTTGAAGATTATGGAAACACCTCGAATTTTCCTATCCAAACACGACCTCTAGCAGGGACCACTCAATCCATTCTAAGAGTAGAATCTGTTGACATAGAACACATCAAAAGCCTTTCGGCTATTCTGAGTTATGAATGGCTAACAGAAGTTGAGCTATCTCCTGAGGTAGCTCGAATCATCACTCCTTCAACCATTCTTCTACGCCAAATTAGAGGGTCCGCTAGGAAGGTCCACTACAATCCATATGTTGGGATAAATGTTATTTCCAAGGAGTTAGCTAACACTCTTTATCCCAACGAGTCCATAACCCCATCTCAAAAACTTTTACAAAGTCCATCTAGATTAATTCTAGAAAGCCATGGGGTATTAAGGGCAGTTCCTGTTAGAATTAAGGACTATGGAATATGTCTAGATTTTCACATTTTTGACATACCGGAGATTCCTCTCTTGATTGGCAGACCAATCATGAAACTTCTACAAGAACAACCACAACGAGGTCATTTAGACTTCAAGGTTGGGAATTCCACTATTGTTGTTCCTCTTGCTAGATCAATTAACACGATAGTGGAACCCAAACTTGAACCAGATCCTATTGAGGAGATCTTAATGCTGACTCAAGAGGAGATGGCCCAACCATTCTTTAATCATGAACACTTTGTTCAAGAAGAAGAGTTGGTAGAACCCGTTGAGCTAGACAAAAATGAACAACCTTCACCTCCTTCGATAGAGTTAAAACCTCTTCCTTCTGGCCTTAGATATGTCTTTTTGCACAACAACCCAAAAACTCTAGTAATTATCAGTGACAAGCTTTCCGATTATGAAACACAACAACTTGTCACTGTTCTTGAAAGGCATAAATCAGCATTTGGCTACTCTCTCGAAGATCTCACGGGCATTAATCCCATTCTCTGCACTCATCGTATCCCTATTGATCCCAATTTTACACCTTCAAGGGAACCACAATGGAGACATAAACAATGCTATGCGAGAGGTTGTTAAGAAAGAGGTCCTCAAACTCTATCATGCTGGGATTATTTATCCTGTGCCACATAGTGAGTGGGTTAGCCCTGTCCAAGTAGTGCCAAAGAAAGGAGGAATGACGATCGTTAGGAATGAGAAGAATGAACTCATCCCTCAACGAATTGTCAATGGGTGGCGTATGTGTATTGACTATCGAAAACTTAACAAGGTTACAAAGAAAGATCACTTTCCATTACCCTTCATTGATGAAATGTTAGAACGGCTTGCAGACCACTCTTTCTTTTGTTTCCTTGATGGTTATTCTGGATATCACCAAATCCCAATCCACCCAGATGACCAAGAAAAGACTACCTTTACATGCCCGTATGGAACTTATGCATACCGACGAATGTCGTTCGAATTGTGCAATGCTCCAGCTTCTTTCCAACGGTGCATGATGTCTATTTTCTCGGACATGATTGAGAAGATCATGGTGGTTTTCATGGATGATTTTACCGTCTATGGCTAAACCTTCGATCATTGTTTGGAGAATTTAGATAGAGTCTTGCAGAGATGTGAAGAAAAGCACTTAATCCTCAACTGGGAGAAATGCCATTTTATGGTTCAGGAAGGAATAGTGCTAGGACATAAAGTGTCCGAACGTGGTATAGAGGTGGACAAAGCAAAGATTGAAGTTATTGAAAAACTTCCACCTCCCACGAATGTGAAAGGAATCCATAGCTTTTTGGGACATGCAGGGTTTTATAGACGCTTTATCAAGAACTTCTCTCAAATTGCCAGACCCCTAACTAGTCTCCTAGCTATGGATGTACCTTTCATCTTTAGTGATGAGTGTCATGAATCTTTCCAAACTCTTAAGAAAGCACTCATGTCAGTCCCGATTATCCAACCACCTAATTGGAATCTTCCTTTTGAGATCATGTGTGATGCTAGTGATTTTGCGGTTGGTGCCGTTTTAGGACAAACCAAGGATAAAAGGCATTATGCCATATCCTACGCTAGCAAAACCTTGTTTGGACCACAACTCAATTACACTACAACTGAAAAAGAGCTTTTGGCTGTTGTCTTTGCTATAGACAAGTTTAGATCTTACTTATTGGGGGCAAAGATAATCATCTATCCAGACCATGCTGCTCTCAAGTACCTCCTCACTAAGAAAGATGCTAAGCCTCTTCTATTTCGATGGATTCTTCTACTCCAAGACTTTGACATAGAAATCTGAGATAGGAAGGGAGTAGAGAATTCCGTAGCTGACCACTTGTCTAGGCTTCAATATAAGGAAACACATGATGAGCTTCCCATAAATGACTACCTAAGGGATGACACCCTGCTTAAGATAACACATGCAGATCCATGGTACGCAGACATCGTAAACTTTATAGTAAAAGGCTATGTCCCACCTGGTACAAACAAAAGGAAGTTGCTTCATCATAGTCATTTCCACCTTTGGGATGAGCCATATATTTTTTGAGTCTGCGCTGATGGACTCTTGTTGACACCGTTTTTGGACACGTACCCAGGATCGGTAGAGTATAGATCGGCAAGATAAGGCAACAGTAACTGGTCTGCAGGGGAGTTGCTGATGAAGGTGGTTGCCGATGAAGGGACAGCTGAATGTGACTAAGTCTATGAGTGGTGACGCGTTCATGCCGATGGTCAGCGTTGGCCTTTGTCGATGGGTACGATGAGGAGTCTGCCGATGACTCAGAAGGAGAACATGAAGGTTGCCAATTGGTCCATGGTGGTGTCCCAGTTTGTCACAGAAGGATAGTTTTGTGCTTTCCTTAGTTATTTAAATTGTTTTGTATACGGATTCTGTTTAATTTGGAATTCGAGTCCTAGTCGTGTCTGATTGTAGCTCTTTGAGCAGGGTATAAATGTATACCCTAGGGCCTTGTAATGATCAATCAATCAATCAATCAAACATAAGTTTTTACTCATATTCTAGCATCTACTTTTTCAACGACTTCGTCATATTTTCCTTTCCATTACGAGTTCTTAGGAGTTCGTCGACTTATGCTCGGCGTATTCTCGAGTTCCGTGTGAATACCTCTTGGCCGTGGCATCCGGGCGCATCGCTGTTGTCGGGACCAAAGTATTCCAGTTATCACCTTTGCCGATAGTAAGGTCAAATCGGCTGGCACGCCTTAACGTTTGAATCGGGTATTAGCCCTTTGTGTTTGCAGATCCACTTTTTGCATCAACACATCTTTTGGCACGCCCGGTGGGACGAGATTCAAGACCAAGATCGACATGGCAACTAGTGATTTCGACTTGGAGAATGTTATCCCCGTGACGGAAGCTAGTCTCAAAGATGAGCAGAAGCAAGCTATTGCAAAAGCTATGGAGGATTACAAGCAACAATGTTTCAAGTCCTTCAGCATAAATAGGAGTGGCGAGGTGATCTAGAAGGAAGCACTGCCGATGCCTCGGCAGGTTACTTTTGAAGCCAATCCTAGTAAACTTCAAGACATGGTTGATGGTGCTGTTAACCGTGCCTTGATCAATCAAGCTAGTGTGCTGTCCAATACAGTTTTCAATGCCGTGGTTAGAACTTTCAAAGAAGGACAATTGCCACCAAATTATGTGGGCCCTTCTCATCATCAGCCAGGATCACCGGTGGTCACAGCTCCATCGGCTGCAGCGGCCGCTGCGGGCACAAAAACTACTATTCCCCCAAGCACGTTAGGAGTCACTAACGCGCAATCCACGCCAATGCCGGCCATTACATCAACATCAGATGAGTCGATCAAGCTCACCACAGACCTGTTGGCATCGGCAATGTGGGGATCTGTTTCTCCTAACTGGTGGGGTTTTGGTGTGCCTCCAGAGTTCATGTTGAAGACACCTAGTACATCTCAAACGGCTGATATGAGAGGCAAGGCTCCTATGGCAATGGCACCTCCAAATATGCCGATGAACCAGAGTCCCCAGTATACAACAACTACTACTGCAAGACCTTACACTGGGAATTCTCAAGCACCAACGTTCCAGATGCCTAATGCATCGGCAGATTCAATGCCGACGCAACAGAGGTTTATGACTCAGTCAGGGTATGTCAATTCAATGATGATGCCTAATTACCAGATATCGGCAGGGTCTATGCCGATGAATGCTAATAGTGGATGGCCTGGGCAGCAAGTCTTTCAACAAATGCCCCAACAGAATCATCAGGCTACAGGGTTTCAACAAGGCAAGATCTATCTCGGGTTTTAGAATCAAGGGTTGCCCAACCAGCCGATGAATCTTGGTCAACAGTTTGGTGGTCAGACAATCAACCCCATGTTCCATGCAGATCGTGCGCCTCAACGACATGTGGAAGTGTATCAGCAGGCGCCAAATCCACAGCCACCCCATCGGCAAGATGCTGATGCTTATTGGGCCGATAAGATTGCTGATGTAATGAGGGACCAATTTGGGATGAAACCCAAAGTCAACACTAACTCTTATCGGACACCGTATCCTCCTGCATATGATTTGATTCCACTTCCAAATCGGTACAAGGTACCAGATTTCACTAAGTTTTCTGGACAGGATGACACATCAACCATGGAACATGTTAACAGGTTCATCATCCAATGTGGAGAAGCTGCTAACAGGGATGAATTGAGGGTTCGACTGTTTTCATCATCTTTGTCTGGATCGGCTTTCACTTGGTTTATATCATTGCCTCCTAATTCAGTGATTACTTGGGCCGATGTGGAGAAGCAGTTCCACAAGTACTTCTTTTCTGGAGTCCATGAGAAGAAGATTACCGATTTGGTCAGATTGAAATAGCGTAATGATGAATCGGTTGAAAGTTTTGTGCAGAGATTGCGGAAAGTCAAGAACAAATGCTATAGTCTAGTTTTGGATGATCGACAGCTAGCCGATTTGGCTTTCCAGGGTCTGTTGCCACATATCAGGGACAAATATGCTTCTCAAGAGTTCGAGAGCTTGAGCCACTTGGTCCAGAGGATTTCCGACCAGGATATCAAACCCTTTGAACCCAAGAGAGCTTGGAACAAAAAGGTGTCATTTGTTGATGAGGCAGCAAGCTCAGATTCTGATGAAGAGCCAGTCATCGGCTTGGCAGAATGGGTAAAGAATAAGAAGCCGATGTCTTGCCCTTTTCGGCACAAAGAGCCAGAGAAGTTCGCATTTGACATCACCAAAGCCGATAGGATATGTGACTTTCTACTTCAGGAAGGTTAGATCAAATTGTCACCCAATCATGTAATCCCATCGGCTGAAGAATTAAAGAAGATGAAGTTTTGCAAATGGCACAATGCAACTTCTCACAGCACCAATGAGTGCAAAGTTTTTAGACAACAGCTGCAATCGGCTATAGAATCTGGGAGCATCAAATTTGACAGCTCCAAAACTCACAAGCCGATGAAGATTGCTCAACATCCTTTCCCAACAAACATGCTGGATGCTAAGGGAAAGGCCAAGGTCTTGACATCGGAAGCAGCTGAAAGAAGTGCATCGGTGGATCCTCAGCATCAGATCACTACTGCCGATGCAAAAGGGAAAGGCTTGATCTAGGAGGGAACTAACTTGGGAAGGCCTCCCCGATCTGGTATTGTAATAACTCACAGAAGGCCTCGGGAAACTTGGCAGCAACGTGAGGATCGGTATCGGCGCCAGCAAGAAGACTATCATCGGGAAGAAGAAAGACGCCGTCAAGAGTGGAATCGGCACAAGGATCACTGGAACTGCCTATTCTTTATCCATTGCTGGGAGCAGAACATCAAGTTGCCCACTGTTAGAGATTGTCCTGAGTGCAATGGTTATGATCGATATGACAGATCCGATCGGCGCTATCACAATGATGATCGGCGATTTAATGGGCCGATTAGGGGGAGAGCGTCCGTTCATGATCGGCTGGGGGGCAGGCTCAGTGTGCACGATAGGCTTGGTGATCGTGTTGAATATTTTCCCAGGAACCAGGAAGAGCTTGAAGAGATGGCTAATGCACGAGTTCCCGATGAATTCATATTTTGCAGAGATGCTAATACTCATCGGATGGAGTCAAGGGAATATCGTCGTCCATCGGCTAGGCAGTCACCACTTCCCTCATGGTGTCCGGAGGGGTTGACTAAAACACAGAAAAGGAGGCTGCAGCGCGAAAGACGAGCAGAGCTGAGCAAGGGCGAGAACTCTGGCCAATTTGGGGATCAGCAACAATCGGATCCTAAGGGGCAAGGGCCATCGGCAGATGTCAACATGGTATTTATGTTGCCGATGGAATTCCTTGCGCCATCCAGCGATGATGAGGAGTTAGGGTTTTCCGACCAGATAGCTCAGTTGGCTCTGGATCCGATGACGACTATCTTTGAAAAGCCTGCCGACAATGAAAGGCAGCATCTTAAAGCTTTGTTTGTCAAAGGAAGGGTTGATGGTCAGCCAATGACCAAGATATTAATTGATTGTGGAGCCGCTATCAACATCATGCCATATGCGGCATATCGGAAGCTTGGAAAAGGAGATCAAGATTTGACCAAGACCGATATGATGTTAAAGGACATCGAGGGAAATGTGTCTCCGGTTAAGGGGGCAATTTGTGTCGAGTTGACCATCGGTAGCAAAACCTTGCCGACAACATTCTTCGTGATCAGTGGAAAAGGTGCCTATAATCTGTTACTAGGGAGAGATTGGATTCATGCCAATTGTTGCATCCCGTCTACAATGCACCAATGCTTGGTTCAGTGGGTAGGTGACAAGATTGAGATTGTCCCGGGAGATTCTTCTTATGTCGTCGCATCGGCAGAAGCAGACACTTATGAAAGGACTAGGTGTATCTCAGGAGAAATTTGGGAGAAGGATTTTCTCAAAGTTGCCGATTATGAAATTCCACCAATCCAAGCAGTCGGTTCTGATGAAGGTTTTTAATGGATAGGTTCGCCGATGATGGAAAATTGGGCCAGGGATTCACATCGGCCGATGATTTGGTAGAAGTAGATATAGGTAGTGGTGATAAGCCTAGACCTACTTTTATTAGTGCTAAGTTAGATTCCGAGTGTAAGCAACAGTTAACTGATTTGTTAAAGGAATATAAAGATTGCTTTGCTTGGGATTATACTGAGATGCCTGGTTTGAACCGATCTATTGTTGAACATCGGTTGCCTATCACGTCTGGATTTCGGCCACATCAACAGCCAGCTCGCTGATGTAATCCTAATATTCTTCCTGATATCAAGGCCGAAATAACTAAACTTATTGAAGCTAAATTTATTCGGCAGTGTCGTTATGCTGAATGGATTTCCAATGTTGTTCCAGTCTACAAGAAAAATGGAAAGCTCCGGGTTTGTATTGATTTCAGGAATCTCAATAAAGCTACACCAGTGGATGGATACATGATGCCGGTTACCGATCTGCTAGTTGACGCTGCGGCTGGGCATCGGATCATCAGCTTTATGGATGGCAATGCAGGGCACAATCAGATATTCATGGCTGAAGAAGATATTCCAAAACTGCATTTAGATGTCCTGGTCATGTTGGGCTATTTGAATGGATAGTCATGACCTTTGGCTTGAAAAATGCTGGTGCTACTTATCAGAGAGCTATGAATTTTATCTTTCATGAGTTCATCGGCAAGCTGGTAGAAATTTATATTGATGATGTGGTGGTTAAGTCTGGAGACTTCACAAAGCATCTTGCCAATTTGCGAAAGGTGTTAGAATGCACGAGGAGGCATGGTTTAAAAATGATTCCCAATAAGTGTGCATTTGGTGTATCGGCAGGACAATTCCTTGGTTTCATGGTGCATCAAAGGGGGATTGAAATTAGTCAGAGATCCATTGATGCTATCAATAAAATAGTTGCTCCTACCAACAAGACTGAGCTCCAATTCTTGATCGGCAAGGTAAATTTTATCACGAGGTTTATATCTAATTTGTCTAGTAAAATTCGTGCTTTCAGTCCTTTACTTAAGTTGAAAGATGATCAAGAGTTCGTCTGGGGGAAAGAGCAACAATTGGCCTTAGATGAAATCAAGAATTATTTGGTAAATCCTCCAGTTCTGATTCCAACTCAGCAAGGAAAGCCCTTCAGGTTATATTTGTCTACCGATGGGGTGGTCATCGGTTCGGCTTTAATTCAAGAATTTGAAGGGAAGGAACGTGTGATTTACTATTTAAGCAGGAGATTGGTTGATGCTGAGACCAGGTATTCGGCCATTGAAAAGTTATGTTTGTGTCTTTATTTCTCATGTATTAAGTTGAGACACTATTTGTTATCGGTTGAATGCACTGTCATATGCAAGGATGACGTGGTCCGATATATGCTGTCTATACCGATTATGAGTGGCAGGATCGGTAAGTGGATTTTGGCACTGTCAGAACTCGATTTGCGTTACGAATCGGCTAAAGCGGTTAAGGGACAGATTATGGCCGATTTTGTAACTCAGCATTGTGGTACAGTGGAGACTTTGGAAATTGTACCTTGGACGCTCTTCTTTGATGGATCCACGTGTGACCGGGGGGCAGGGATCGGCATAGTGTTAATTTTCCCTCGGGGAAGGAAGTATGAGTTCTCCTTGCCGATTGTTGCCACGTCAATAAATAATCAAGCTGAGTATCAAGCTTTGATAAAGGGGTTGGAATTATTAAGGGAAGTTCATGCTGATGCTATTGAAATCTTCAGGGATTCTATGCTGGTTATAAATCAATTGGCTGGAAGCTATGAATGCCAAAGCGAAGTCCTGATAACTTATCACGAAAGGAGTATGCAACTCTTAAAGGAATTCAATTATTTCCGGTTGGAGCATGTTCCTCAGTTGCATAATGAAGAGGCTAACCGGTTGGCTCAACATGCCTCGGGATACCAACCCATGATAAACGTAGTATCGGCAATCAGTGCCGATGATTGGAGAAAAGAAATTATTGATTATTTAAAGGATCCATCTAAGAAAGTTGAGAGACGTGTTCGGTTTCAAGCCACCAAGTATGTGCTCCTCGAAGATGAATTATATTATCGAACAATTGATGGAGTTCTTCTCAAATGCTTAGGTGATGATGAGGCTAGAAGTTTAATGGGGGAAATCCATGAAGGAGTGTGTGGAGCACACCAGTCGACATTTAAGATGAAGTGGATGATCAGAAGAAATGGGTATTATTGGCCGACTATACTTGAGGATTGTTTTAAGTATTTCAAAGGGTGTCAAGGATGTCAGAAGTTTGGTAATGTTCAAAGGGTACCCGCATCGGCCATGAATCCCATTATTAAACCTTGGTCGTTCCGAGGATGGGCTATTGACTTGATCGGCCAGATTTATCCGCCATCCAGCAAAGGACATAAGTTTATTTTGGTTGCTACCGATTATTTCACCAAATGGGTTGAAGCTATTCCTTTGAAGAAAGTTACATCGGCAAATATGATTGATTTTGTGAAAGAGCATATTATCTACCGATTTGGAATTCCTCAAACAATTACTACCGATCAGGGTACTATGTTTACGTCAGGGGAGTTTGATGAGTTTGCAATCGGTATGGGAATTAAAGTATTAAATTATTCTCCTTATTATGCTCAAGCTAATGGGCAGGCCGAGGCATCTAACAAAGGAATCATCAAGCTCATTAAATGAAAAATTGAAGAAAATCCTAGGAGGTGGCACACGTTGTTAAATGAAGCTTTATGGTCGTATCGGATGGCTTGTCATGGGTCAATCAATGTTTCACCTCATCAGTTGGTGTATGGACATGATGCAGTATTACCTTGGGAAATTAAGACTGGGTCTAGGCGATTATCTTTTCAAGATCAATTGGCTGCCGATGATTATGCTACTTTGATGACAGATGAGTTGGATGACCTGGCAGGGCATCGGCTAAGAGCTTTGATGAGTATAGAAGAGAATAAGAAGAAAGTTGCCAGATGGTATGATAAGAATGTAAAATCTAAGGTGTTTGCCGACGGAGACTTAGTATGGAAATTAATCTTACTGATCGGGACTAAAAGTTCAAAATTTGGGAAGTGGTCTCCTAATTGGGAAGGTCCCTATCGGGTAAATCGGTCTGCTCCTGGCAATGCCTATATCTTAGAAACTATCGAAGGAGTTGAATTTCCCAGAGCGTTGAATGGCAAGTATTTAAATAAGTATCACCCAAGCATATGGGTTGATGCATAAGAGTTTAAAATGTCGATAACATTCCTATCGGCTAGATCAAAGTGTGTCTGGGGCTAAACTCAATGTTTTTAAAAGGTGCCGATAACAGTCCTATCGGCTAGACCAAAATATCGGGAGGATTGGAAAGAAGAAAGCAGGGTATGTCGCCGATGAAGAGTTCACATGTTCAACAGCGCCTGGATCGTCGATATGGCGCGTAGACGGATCTAGTTGACTTCTTCTATTTCCTTCACGTCATCATCGGCAGAACCTTCCACTGGTTTCAGCTTCTTCTTCATCTGCAGTGCTTGATGGGCTTGGATATTTCGCTCTTGTTCAAGAAGCTTGATCGTTTCAGGCAGCTGGCTTTCTTCTTGTTGGGCTTAAGACAAGGCTTCTTCTACTTGTTTGAGTTCTGCCAACAGGGCTTCCCTTCTCGCCGATAGATCAGAAATCTTTTGCTTCAATACATCTCCTGAGGATGTCAAAATGCTGATGCTCTTGTGCTTCTCATTGGCAAGGAGCTTTATTTTCATCATCTCCTCAGAGAGCTGAGCGTGGACAGCCTTTTGGTACTGCAGTTGACGACTCTCTAGGTGTGCAGCTTGAAAAATGATTTCTTCGGCATCAGCGGGAATTTGGCCTCTGAGGGACTTGAACAAGGCCTTGGCCGGATCGGAGTCATCGACCAATTGTGCTGTGTCTTGATGGAGGAGGCCTGATAATTCTTCTAACTTTGCTCTGATTTCTACCGATGTGATTCCAATTGCTCGAGAAGAACTTGCCTCCACGCCTTCATCCTCAGAGATGTCGATGGCGAAGGAGAACAGGCTGTCAGGAGAGTCTTGTTCCTAAAAAAGAAAATAAAGTAAGTTATTCTATGATCAAGCACTGGTAAACAATACGGGTAGAGATTAGGTAACTTACTTGCTTCAGAGCTATCTGTCGCCTCTGACCGGTTGAAGCCGATGGAATTACGGGCTGATCGGCTGGAGTTGCCGATGAGATTATGTCAGCTGAAAGAGTAACAGAGATAATTATAAGACGGAAAAGTAGGTTCATCGGCAATGATTTCATAGAGAGTATGTTACCTTGAGGGGGAGCAATACTTGTTTGGATTGAGGAAACTACCGATGCTATGATTGAGCTTGCTGGATCGGCAGTTTGCTCGTGCACGTCAGCCGATGTGTCTTCTGGCTGAGGTTCCTCTGGCTGGGGTTCTTCTGCGTGAGGTTCTTCTTGTGGCTGAGGAGGATATGGTGCTTGTTGTATCTGGATTCTGGAGAAGAAGGAGAAGATTCCACTGGGAATGGAGACACTGAGGGAGGGGAAGGTATTGCTGTTTTCTGGCGCTTCGCCTGGGTTCTGGTACTCTTGGAACTTTTCCTCTTTGCTTGGCTGGACTGGGGGGCATCGGCAGTCACACCTCTGGTCTTTACCGATGTGCCGGTTTGCTGATACAACAATGAAAATTTGTGAGTGCAAGTATAACAGATGTAAGAATGGAATCGGTATGGGTAAAAGAATTTGAAAATTTACCTTGAAAGCTTTTGCTAAAGTAGAGGCAGCTACCGATGGAGATGCCTTCGTCCGCTTGGTGGTGACTTTCTTGAGACGTACACCCCGATGCATTATAGCGGCCAGGGATGGAGAGTTGTTGCCGATCAAAGAAATCGGACCCGATGGAAGGAGCTCAATCGGCTTACCACTCCTGCTGACCGAGGGGGCGTGTGTTATCAACCTGTAATATAACACACAAAGTGAGTTACCGATGGAAGTAAAAATGAAAGGATTGAAACATCGGTTTGGAAATACTTACAGTGTTATCGGGGACTCTGTACTGGGGGTCGATCATGCCGCGGTACATGAGAGCCGATTTGCAGAACAAATGCTCTTTCCATTCTTCCCACCATTGTTTATATGCCTTAGTAATGAAGAGGGCCGGGACCCAAGCCGATAGATTGACATCTGTATCGGCATTCGGTGGGAGTTGGGCTACTCTAATCCACTCGAGATAATTGGTGATGATCTCCCTTAGCTTTATCACATCGGCATAGCAGAGTGCAATCGGCAGTTGGCCAAAAGCTAGTTGACGAGCTAGTGCCGATGGGTTGTAGAATTCGTAGGTCTGGATGGAAGCTTTTCCACCACCAAAGAAGTTAACTGGTATGGCCCTTGGGGCGATGATTGCCATCATCACATCGTGATCCTTGTTGAGAGCATCATTGAACGGGTGGAAGACCAAAGGAAATCTAGTGTCCGGATCTTCATAAGGCATCCATGCTCGTTGATCTCTGGTCAGGCCTTCGTATAGAGTCTGAAAGAATCGGCTAACCTGGTCTGCGTTACCACCTGTACCAGGTAAAACTATGGCAGCCTCACCAAAGTTCAAAGGAGGACGAGTTGCCGATTCTTCTTCGTCCAGTTCATAATCCTCGGCTATGTCCCTGGGGAAGCGTTGTGCGAAGAGGTCGAACTCAAGACGCTTGTGCATATGGAGGCTAAGCCACATATTGATATACCACCAGGGACCCCCTAAGTTGCAGATGGGTTGGCCGAGCAGGAGTTTCCTGGCTACTTGATGGAGGAGGTGGTAAGCCGATCCGAGCAAGTATCGGCCGAGGGGAAATCAGCCACCATTAGCTAATCTTTCTGCTGCTGCTAAGTAGACAGAAGTTGGTCCTACCGATCGACCACAAAATACAAATTTGTCCAACCACATGTTTAGGAAGGTGGTCTGTTCCTTTATGTTGACAGGGCCTGTTCGTTGGTATTTCTGGATGTACCCTGACCAACTGCCGATGGAACGAGTTTCTACCTTAGCACTGGGTTTGGTATCAAACAGGTGGGTGCTATCGGCAGAAGATACATCTAAACCGGTGAGCATAAGCACATCGGCAAGCATGGGGGAAGCAGGACCATGGACAAACATAAAAGCATTGAGTGTGTCTGACCAGAAATATGATGCAGCAATCAACAATGATTCATTCCTATCCATATCGGCAAGGGACAGCCTGATGCATTGATCCAATTTTCGCTCACCCCACTGAACTTCATTTGAATGGCTGACTCTCAAGAACCAATCCTTCCATCCCTTGGTAGGACTGGGCCAGGAACGGAAGGCATCCTTCCACACATCTAGAGAAAAATTCTTGGCTCTAAAGGGGATTCTGTTTGTCTCTGCGTTGATCAGATCGGTAGGATCTGGGTTCCCTAGCAGACCGAGACATTGGAGGTGTGGTTGATCGGTAGGGATGACAATTCTATTGGACAGATCCTAATAGTTTTTGGGGTAAAAAGAAGAGCAAAAAGAAAAAAAAGTATTCAGTAAGATGAACTGCGGATGAACAGGAGTGCAGTGAAAATACAAGAGAGAAGTAGAACTGACCTCAGGCACGATGAAGTTGACGGCCATCTCCTAGTAGGGGAGAAGATTGAGAACTTGGGGGTTGTTGGAGGAGGTTCTTGTTGAAGTTCTTGGAGCTCTCGAACAGTGCTGCCGCCAGAAAAGCAGGGTTGGGGCTGTAGAATGATGCGGTGGAGAAGGAGTACCCGAGAAGGAACTATTTATAGGACAAAATGGGCAAGGGCAAATTTGACTTATCTCTTCGCCGTATCCATGAAATCCGAGGATACTCGGGTGGATATGGTAACTGTTCGCACGGTAATCAAGGGATTGCGCAGGTGATTTGACAGGAAGCGTTCATAATCTGGAGATATTTCACTGTGCGGGATTTCCTGGTCGGTCCATCGGCAGCTCCTTCTAACAGTAATATTGTCGATGGGCGAATAAAGTGGAGATGTCCAGTTTGAGAGGTTGAGGAATTCAAGGAATCTACAGAAGAATCGGGCCAGAGTTGTTTGATTTCAACGGTCGGTTACTAAATTGAGAGGATTAATTGCGGAAAGGCATCATTACTGCAGAGAATTTCGGAGCATTAATGATTTTATACTCCAAAATTTGTTGGCATGTGTTGACACCATATTTGGACACGTACCCAGGATCGGTAGAGTATAGATCGGCAAGATAAGGCAACAATAACTGGTCTGTAGGGGAGTTGCCGATGAAGGGACACCTGAATGTGACTAAGTCTATGAGTGGTGACGCGTTCATGCCGATGGTCAGTGTTGGCCTTTGTCCATGGCTACGATGAGGAGTCTGCCGATGACTCAGAAGGAGAACATGAAGGTTGCCGATTGGTCCATGGTGGTGTCCCAGTTTGTCACGGAAGGATAGTTTTGTGCTTTCCTTAGTTATTTAAATTGTTTTGTATACGGATTCTGTTTAATTTGGAATTCGAGTCCTAGTCGTGTCGGACTGTAGCTCTTTGAGCAGGGTATAAATGTAGACCCTAGGGCCTTGTAATGATCAATCAATCAATCAATCAAACATAAGTTTTTACTCATATTCCAGCATCTACTTTTTCGACGACTTCGTCATATTTTCCTTTTCATTACGAGTTCTTAGGAGTTCGTCGACTTAAGCTCGGCGTATTCTTGAGGTCCGCGTGAATACCTCTTGGTCGTGGCATCCGGGTGCATCGCTGTTGTCGGGACCAAAGTATTCGAGTTATCACCTTTGCCGATAGTAAAGTCAAATCGGGTGGCACGCCTTAACGTTTGAATCGGGTATTAGCCCTTTGTGTTTGCAGATCCACTTTTTGCATCAACAACTCTTGAGAAGGTGTGTTCCTATGGATGAGGCTACTCAAATTATGGAAAGATGTCATGCCTCGCCATATGGAGGACACTATGGAGCATTCCGGACACAGGCTAAAATTTGGCAAAGTGGCTTTTTCTGGCCAACGATGTATGAAGATACAAAGGACTTTGTTAGGAGATGCCACCGATGTAAAAAACATGGCAATATCAACTCACGAAATGAAATGCCTCTCACAAATAATCTTCAAGTAGAACTTTTCTATGTTTGGGGCATTGATTTTATGGGGCCATTTCCTATGTCCGGGAATTGCGAGTATATCTTAGTAGCTGTGGACTACGTGTCCAAATGGGTAGAAGCCCTACCTTGTCGATCAGCTGATTCAAAACATGCCAAGAGAATGTTCCATGAAGTAATCTTTCCTCGCTTTGGTATACCCTGGATAGTTATAAGCGATGGAGGTTCCCACTTCATCGACAAAATCTTCCGGAAATACCTAGCCAATCATGGAGTTCGACACAACGTCGCAACACCATACCATCCTCAGACTAGCGGTCAAGCCGAAACATCTAACAAACAAATCAAAAATATTTTACAAAAGACCGTAGATGAGATGGGTAAGGGGTGGAAGGACAAACTTCCTAATGCACTTTGGGCATATAGAACTGCATTCAAAACACCCATAGGCATGTCACCTTATCAACTTGTATATGGAAAAACTTGTCATTTGCCTGTGGAAGTAGAGTTTAAGGCTCATTGGGCACTCAAGAAATGGAACATGGATCTCCACCTCGCTAGCGAGAATCATCTGATGCAACTATCTGAGCTAGAAGAATGGAGAGAGAAAGCCTACCACAATTCAAGGATCTATAAAGAGAGAACAAAATGATGGCATGATAAGAGAATCAAGCACAAGGAGTTTAAGCCTGGAGATAAAGTTCTACTATTAAATTCAAGAGTTAAGCTCTTTGGGCATGGTAAGCTACGAAGTAAGTGATGGACCAAACAAGGTTATTGACACTTCAACTCATGGAGCCATTACCATCCAAGACGACATAGGTAACACTTTTAAGGTAAATGGTCAATGCTCGAAAATCTATCTCGAGCAACAAAACAACCTGGTAGAGGAACTTGATGTGATTGAGTTCATAGAATTCTCATAAGCTCTAGACAATTACCAAACCCTTAACATGCTCCACGAGTTTTGTTGTCTATTTGGGTTGTGCAGGATTTTGAGGCTTAAGAAGAGTGAGACCAAACATGCAGGCACAAGAGTGAACGACTATGTCAACATCCAGCTTGGGGGAGGCACCCCCACGTGTATCTAGATAAGTATTACATTTTCTTTCTTGGTTTTATTTACTAGTATTCAGAAATCAATAAAAAAATGCATAATCATGAAACCAAACAAAGTTTTTTTTGAGTAATATACAATAGTTTTGTGTAATCCTAAGTTTTAAATAAAATAAAAAGAAAAGTTTGATCCAAAGTCTAGGTAATTGACAAACATGATATGAGAAGGTCTGAGCTACTATTTAACTTGTTCCAAGTTTCGCTAGAGTTCCGGAGATTTTATCTTTTCAAAATCTAAAAATTCATAAAAAAATGAGATCATGTTTTAATATAAATATTAAAACTGTGGGCACTTGATTTGTCCAAGCCATTGTTAATTCTTGTAGTTTTGGTTGAGAGAATTATCATGCTCCAAAGATCAAGATCTTTTTGTTTTGAAAATATAAAAGATTCACTCTTCCAAAGTATTATTGCGTTTGAGGCATGGGACTATGCAAAAATTTGATTCGAAAAAAAAGAGTGAGACAAGAGGTAAAAATGGACAAGTGTGCGATAGTAGAATTAGGGGTACTTGGTGCCCACTTAAAAAAAAGAAAGAAAGAAAAAAATGAATGATAGCCCATGGTCCCTTAATAAGCAATATTCCAGTAAGAGATGACAAACTTTTCAAAAAGGTCAAAGGTCTTGATCTAGGAGTATGACATCCCTCTCCCTTGCTTCGAGCATTGACATAGCAAAATGCAAAGTAAGTATGCTAAAACTTTTAAAGCTCTATTTATATATCTCTCGAGAAGGAGGCAAATGCCTCAGTTTTATTTTGGGAACTTATAAAAAACTCCAGAACAAAGGTAAGACGAAGAACTTGAGACATAGTGCTTGACTTGATCGTTCTGTTTTTCAATCACTTAAGACCTTAGTGATAACTTAAAGACCCTGTAGGAAGAGGCATACAAGTAACCCCTGTTTTCTTGCTGATTTTAGCTTTGCTCAGGGACGAGCAAAGGTTAAGCTTGGGGGAGCTTGTTGACGATCCTTAATGCTCACATTTAACCATCAACTAATCATGGAAAAGGATTCAAATGCAACCAACACCCAGACTTAGGGTTTTATCTGACAGAATTCCACGAGTTTTGGTGTTTGTCTATTTCTGCAGGGGGTTATTAGGAAATATGGAGGAAAGGCCCACACGTCGGGTTTACATAGAGATATTAATGTGCCGTGCAATTTTCTATCATCTAGAAGACTCCAGAAGCCACGGGAACGAAGCGGAGGCAGAACGGGGCCTGGCCCAAGGCGCCCGCCCTAGAGACTAGGGCGCCCGCCCCCCTTTGGTGTCCAATTAGAGTCCTCTTCGCGAATTATGCTCCACCGACCTAAAGGATCAAGGATAACCGTTCAATCAATGTCGGTTTGATCCGACGGCCCAGATTTATTTGAAAAGACTATATAAGCAAGGCCCTCTGGCCCCTGGAGAACATACCTCTTCTACAGAATCAAAGTTAGGGTTTCAATTATTCATCCAAGTAGAGAGGATCCCTCTAGTTCATCTAGTTCTAGTTCTAGTTCCTCTAGTTCTAGTTCTAGTTAGTTCTAGTTCTAATCTAGAAAATAGGGAGAGAGGAGAGGAGAGCGGAGGAGGAGCCGGATCTGTCGGATCTTCCTCAACAGTGTACATTTGCAGCAACTGGTTCGTTCTTCATCGTTCTCTAGGTTCTTCAATTCATAATTCCTGAGTTCTTTAATTACTTTTATATACATTCAAGTTATTTATTGGATTCCCGCTTGCATCAAGTGCTCTAGTCTTTGCAACGCTAGAGTAGTAATTAATAGATTGACGTGGTGTTTAGTCTTGCAATTACCTAGAATTGAACCCAATCCTGCGGATTGTTGTGGTAGCCCTAGGGTAGTGACAGCCCTAACGGTCGACGTATTCCACCTCGTTCGGATCGGTGTTTGTAGGACCGTAGTCAGAGCTTCCTAGCCCCCTTCTCATCTCTTTCTGTGGTTAGTGTTCCGATGTCCCGAAATAAATAATCTTTGAAGTAATTCTTGATTCTTAGATCAACTAGAGAACTCTCAGGAAACTTCCTCTCTTTCCACCAAAAATAATTATATAGTTATCCTTGGGCGATCTTGAATCTTAATTAGTACACTCACGTTCCCTGTGGAAAATCGATACTCTGGAATACTCCCGGGTGAAAGCTACATCGGTATCCGTGCGCTTGCGGATTTTTCTGTTTGCATTTAAAATACCCAACAGATAGATAGCCGTACTATTAAGAGGGGTAATCTCGTTGTTAAAATGGTTGTCTAAGTGCCACTAGGTGATTGGATTCCTTGCATATGCATTAGGACCTAGTGAACTAATTAAGTAACCCTTGAAAAATGTTTTTGAAATATGCTAACACACGTGCACAAGTGTGGAGACACTTTGGTGTTGGCACATGGAAGCAAGGGAAGTAGTTGAGATCGTTTCGCGCAGTGCTTTCAAGCCGGACGAGTCCGGTATGAGGTCGGACGCGTCCGAGTTTAGGCACCGGAGTTAGGAACAGTAACCACCTAGAGTCTGATGTGTTTCGTCCGGTGAGATCGCTTTCTCGGTGAAACTCTCTGAGTTTGCGTCAGGTGCACACCGGACGCGTCCGAGTTAGCGTCCGGTGCAATTCCTTCGTGCGAAGCTCCCTGAGTTTTCGTCTGGTGCACACCGGACGCGTCCGGTGTGTGCGTCCGGTGTGGCGACCGGTGTTCGCTCAAGTTTGCGACGCTCCTTGAGTTTTGGTCCGGTGCACACCGGACGCACCGGGTATTTTCAAAAGCGAGAGTCTGGTGCCTTGTCAGTGTCAAAGGCAACGGCTACTTTTCTAACGGTCAGGAGCACCGGACGCTGGTCTGCCTCATATCGGATGCGTCTGGTGTGAACTAGGACGCGTCCGGTGTGGACACAGACTGTGGGGTAAACTGCCAACGGCTAGTTGAAGCTTGGGACTTCTATTTATATGCCTTGGCTGGTTCATGCTCACTCTCTTGACTCTCTAACTTGTTGATACACCTTGTGAGCATACTCCCACACTTCCCACACCTTGTTCAAGATTTGTTCATCCAAAGTGAGATTGGGAGAGATCCTAGTTGCATTTGCTTAGAGTTTGAGCATCTAGTGGCACTAGTGATCGTTGAGCAGCGGGTTTGCTTGTTACTCTTGGTGGTTGCCCCACCTAGACGGCTTGGAGCTGCGGAGGAGTTTTGGCACGAGTTGGTGATTGTTCGTGGCCATCTCCCGGTGATTGTGAGAGGTTTGTGCCTACCTCGGCGGAGAGCCTAAGGCAACATTAGTGGATTGCTCGTGACATTGAGCTACCTCACTTGTGGGTAGGTTCTTGTGGTGTCCTAGTGAGGACGAGGTTCGTGCTACACCACTTAGCCACCGAACCACCAAGTGTTGGTCGACACAACAGGGACGTAGCGTGTCGGCAAGCACGTGAACCTCGGGAGAAAATTGTGTGTCTCCATTGTGATTGTTCATGGGATTTCTCCCGGTGATTGGACTTCATATTATTGATTGGTTCATCCCCTCTACGCGGTGGTATAAAGATCAAACCATCTCTTTTACATTCCCACAAACTAGAGTAGCTTACTTACTTGTATAGAAACTTTAGGTAGCTCTCTAGTGTAAGTAGTGACATAGCTCTTGTGTGCCCAGAGATTATATCAACTAGAATTGTTGGATAGGTGGCTTGCAAACACCCCTTTAGAGCTAGAGCAAAAAGCTTTGCTTTGTTATTTACTAACCTCTTGCTCTAGTGAGTTTATAGAATTTTTTAAATAGGCCATTCACCCGCCTCTAGCCATATTAGGACCTTTCAAGCTCGTCGAATAGATGAGAATTTGTAAAAAGAAAATATGCAAATTGACGAAGTCGTCAAAAAGTAAGTAGATGCAAATAGGAGTAAAATTGGTTTGATATTGATTGATATATCTTTCACATTGTTCCTCGGTCCATATTTATACCCTAATACGAAGAAATATAACCAGACACGACTAGAACACCGAGTCCGTATCTAAGGAAAAACATGACTCTTACATGAGTCATACTCTAACAAATACAGAAAAGGAAAATGACACCTATCTACTCCTTCGTCCACCTTAATTATGATGAAACTTTCATCAGCTTTCGCTCCATCGGCATGCTTCCCATCATAGCTTCATCAGCAGTAGTCTTTGGTCCTTCCTTCATCAGCAATGACATTTCCGATCTTGTCGGCAACGCCTCTGAGTCTAAGTCAAACAACAACCTTTCCATCGGTCGCCACCACTCATCAGCAACAGTCCTCATAGGCTGACCTTCATCGGCATCCTTTTACCAGCGTAATACAATATTCTTCCTTCTATCGATTAGTCCACTCTTACCATTTTCACATGTGCCAAAAAACGGTGTCAACACTGTCTATAACAGAAAATTTCACTCTTATGGAAATTGATCTTAAGCCCAGATAGTTGCTCAAAAGCATATAGCAAAAGTTTCAAATTTTTTGCTTGTTCTGGGTCATGGTCCATAAAGATAATGGTGTCATCTGCATATGTAGAACAAAAAGACCATCATCTATAAGGTGGGGGACTACCCCTCTTATCTGACCATCGGCTTTTGCTCTATTAATAAGAAGAGCTAGCATATCAGCGATGATGTTAAATAAGATTGGAGACATAGGATCTCCCTGTCTGAGGCCGCGTTTGGTTTGGAAGTATGGACCAATATCATCATCGACTTTGATTCCCACACTTCCACCAGTGACCATGCTCTGAACCCACCTACACCACATGGGGGAAAAACCTTTCACACGTAAGGTTTGCTATAAGAAAGGACACTTTACTTTATCATATGCCTTTTCGAAGTCAATTTTGATAATGACCCCGTATCTTTTTTTAGTATGTAATTCATGGATAGTTTCACGTAAAATTACTACTCCTTCCATGATGTTCCTGCCCGGCATGAAGGCAGTCTGCGTTGGGCTAACTATTATTTTGGCCACCAAATTCATCCTATTTGTGCCCACTTTGGTGACAATTTTGAAGCTCATATTGAGGACACAGATTGGTCTATATTGTAGAATTTTGGTAGCATTATGTATTTTTAGGATTAGAGTAATGATTCCAAAATTGAAGCTGTAGAGATCTAGAGCTTTCCTATGGAGGTCTGCAAAGAGGCGAAGAAGGTCCTCCTTGCTAATTCCTCAGAACACCTGATAGAATTCTGCAGGGAATCCATTTGGGCCCGGAGCTTTATTATGCTCCATATGGAAAACTGCATCCCTCACCTCAGATTCGGTGAACGGGCTAATTAGAATATCATTTTCTTTCAGGGATACTTGTGGAATATCTAACATGTGATCCTCCACTAGTGTGATATCAGAATGTTCAGGTTGCCCAAACAAGTCCTTATAATAATTTGTAATATGGCTTTGAGACACTCGTCTCCAACTATAGTACCTTGATCATTCTCAAGTTTATAGATATATTGTTTACAGTGTTTCCCATTGGCCACAAGATGGAAAAATCGAGTGTTAGCATCACCCTCCAGCAGTGTTTTAACTTTGGCACGCTCATACAATTTTAGTTCCTCTTCTCTCAGAAGGGTAACTAGCCTCTCTTTTAAATAGTATTTGAGATTAATTTCTTAATCAATTAGTTGAGTGAGCTCAGCTTTCTTATCAAGATTTTCTAAAAGAGCTAATAGAGTCTTTTTTCTTTTCTGTAAGACCCCACTGTGTTTTGCCTAGCCTCTTAGATATTGTCTGAGCCTTCAGATCTTGCCCTGTAAGTGTTCCAATGAGGTTATCCTAGAGCATGGAGATTGCCAGTTATTTGCAACCATTTCATAAAATCCATCTCTTATCAATCAACCTCATTCGAATATAAAAGGCTAGTGTTGATGGTCGATAACGTCAACTTTTATTATAACTTTAAACCTGAAGGAGAACATGAATACACACTAGTATAGGTTTAAACTAACAATTTCCATGAGTTTTGTATATTCTGTATCTTCTAGGGTGAATTTCAAGAAAGCTGAAAAAGAGGGACTCTAGTGCAAAATAAACACAAAAACTTATTCGCCTGGAAACATTGCGAGAAGATTTAGGAAGGATCGAGAAGGCACCCGACACAACGGGGGGCCTGGCGGCCGCTAGGTGGGGCCTAGCGGTCGCTAGGTGGGGCCAGCCGGCCCCACCCTAGCACCGGCCGGCGCCCCCTTAGGGTTTCGGCCCCCTCTTCTGGAAGCTTCCTCCACCGCCTTTGAGGAGCCATCTCGGCCCTTGGTTAAGTCAGTTTGATCCTACGGCGCACGCGCATCCGACCGGACTATAAATACATGGGTAGACCCCCCTGGAGAGAGCCACTTCATTATTCATCAAGGCCTCAAGCCATCAAGCATCAAGCGCCTTCAAGTTCATCAAGAGCCTTCTAGTTCATAGTTCTAGTTAGTTAGATTAGAAGTAGAGGAGATCTAGTTCTTCATTGGGGTTTGGAGCCCCTGGCGTTGGTCTGGAGCGCAAGAGTTTGGTAATAGATCTAGTTGTCACTTTATAGTATTTAATTGTATATTACGGTGACTTTATTCTAAATAGATTCATATGTTCTTAATTGCATTAGTCATTATCTACTTTGATTATATGTCTAGGATAATTGGTTTGATCTTATTGAATTCATGTAATTGCTCGTATAGCGTTTACCTAATCGATCGTTGGATAGATGATAGACAATATATAGACGTGGTGTCTAAATATCTTGTTTGTCTACGAGTGCACCTTAACGTGTCCGGTCGTGTGGGAGTCCATGTAGGTGACAGCTGCATCGGTTCCTCTATAGTCCACCCCCATACGTAGGGCAAACATGGGCGCAGTCGTGAAGGAGGTGACCCTTGTGTCTTAAAACCCTCATTAGTTGATGCGTCTTTACATGCAATTATGATATAGGGTTGACTTAACGATGATTTCTAGATGTAATTGCACTAATTAGAGTTATTCATTGGCGTAGATATAGAATTACCTTAGATCCAATCCCTAGTTTATCCATTGGCTAACTATTGTTATGACTAGTAGATGCTCTGATAATTATTCTTAATTATTATACCTGATGATTATTGTCACAGAACCGACCAAATTATAAGAGTTCAAGTGCAAAAACGATCAACTAGTAATCAAGTTTCCAAACTTGAGCCCATATAATCCTGGGAGTCAACTGAAATCACGAAGGACTTCAAACCAACTTGCAACAAAACAAGATCGTAATAGTTCAACATAACACAGCGAATGTTACATAGTCATTCATTGCCGTCGAAGCGGCACCACATCGGAGTGTCTTAGTTATTACAACACAAGTTTGTAGTAGTAGCGGAAGCAAAATAGTTTACAACACCCATTCCAAGGTTCAATTCATAAGTTCTTGATTCTGCCAGGGTCTCACACCATCCACCAAAAGCAACAGATATGAAGTAGTTAGAGAACCGTGTCCGACAGTTTAGTCCTCATCCCCAGCAGGATGAAGACAGGTCTTGCAGAAGCCATCATAAAAGATATCATCTGCAACAGGTGGGAATAAACCCTGAGTACGAGAATGTACTCAGCTAGACTTACCCGTCTAGTAAAACATAAAAGACACCAAGAATCATGCAAGGCTAAGTATAAAGTGTAGCTAGCTTGACTCATCATTTTGCCAAAAGCTTAAGTAGAGACTACACTTATTGCAAAAGCATCATATTAGGCATTATTAGCCTACCACGAGATTAGCACCTGTACTAAAGCACTTCACTTTGATTAATACAAACAATAATAACCATATCAAGTTCATCATATGCTCTTCCTTGCTATCGTCATTAACACGAACCATTGTTCTTTAGTGAATGCTACGTTTGCCGCTGCTCTGTCAAGTTCTCAGTATACGGGAGAGACGGCGATTCGAATCGATTCCTATCCAGCTGGAGGGTTATTCCTAGCACTCACCCAAGCATCCCCCGTCGGAGAGCCAGCGGGTCACCTTTGGTACGACTCAGGAATCGCGGCTCCGATCAGCGCCCCACTCCCAGGGCTACCACTCTGCCAGGGAGGTCAGGACTTTTAACTCACCTGCCTTTGGACTTACGTCAATGGTCCCCCACACACCGCACTTCCTCCTATAGTGCGCACTTTATACTTGTCGGTCTTCCGGCCTGAGTCATACTACTAGGCTTCGTGGTCAGAACGAGTTATCCGGCCAACTAAGTGTTAGGCATGCGTTCAACATGACAAGAGGACGTACAACGATCGGTCCTTAGCTGCCACAGACGGAGTTACTACAACCTTGCAAAACTCCGCCCGGCTTAAGTCCTTTTAATCTGGTTCCTTCCACGATAGCACATATAGACAATCGTGATCCGACACAACCCTATCTCGCGCAGGTGACAGGATATCACCCGACTTCTACCGATTAAAGCATGACTAAGCTGCTACTCGATCCTAACTCTATAATCAGGTAGTGGTAAGATATCTGGATAAGGAATGAGTAAAATGCAGCAAAGGTTTCATCACAACTCATATACGTAATGCATCAATAGATATAACATAATCAAGTAAGCTTTCGAAATTAAAGTCGGAGACTTAAGATGCTCCGGGGCTTGCCTTTCACGAATGATGCAGGCTCGTAATTAGGGCACTCGACCTCCTCTTCGGGCTCCTCGTGTCCGGCTTGCTAGACCTCCACCTCCGGGTTGAACTCCTGGCCCTCGGGGTTCACTTGAAGCTCGAACGCAGCTGTCGTTTCCGGTGCACCTATTGCATGCATGGCGAATAAGAATGTGTGCATCCTAATTGAGGATGAATGCTTGATAACATAATTAGAACTTCACTGGACACTCATTTACGGAGTAACTTTCATCACAAGTTCACAGAAGTTGACTAACTAACTTAGCAAAACTTACCAAGTCAACTCAAAACAGCCAGTATCACATAACAGGACAGCTCAGTAAATAGATCATAACTAGCGCTATACAGATCCAACAAACAAGCATGGGGACATTCTGGAAAGCTTATCAAATTTCCTACAAATCATGTTTAGACACCACAGCAAGATTCATAAGTTAAACAAGTCAATTAAACAAAGTTCCAGGTTCTGTCCCAGAAAAACAGAGAGCACCTATTTTCTGGAATCCAACTTGGAAAAGCCATAACTTCAAAACTACTTGACCAAATGATCCCAAATTTAAACCACAGATAGTTCATAAAGTTTTCAACAACTTTGATTTAGACAAGTCTACCAGAAAACCAAGTTATCATTAGGCGAAGGTTGGATTACTCCCTTGCTGTCCAGAACAGCTTTTAACCCTTTAATTAATTATTTGATGACATAGCCAAAACATAATTAGTGTCAACCATATGACCTATAAGCACAAACACACCATAAGGTTACCAGAACATTATATGTTAACCCCTAATCTTTTAATATCATGGCACTTATTAATTTAATTCCATAAATGGGCATAATTACAAGATACCAGAAAGAGTACTCAAAAAAATCTACAAAAATTACAGAAGCATCAGAATGGCATCAAGACATTACCATAAAAGTTTCAGAACAATTGCACATGCCAAATTCAAGATAAGTATTTAACATGTGACAAGGTGCTTATTTCATAAATTAAGAAACATAGCTTAGATAGTGTCAAACAACAGATTTCAGATTATTTACATGTTACTATTACGATAAACAAGTTTGACACCAGAGTAGAGCACCAGCATAAGCACCAAATATTTATTAAGATTTAAGTAAGAAAACAAGCCATAGAATCAACATAAATTTCATATCACAGATACATTACTCCAAAAATCCTGAAATATTTATCATAGCATTCCCATACCACTCAGAGCATAGCATAAAAATTTCATAGCAAAAGGAGCAGTATAACAAAAGATATGGATTTACACATAATTAACAAGATTAAATCATAACAATTATTTTTCCCAGAAAACATGGTACATTTTATGTTTTTATTACAAACTAGCCATCTCAAGGAATATCACAAAATTTGATTCACAATTTTTGGATCTCAGAAACTGAAGATATGAATTTTGCAAGAATGCCAAAAATCTAGATTTGAATAAAAGAGAGGAGGAGACCGTTGAGTCACTGACAGCGGGACCCGCGCGTCAGCGACCTAGAGAACAGGGGACACCTTCGCCGGCGAATGCTCGCTGACGGTGAACTTCTCCGGTGGATCCAAGGGCAGCAACGTGCTCCTGGAGTGATTCCGCATCGAAGGAGGTAGGCCACACTAGGGTTACCACGATGGAGAGGGGTCGCCGTCGGCCATGGCGGCACGGCGGAGCTACCCCGGCTTACGCCGGCCGTCTCCGATCCGTAGAGCGTCGGGGAAGGGCGGCTTAAGCACCAGCGAGGTAGCGCGGAGCTTTCTAGGTAGAGACGCCTAACCCTAATGGCTCCGGTGAGCCTGCTCACGTGTGAAGTGCTCGTCGGCGGTGAGCACGGCGGTGCGGCGTCCGCGTTCCCGCACGACGGTGGTACCAAAGCCAAAATGACATGGTGTGAACCGACACCGAGACCTAAGCAGACCTTAACGCGACTCCGAGGGAAGAAAGGTGGCGAGGGCGGAGCAGCGGCGAGTGTTGACGCTGGAGCCAAAGTTACAGAGTGCTTCTAGGAAGTCCACCATGCCGATGGAGAGCGGGATGACGGGGCGTCCTGGATCGCCTCTCTTGACCGGCAGAAGGTTAGTAATTACTTCCACAATGGGGTTACTCCAGTAGTTACATCTGTTGACGGTCCTTAAGTATCAAATTTAATTATCAAATAAACAAAGAAAAGGATCCAAATGAAATCAACATCTAGACTTAGGGTTTTATCTGACAGAATTCCACGAGTTTTGGTGTTTGTCTATTTCTGCAGGGGGTTATCAGGAAATACGGAAGAAAGGCCCACACGTCGGGATTACATAGAGATATCAACGTGCCATACAACTATCTTACATCTAGAAGACTCCAGAAGCCACGGGAAGGAAGCGGAGGCCGAAAGGGGCCAGGCACTGGGCGCCCGCCCAGTTGACCAGGGCGCCCGCCCCCTCTCTGAGTTGGATCAGGACTCTCTTTCTGGACTAATCTCCACTGACCTAAAGGATCAAGGATAACCGTTCAATCAATGTCGGTTTGATCCAACGGCCCATATTCACTTGAAGGGACTATAAAACCAGACCCCCTGGCCCCTGGAGGAGAGAGCCTCTCAACCCTAATTCATTCAAGGGAGAAGAAGCCTCTGATAAAGCCTAGAGCCACCACATCAATTAGACATCTAGATTAGCATAGCTACATAGGATTGGAACTAGAAGGAGTCAATCTTTGATTGGTTTCCAGATCTGTCAAGAGGATTCTTGGTAATTCTCTAATTGTTCTTCTAATTGTTCATCTTTGTTCTTCAATATTATGAATATGACTTTGTTCTACTTCAATATATTGCTTATGACTTTGCTCTACTTGTTTATATTCAAGATTATATTGTTCTTAGTTTATCATGGTTATATACTTGGCTTAGTTAGATTAGAATTATATACATGCTTAGGATCGTATAGCGTTTATCCATCGGATCCATGGGTAAATGATAGATATTGTGTAGGCGTGGTGCTTATACCGAATTTATCTGCGATTGTACCCACAGATCGCGGGGTAGTTCGTGATAGTGAAAGCTTCATTGATTCTTATATAGTTCCCCTCTCGTGTATTGGGCAGGCAGAGCAACATTATTACAGAGGAGTGATTGCTATGTTTCTCATATTCCTTGCCAATATCACTATGCATGGGCGTAATCTTGTCTTACAATGATTGCTAAGTATGCTTGCACTAACTATGATAATGCAAGACTATATAGTTGAGAATAACTTAGGAAATATTCTTGTAGTTCGTTCTAATACCATGCTAATGACTTGCTAGAATATCTAATTGAGGTGCTTATCATATTTATATGTGGCTAAGTTATGCTGATCAGATTAATTATGTCACTATTCATTACTTCATATATCTTTTATGTGACACTTATCCCTATATGAAAGAGTTAGATAAATGTTCTCAATTATACATGCAATGATAGATACTCAATCTTATATTCCATTCTATAATCAACATTGATGATTACTAATCCCTTCCAGTGGTAAAAATATAAATAACGATACCTGGAGTACTTCCTGGTTAAAATGCTACATCGGTATTAATCTGTGCGCTTGCAGATCCCATTTATTATTTATTTAGAAAAGCAATTGCATATTTCAATACCGTGTCTTTCATGTCATGCTAGGGATGACAACTTGGCTTAAGTGGCATGAGGGATAGGTTTGGCATTTTTGGTGCCGTTATCAGAATTAGAGAACTAAGTCTACTTTTGGTAGTGACGTTAAGAATGCCCAACAAGCATTTTTGGCGCCGTTGCCGGGGAAGGTTGATTACTAATCAGGAATGAATATAAGATTTTGAGTTATCATTCGCGTCACTAATATGATTGAGCTTATCAATTCTCTCATACAGTTTTACTCTGATATTTTTCTGTTTTATCTTATGCAGGGTAATGTATGAATAGAAGACATCTTCCAGGAAATTTTGTTGACAATCTCGAAGTGTTATTCAGAAAAACAAGAGCCAAGCTCAAGAAAAGATCATCAACACTTCAGCAAGAAGCTGCATCCAATCAAGAAGATCACCGGAACTTGTCTTCAGAATTCGAAGCCATGGCGAACAAATCGATCCGCGAGTTCTCAGCTCCCACTACGGACAACATCCGCACTGGACCGGCTGCAGAGATCGATGTCAACTTTGAGCTCAAGCCTGGACTTATCAACATGGTGCAATCCAACCAGTTCTGTGGGAAGGCACACGAAGATGCTAGTGCTCATCTCCAACACTTCCTGGAGATTTGCAGCACATTCACCATATCAGGAGTCCCCAGAGATGCTATACTACTTCGCCTCTTCCCATTCTCATTGTTGGGGAGAGCGAAGTAGTGGTTCTACGCTACAAAGGAGAAGAATACTACGTGAGCACTCTGCTCCACAAACTTTCTAGCTAAGTTCTTTCCCATGGGCAAGACCAATGCTCTACGTGGGAAGATTACAAGTTTTCAGCAACAACATGATGAATCTGTTCCGGAAGCATGGGAGCGCTTCCAAGACTACATCCTAGAATGTCCCCATCATGGAATGGAGAGTTGGCTACTGATGCAGACATTTTATCACGGGCTCGGCAACAGTGCCCGAGAAACCATGGATGCTGCAGCTGGAGGAGCATTCCTATCACTCACCATATCACAAGCCACAGCTCTTGTGGAGAAGATGGTGTCCAATCAAAGCTGGAATGAAGAAAGGACCTAGACACGCAAGAAAGGTGGAGGTATGCATCAGCTCAAGGAGGTAGACATGCTGTTTGCAAAGCTAGACCTGCTCATGAAGAAGCTCGATGATAGAGCTGGAGATAAGAAAGATGTTATGCACATCTACGACTCTCACATGACTTGTGAGGAGTGTGGAGATACTAGACACTCAGGCAATCACTGCCCTGAGATACTTGAGGATGTGAACTACATCAACAACAACTACTACTACAACCGTCCTCAACAAAATCAAGGTTGGAATCAACAGAGGCCTAACTACTCAGGTAATTATCAAGGTAATAATTCTTACAATAATAATAATTTTCCACCTTTGAGAGAGTTAGTGTCTAATCAAGGAAAGCTAATGGATAACCTATCTAAGAAATTGGCATCTAATGTTAAAATGCTAGAAAATATAGATAATTTCTCTACTGCCCTCAAGAATCAAATTAGCTTTAATAAAATGATTGAATCTCAGTTAAATCAAATAGCTGCTGTTGTTCCTGCTACTAACCCCGGTATACCATCACAACCGGAAGGATTAGAATCTGCAAATCTTGTAGACATGTATGATGAAGGTAACTACTGGAGTAACCCCGTCACTGAAGTTACTACTGACCTTCTGCCGATCAAGAGAGGCGATCCAGGACGCCCTGTCATCCCGATCTCCATCGGCATGGTGGACTTCCCAGAAGCACTCTGCGACTTTGGCTCTAGTGTCAACATTATGCCCAAGGTACTTTATGAAAAATTCTTTACATATCCTTTATCAGAAACAACCATGTGTTTGCAGTTTGCAGATCAGACGATAAGTTTCCCAACAGGAATATTGAAGAACCTTTGTGTCTGAGTTGGTACCTTGTACGCCCCAGCAGACTTCATGGTGATAGAGACCGGTAATGATGAGAGGGCACCCATCACCTTAGGGAAGCCATTCTTGAACACCTCGGGAGCTGTCATCTACGCTAGTGCTGCCAAGATCAGTTTCTACATTAAAGGGAAGAAGGAGACGTTTTCCTTCAAAAACAAGACTACACAAATCCCAGAGCAATCCAGACATGAACCAAGGAAGAGGACCAACAGGAGGAACAGGAACAAGCAAGTGTGGACCGAGTCAGCTAAGATGGTCACTGCAGTTCATGGAGGCCAAGATCATCAACTTAAGTCACCATTTCTGACCAAGAAGGATGACCTAGGAATGCCAAGCATCTATTGCTCCATAAATGGATACAACTTCTACAAGACGACTTGCAACACCGGATCGGGCATCAACATAATGGTCGCAGTCACCTATTGGCTCTTGTTCGGAACCATGCCCC
This sequence comes from Sorghum bicolor, assembly GCF_000003195.3. Classification (NCBI taxonomy): domain Eukaryota; kingdom Viridiplantae; phylum Streptophyta; class Magnoliopsida; order Poales; family Poaceae; genus Sorghum; species Sorghum bicolor. The sequence continues at coordinate 36,683,518 of NC_012876.2, read as the reverse complement.
TAAAACCAACATACATTCAGCTCCAGATGGCAGATCAGACGTTTCGAGAAGTTAAAGGAATAGTAACTGATGTCCCTGTCAAAATAGACGATCATTTTGTCTACACAGACTTTCAGGTTATTGACATGGGAGAAGACGAGTACGATCCACCCATCATCCTTGTAAGACCGTTCCTCAGCACCGTTAAAGCAATCATCTACATTGGAACCGGAGAAGTCCATATGCACTTCCCCTCAGAGAAGGTACGCCACTATTTTACTGACTCTAACTATATCATTGAAGACTCTAAGCAGGTCAGAAAACAACGCAACCGCAACTAGAGGAGGCAGATCATCAAGGACGGATGGGCAGACTATGAAGGAGAAGTGGTAAGGTCTGAAGACATACAGTTTAAACAGAATTATCCAGAGGAGACCGTAGCACCGAGTCAGGTGTGGAAAGAGAAGATAACTATACATGAAGAAGAGGCGCCGCCAGAAGCACCGACTACGCCACCCAATGAACCCCAGGACAACTGAGAATACGGAGAGTCCCGTTCGGAGGACTTAAAAACACCAAACGCCTTGCCAAGAGGTAAACTTGGTAGTTATCATTTTCTTTTCAATCATTTCAAATAGTTTACTTAGTAAATTATGTTCATATTATCCTAAAAAGAAAATAAAAATATGAAAAACAGTAAGCCCCATGTGAGTATACGAGTGGCATAAAACTCATAAGTACATTCACTGTGGTGGCATAAAAATAAAATAAATATTTTTTTCTGCTCTATAAAATGAAAATATAAAAATAGGGAGTAACATTTATTGAGGAGGCTCAACATGATAAAGGCTAGATATTTATGCTAACACTTAATCAGTTCCACAAAGCTTTGTTGTCTATTTGAGCTCCACATAATTTAAGAATCAAGAAGACTAGCAGACAGAGGACATTCTAATCACTGTCAGGGTACTGCCGACTTTCAAATACACCCCTGCCACCTGCTAGCTACATCAGAAGAAATTACGTCAAAATTCAGCTTGGGGGAGAGCATCCCCATTTATCCCGATAAGTATTTCTATCTATCTATCTTTATACTTATATTATATTAAAATATACATAACTATGAAAAAAACCAAATAAAGATTTTGTGCTTATATATATATGTTTCTTTTGCTTAGTGTGTTTAATAAATAAATAAAGTGGCTATGCTAAACTGAATCTTAATAATAAAACTCTAGCATGGATATGATGAATTGTTGCTCTGCCTAATTTTCAAATTTGAAGTTCTCTCAAGTTTAGACATAACTGTTATAATTTAAAGTTTGCTCTAAACCTAAACTTGTGGGAAGAAAACTTGATCTGAAGTCTAAGTTGTTAACGGATATGATATGGGAAGGTTGAGCTGCTGTTTATCTGTTCCTAGAGATGCTGGAATTCTGGAGAATTTTATCTTTGAAAATCTTTAGAATATTGCATGATGAGTTTCTGTATGATGAGAGTTTAAATTCCTACCACAGCCATATATACATGCTTGCCAGACTTTGAGCCACACATTTACTATTTACTGCTTATGAGCATTGAGTGTGGTCAAGCTGTGTAGACCCTTAGGAGTTTGTCATGTGGTTAAATCAAGATTTCACTTGCACGCTCACTCACACATGTTACTTCTACTCTGTAACACCCGATTTTAAGAACAAAATCAGATATGCACCATATGTGAGTTTTAGAAGATAAGCCTCACATATAGCTACAAATAAGGGGTAATATCAAAGGACAATGCATAAATTATATAGCGTAGATAATAAATTAGAAACAACCTTGGGCAGCAGACATGGAAGAGAACTCCAAACTTCGGGTGTTAACCTCACTCTACAGGATCCAACTGACTGGTTCATCACAAGCCCAAAACTTCTCCTGAGGTGTGGGGGAGATAGGAAGAGTGAGTTCAAGACGAACTCCGCAAGTATAACAACTAGATTGTATAGATCCCAGAATCTCATGATCAATGTGACATAAATAATATAGAGCATTAAACAATAATCAATGAGTTTCTTAACACAAGATTCATCACCCTTAATGTAAGAGTTCCCAAGGCCGCTCGTGACCGTGAGCACGGCTAGTATACCAGTTTTTAACACTTTGCAGAGGTTGTACATCTTTACCCATGAGTCATGATTTACCCTTTCACCTGAGGTGATCAGCCTCGTAACCCACTACCAAGGTAGGTCGGCAGGGATCACTATGAAGTCTTTCAAAGGTTCATCTAACAAGTTAGGGCCGCTTGGATTCGGTAGTCAGTCCGTGTGATTCTACCACTCGCATGGAATCCACGGTCTGCTATCCCCCATTTGCGCCACACGGGTAACCTCTAACAAGCTAGAAAAGTTACTCATACTTGACTAAAGCCAGAGCCATTATAGCCCTCATGGTTGCACTGTCATCCCGGTTATTCGCCAGAGCCATTATAGCCCTCATGGTTGCACTGTCATCCCGGTTATCACTTACGAATAAATCCTCAAGTTGTTAACAAGTCATTATTATCATTTGTTGCTTTATATCAATCTAGTCACAAGATCATGGTCATAGAAGTAAAACCCAAATGTTATACTTTCCTTGATCCAATTGCTCCTGATGGTCCTGCTGATCTTACTTGCTTCCAAGGCTCTGATCTTGATCACCGAAGTAATGCTCACCGACTAGACTCGATCATCGATCATCAACACACAAGCAATCGGGGACAGACATACACGAAGCAAACAAGATTACAATTAGAACAGTACACCAGCAGTAAATAAATGTAAATAAAAGTTTTCCAAAATCATCTACACGCTGCTACGATCACGTCAACGCAAAATTCACGCAAAACGGAGTTACGACGCGAAATCTACGCATTAAACGGGACTACAAAGGCTATCTACGGACTTGTATTTATCTAGGAAACCTAACAGTGGTGAACCTAGACAACAAAGGTACCAACGCGAAGCTTATGAAATTATGAAACTAACGCAACTTGAACGGATCGAATCGGAGCTAAAACGGAGAAGATACGAATTTTCTAAGATTTTCTTTAGAAAAGTAATTAATTAAATAGGATCACGAAATTAAAATGTTTCAAATTGGTGAAACAAGGTTGCTAACATGTAGAGCTCGCAAAGACGAACCTAACGCAATTTGAACGGGTCAAATCGGAGTTAAAATGAATATTTTATGAGCTAAACAAACTTAGTGGCAAAACTGTAAATACTGAAAACGTATTCTGATTCAAACCGAGACTTTAGGCTTCTCCAAAAGCAAAGCGTATTTCCTGCAAAGCGCCATGGACTGCGGGTTTTATTTCCTAAATTCGAAAGGACTCTTTAGCAAAATATCCACCCGAAGGGGTATGGAGCGCTCCTGGCCATCGGATTGAAAACGGACGCTCACGATTAGATCGGGGGGGACAGGAGATGCCGGCTGGAGGGGGAATAGGAGACGGCGGCGCTCCATGGCCGGCCGGCGCGAGCTCGCCGGAGAAAACCTACAGAACGCTACGGAGCTCGGTTTCACGAAGCAAATACACCGGGAGAGAGAGGAGGTCACGGCGAATCCAATCCTAGCCTTTGCGCGGCCAGAGAAACGTCCGCGCAGTGCGGACCGCGGCGGCGCCATGGCCGGCTCCTCGGAGCTCATGGCTAGGACGCTAGGAGGCACCAAATCGCATGAAATTTGATTGAGAAGAACGCGGGGAAGGAGTAGAGCTCACCAGCGCGAAGAATTGGAGCGTAAATGGCTTGATTCGATGGGACGACGTGCGGAGGTCGCGGCGGTTTTCGGCGAGCTCGCTGCGCGTTCAAGAACGAGGGCAAGGATGGGGGAGAGCAAATGGGGAAGGGGAAGGGGGCTCGGGCGCGCGCGCGACTCCAAATGACAAGTAGTGGGAGAAAGGAGATCGTGGGAGCGGGGGGGGGGGGTGGCTCGGCTTGAGGTTGAGCAGAATCGGGAGAGAGGGAGTTGGGGCTGGCGGTTGGAGATGATGGAGCTGACAGATGGGCCCCATCTGTCGGCGGGAGGGAGAGGGAGAGGGAGTTGGCCAGCTGGGCCTCGGCCCAGGAAGGGAGAGGGGGCGCCGGGGAGATTTGGGCCTAGCAGGCCGAGAGAAGGAGAGAGGGGAAGAAAAGGAATTCCATTTTTCTTTTTCCAAAACAAATTTTCAAACTCATTTTTCAAATGAAAATTGAATTCAAAACTCTTTACAAATTCCACACATCACATAAATAAATGTTGCAGCATGAATGCATCAATATGTTTCTAAACTTATATTAAATTTTAATTTCTCTAAAATTATTATTATTAGTTTTTTTTCTTATATTTTGATGCTCACAAAATTGACACAATAAATCAAATTCAACTATTTAAAACAAGGAAATTTTTAGGGTGTTACAATTCTACCTCCCTTAAAATGAATCTCGTCCTCGAGATTCGGACGAGGCTCAGATCCTTTGAGAGAAACAGAAAAATATCTTGATAACCCTTTCAACTTCAGAACTTGCATACCAAATGTAAACACTTATACCTCAAGGTCACATCTCGTGAACGACATTTCCATTGAATAACTATTATTCATAGTTGGCCAAAGTCCATCTTGACTACTAATTTCTTTTAGCTTACAACTCCAAGAGACATGGAAACTTAATATGCATTTGCCTCCTCAGGTAGCAGTGGACCACCATGATACTCAATTCTTTTTCCTGACGGTGCTGTTAAGAGCATTTTGTACTGGGTACCAAAGATCACTCCTTTGTGTGCACACAACCATCCATTACCATGGACCAAGGGAATACCAAGTGACTCTAGCACAATGAGGTTTACACTGAAGTTCTCCTTGTTTATGACCAAATTGATATTTGAGCACACCTGATCTGCTTGTATTTCTCCCACTGAAGTTTGAACTAGTAAAGGCTTCTTCGTTGGGCACTTTACCCTCTCGATTGTCTTTACGAGGTCGACAGAAATGAAAGAATGTGAAGCACTCGGGTCAAACAGAGCAAAAACTTGCACTGAGTCTACTTGAATATAGCCACCAACCACTTTGGTAGCTCCATGAATGTTATGTCTATCCACATTGCTCAGTCTTCCATTGATATAGTCTCGTTGCACCTTACTTCCATGAGCAAACTTCTTACGACTTTTCCTTTTTCTCTTTCGCCGTTGTGGATTCTGATTTGATTCACTTACAACTTGCTCTTCAGTATCATTATTTTGATAGTACTCAGTTTCATCATACTCATAACATCCATCAAAGGTAGGATCATCATTCTCTTCCCACGTATCAGTAAGAGGCATCATATAGGGCTCCTGATCCATGGGATACACTCCCTGTCATCAAGTGACCAACGTCAATGACACGAGAAGGAGAGATGATCATAATCATAGAATATCTCAAAAGAACTCTCTCTTCAAGATAAGTTGAAAAATGCATCAACCCGTGATATCAAGGTACTACCCCCTTAAGAAAGGTCGACTAGGAGGCACAAGGAAGGTAGCTTGCACTTTTTCTTAACAAGTTATCTTGCATTGAGACCCTTTTGACATCCCAAGGAACTTATGTGCTAGGAAGAAACAAATATCCTGATTTTCCTCGCGATATGAAAAATCACCAGCTCAGTAAAATGGACATAACTCTTGTTCTGTTAATCCAATAGGGTTATAGCTTATACCGTTAGAAAGCTTAGAGAATTTGCTACAACCTTTCTATAGATCACTTTTCCAAATTCTATAGTTATATTTGTCCAAAACAGCAGGCAACCCAAACTGGTCTAGATTCTTGGCAGCACATCTGTATCGTCTTGTGATTTTTGGTAACTTCCAAACCATAATAGCTATGGGGGCGATTCTTGTGGTCAGAGAAAGATATTGAAGTCTACTATCATCCAGAATTTTCTCATGATTTTTAGTCATCCAAGAACAGAGACATAAACTGATAAAGATGAGATACTCTTGAAAGGCAGGAGAAGGTAACAAGAGAAAAACCAACACCCAACTATTTATGTCATTAATCCTTATGCCTTAGACATGTAAACTGAATGAAATTGTGAAGAAACTCACGAGATCATTACACTCATTACAAAGATCCAAATCAATCATAAACATAAAGACAATTCAACCAAGCAGTAAAGGTTCACAAGGCACACAAACTCGACTTTCGCTGCTAGTGTTTTTATTACACAAGGGCACAAACTCCTATATCTTAAACTCAGTGTGGCTTCTTTCATGATGCATCTATTGATTCCTCTGTGGACAAGAGTTTACTTAGTGTCCTTCCTGTCGGCAGTGTTAACACTTTTTCTTAGTTGGATCATTCGTGATATCATTTTCCACTGAGGTGTTGCCCGGTGTGTTATCAGCTCGCTGACTCTGAAGGTTTGTCTCTGGCTGGCTAGCTTTCTTCCTAACTTGGTTGATCCTTCGAGGTTGAAACTCTTTATAAGTGATGGTCCATCCATCTATGCATACCTCATAAGCAGTGGGGTTAACTTGAGAAGTTTCTTCATCTCCAATGTTTGAATTTTCATGGCCAGAGTTCAAAGCTAAATAGGACAACTTAGGATTTGAATGTTGTTCACTTCCCAATGCTGGCTCTAGTGATTTTTCCTTCCTCTTCTTATCCTCATTAGTCACACAATTTAGTTTTACCTTAACTTACTTTTTAGATGACCTATTCCGAAGACAAGGAAGACCATAATGCCTACAGGAATGGCATTGATCCTGATATCCCGATGTACTACTACCAACACCTCCATGGCTTCTTAGATTTTTCCAGGCTTCTGCTACTTGTCTCTTAACTAGTCCTGAACTGCGCTTTTGAGAGTTCCCAATCAGAGTCATTCCTTCCACTACTTGTTGTTGCATGGCTAGAAGCTTCTCCTTGTCGAATGCTTTTACGGGTGGCATCTCTGAGTCCTTTTGTTCATTCATGCCAAAGGTCTCCTCGTTATGAGCCATCTAAATAGACAAGGTGGATGCATTTAGAATAGAGACAAAGTTTTTATAATAGAATAGGGCAGAGGTAAGCATAATTTTGTTGATGCAAAAACTAGTCTGCAAACACAAAGGGCTAATACCCGATCCAAACGTTAAGGCGTGCCAGCCGATTTGACCTTACTATCGGCAAAGGTGATAACTCTAATACTTTAGTCCTGACAACAGCGATACGCCCGGATGTCACGGCTAAGAGGTACTCACGCGGAACTTGAGGATACGCCGAGCTTGAGTCGACGAATTCCTAAGAACTCGTAACAAAAAGAAAACGTATGACGAAGTCGTCGAAAAGTAAATGCTGGAATATGAGTAAAAAACGTGTGTTTGATTGATTGATAGATATTCTGATTACAAGGTCTTAGGGCTTATATTTATACCCTGCTCAAAGAGCTACGACCAGACACGATTAGAATTCGAATTCCAAATTACACGGAGCCCGTATACAAAACGATACGAATAACATAAGGAAATAATAAAACCATCCTTCGTGACAAACCGAAATTCCTCCACATGACAACTGGCAGCTTCCGGACTCCTCCTTCGCATCATCGGCAATCCCCTTGCCATAGTCATCGGCAGACCCTTTTACTTTGTCATCGGCACCATATTACTGTCTGAGGACTTAGTCACATTCAACCTTTCCCTCATCGGCAACCATCCTTACCAGTAACCCGCATCGTACTGCCACCCTGTCCTGCCATCCTGGACACGTGCCCAAAAATGGTGTCAACACATGCCCCCCAGTTTCGGAGTATAAAACTATTAATGCTCCGAAATTCTCTGCAGTAATGATGTCTTCTCCGCAATTAATGCTCCTAATCTGGTAACCGACAACCTCAATTTGGGCAACTCTGATCCTAATCCTCCGCAGATCCCTCGAAATCCACAACTTCCCAAACGGGCATCTCTCTTAGTCGTACATCGGCAACAATACCGTTACAAAGATCTGCCGATACTCTGCCCAGGATATTCGCAAAAACGGTTACTTCCCCTCTATCCGCCCATCGGCAGGACGACCGTTATAGAATATCACCGATGGACCGACCAGGAGATCGCGCACAGTAAAATATCTTTAGATAATGACCGCTTCCTGTCAAATCACCTGCACAATCCCTGGATTATCGTGCGAACAGTTACCATATCCACTTGAGTACCCTCGGGTTTCTCGGATGCGGCAAAGAAATAAGTCAGATTTGCCCTTGTCCATCTTGCCCTATAAATAGTTCCTTCTTGGGTACTCCTCCCCCATTACATCATTCTGCCATCCAACTTCACTTTTCCAGCGGCGGCGCCATTCTCAATCCTCAAGATCTCCGACAAGCATTCTTCTTCATCAACTCCGGCGTCTTCCAGCGTCCCCTTCACGACAAGATGGCCGTTGGCTTCGTCGTCCCTGAGGTCAGACTTCCATCTCATCTGCTGTACCTTTTTCCTGCATTCCTGTTCATCTGCGATTTACCTTACCGAATATTTTCCTTCTCCTTTTTCTTTGTATCTTTATTCCCCAAAACACCAGGAGTTATCCAACAAAATTGTCATTCCTACCGATCAACCACATCTTCAATGCCTCGGCCCTCTAGGGGATCCAGATCCAACCGACCTTATCAACGCAGAAACCAACAGGATTCCCTTTAGAGCTGAAAACTTTGCTCTAGATCTATGGAAGGACACCTTTCGCTCTTGGCCTAGCCCTACTGTAGGGTGGAAAGACTGGTTCTTGAGGGTCAGCAACTCTTATGAAGTTCAATGGGGTGAGAGGAAATTAGCTCAATGCATTAGGCTGTCCATTGCCGATATGCACAGGAACGAGTCATTGCTGATAGCCGCATCTTACTTTTGGTCAGACACTCTCAACGCTTTTGTCTTTGGCCACGGCCCTGCTTCTCCTACCCTTGCCGATGTAGCCATGCTTACTGGGTTAGACATATCTTCTGCCGATAGCACCCACTTTTTTGATACCGCCCCCAGTGCCAAAGTGGAGACTCGCGCTATCGGCGGCTGGTCAGGGTACATCCAGAAGTACCGCGGGAGAGGGCCTGTCACCATAAAGGAACAAACCACTTTTCTGAACATGTGGCTAGACAAGTTTGTATTCTGTGGTCGATCGGCAGGACCGACTTCTGTCTATCTATCGGCAGCAGAAAGACTGGCTAGCGGTGGTCAATTTCCTCTCGGCCGTTATTTGCTCGGCGCTGTTTATCACCTTCTTCATCAGGTAGTCCAGAAACTCCTGCTCGGCCAACCTATCGGCAACTTGGGAGGTCCTTGGTGGTTTATTAATATGTGGCTCAATCTGCACCTGCACAAGCGCCTCGATCTCAACTTGTTCTCTCAGCACTTCCCAAGAGATATAGCCGAGAACCATGTGTTGGGTGAAGAGGAATCGGCAACACGTGCCCCCCTGAACTTTGGCGAAGCTGTTATAGTTTTACCCGGTTCAGGGAACACTCCGGATCAGATTGGCCGATTCTTCGAAACGCTGTATGAGGGTTTGGCCAGAGATGAACGACCATGGCTGGCTTATGACGACCCAGATAGCATGCTCCCTCTGACCTTCAATCCGTTCGACGAAGCTCTTGATAGGGACAATGAGGTGATGATGGCAATCGTGACTCCCAGAGCCATACCAGTGAACTTCTTCGGCAGCACGAAAACCTCTCCCCAAACCTATGAATTTTATAATCCATCGGCATTAGCTCGCCAGCTAGCTTTCGGCCAATTGCCGATCGCACTTCCTTATGCCGATGTAATAAAGCCCAGAGAACCCATCGCTAACCTCCTCGAGTGGACTCGAGTAGCCCAGCTACCACCAAATGCCGATACAGATGTAGATCTGTCAGAATGGGTTCCAGCTGCCTTTATCACTCAAGCATACAAGCTATGGTGGGCAGAATGGAAGGAGAATCTATTCTGCAGATCGGCCCTCTCATACCGCGGCATGATCGACCCCGAATACGAAGTCCCTGACGACACTGTAAGTATTTTAAACCGATGTCTCATTTTCCAATACTATTCCCATCGGTAACTTACCCCTGTATTCTTTTTGCAGATTGACAACACCCCCCCATCGGTTAGCAGGAGTGGCAAGCCGATCGACTTAATCCCATCATGCCCGATCTCCTCAATCGGCCACAATGCTCACACTCTGGCTTCCATCGTGCACCGGGGTGCGCGTCTCAAGAAAGTTACCACCAGGAAAACTCAGACATCACCAACGGTAACTGCTTCCACTCTGGCGCAAGCTTTCAAGGCAATCTGTTAAAACCCTTTTTTATTTATGCTGACTATCTTTATATCGGTTATCTGTGCTCATAAACTCTTTATCGTTGTTGCAGCAAACTGGTGCATCGGCAAAAGCCAAACGCCAAGGTGCCGATCCCCCCCAGTCTAGCCAGCCAAAGAGGAAAGGCGTCCAAGGTGCTAAGACTGGAACAAAGCGTCAGAAAGTGGCAACTCCTCCTCCTCCTCCGGTGTCTCCAATCCCGGTGGAATCTTCCCCTTCTCCTCCAGAAGTCCAGGCACAGCAAGCACCATCTCCTCAATCAATACAGGAAGCACCACAGATGGAAGAACCTCAGCAAGAAGAACCTCAAACGGCAGGTACGTCAGCTGACGTAGGTGAACAAACAACTGGCCCGGCAGGTCCAGTTATATCATCGGCGGTTTCCTCAATTCAAACAACTGTTGTTCCTCTTCCGGGTAACATATCCCAACAATATTCCTACCGATAAACTTATTTTCATTTATTCTTATAATCCTTCCTGTCTTCTTTCAGGCGATATCGTTCTATCGGCAACATTTGCCGATCAACCTGCAGCTCCATCGGCCTCTCTGAGTCAAAGGTAGGAAATCGCCTTGAAGCAAGTAAGTCATCCACTTTTCCATCGGTATCATCTGCCGAAGTTTTGACCATAAAATTGACCTATTTTATTTTCATTTTCAGGAACAAGATTCTCCCGACAGCTTGTTCTCCTTTGCTATTGATATCTTCGAAGAAGAAGGCGAGGAAGCAAGCTCCTCTCGGGCAGTTGGAATTGTATCGGCAGAAACCAGAGCTAGGCTGGAGGAGCTATCGGCCATACTTCATCAAGACACAACTCAACTGGTCGACGATTCTGACCCAGCCAAGGCCCTGTTCAAGACTCTTAGAGGCCAAATTCCTGCCGATGCCGAAGAAGCACTCTTCCACGCTGCACATCTAGAAAGCCGCCAGCTACAGTACCAGAGAGCTACTCGACGCCTTGCCGACAGAGCTGCTCAAATCCAACTCTCTGAGGAGATGATGAAAGAAAAACTCTTAGCCGATGAGAAACATAAGAACATCGGCATCTTAAAGTCCTCAGGTGATGCACTGAAGCAGAAAATGTCTGATCTATCGGCAAAAAGAGAAGCTCTGCTGGCTGAACTCAAGCAAGTAGAAGACGCCCTGTCCCAAGCCCAGCAAGAAGATAGTCAACTGCCGGAGACCATCAAGCATCTTGAACAGGAACGAAACGTCCATGGTCGTAAAGCGCTGCAACTGAAGAGGAAGCTGAAGCCGATTGAAGGTTCTGCCGATGACGATATCAAGGAGATAGAGACAGCCAACCAGATTCGGCTGCGCGCCATATCCGCAATCCAAGCGCTGCTGAACATCTGAAGCTTTCATCGGCGACACACCTTTGTTTCTCCGCTTTTAGTTTTTAGTCTAGCCGATAAGACTGTTATCGGCATCTTTTGAAACATTAAGTCTGCCCTTGAACATTTAAATTCAGCCGATAGGAGTGTTATCGGCACTTAACCTTTTATGCATCGATCCATATGCTGGGGTAGTACTTCTTCAAATATTTGCCATTTAACGCTCTGGGAAATTCAACTCCTTCGAGAGTTTCTAGAATATAGGCATTACCAGGAGCTGAGCGTTTTATCCGATAAGGACCTTCCCAATTAGGAGACCACTTCCCAAACTTTGAACTTTTAGTCCCGACTGGCAAAATCAACTTCCATACCAAATCCTCATCGGCAAACTCCTTAGCCTTCACTTTTTTATCATACCATCTGGCAACTCTCTTCTTATTTTCTTCTATACTCATTAAAGCCTTTAACCGATGCCCTGCTAAATCATCTAACTCATCGGTCATTAAAGTGGCATAATCATCGGCAGCCAATTGATTTTGAAAAGATAATCGCCTAGATCCAGCCTTAATCTCCCAAGGCAAAACTGCATCATGTCCATACACCAATTGATAAGGTGACACCTTGGTTGATCCATGACAAGCCATCCGATAAGACCACAGTGCTTCATTCAACAATGTATGCCACCGCCTAGGATTTTCTTCAATCTTTCGTTTAATAAGCTTGATAATTCCCTTGTTAGACGCTTCGGCCTGCCCATTGGCTTGAGCATAGTAAGGAGAAGAATTCAACACTTTAATTCCCATACCGATTGCGAATTCATCGAACTCCCCCGACGTGAACATGGTGCCCTGATCGGCAGTAATCGTTTGGGGAATCCCAAATCGGTAAATAATATGCTCCTTCACAAAATCAATCATATTGGCCGATGTGACTTTCTTCAAAGGAATACCTTCGACCCACTTGGTGAAATAGTCAGTGGCAACTAGAATAAATTTATGCCCTTTGCTAGATGGTGGATAAATCTGGCCGATCAGATCGATGGCCCACCCCCGGAACGGCCAAGGTTTTATTATAGGATTCATAGCCGATGCGGGTGCTCTCTGGATATTACCGAACTTTTGACAACCTTGACATCCCTTGAAATATTTAAAACAATCTTCAAGTATGGTTGGCCAAAAATATCCATTCCTTCGAATCATCCACTTCATCTTAAAAGCTGACTGATGCGCTCCACACACTCCTTCATGGATTTCTCCCATCAAACTTCTGGCTTCATCATCACCCAAGCATCGGAGAAGAATTCCGTCGATAGTTCGATAATACAATTCATTTTCAAGGAGCACATACTTGGTTGCTTGAAATCGAACCCGTCTTTCAACCTTTTTGGATGGATCTTTTAGATAATCAATAATTTCTTCCCTCCAATCACCGGCACTGACTACCGATGTCGCATTAATCATTGGCTGATATCCCGAGGCATGCTGGGCTAACCGATTAGCGTCTTCATTATGCAATCGGGGAATATGCTCCAATCGGAAGTTCTTGAATTCCTTTAACAGTTGTATACTTCTCTCGAAATAGGTTATGAGAACTTCACTCCGGCATTCATAGCTTCCGGTCAATTGATTTATAACCAACATAGAATCTCCGAATACTTCAACAGCATCAGCACGAACTTCTCTTAACAACTCCAATCCCCTGATCAGAGCTTGATACTCAGCCTGATTATTTGTTGATGTAGCAACAATCGGCAAGGAAAATTCATACTTCCTCCCCTTGGGAGAAACTAATACAATGCCGATTCCTGCTCCCCGGTCACAGGTAGATCCATCAAAGAAGAGCGTCCAGGGTGCAATTTCCAAGGTTTCCACTAGACCGCAATGCTGAGTCACAAAGTCAGCCATAACCTGCCCTTTGACCGCCTTAGCCGATTCGTAACGCAAATCGAACTCCGACAGCGCCAAAATCCATTTACCGATCCTACCACTCATAATCGGCATAGATAGCATGTATCGGACCACGTCATCTTTGCAAGCAACAGCACATTCGGCCGACAACAGGTAATGTCTTAGCTTGATACATGAAAAATATAAGCATAAGCACAGCTTCTCAATGGCCGAATACCTGGTTTCAGCATCAATTAACCTCCTACTCAAATAATAAATTACCCTCTCTTTCCCTTCAAATTCTTGAACTAAAGCTGAACCGATAACCGATCCATCGGTAGATAAATATAATTTGAAGGGTTTCCCTTGTTGAGGTGGAACTAAAACTGGAGGGTTTACTAGATACCTTTTGATTTCATCTAGAGCCAACTGCTGTTCTTTTCCCCAAACAAACTCCTGATCGGCTTTCAATTTAAGAAGAGGACTGAAAGCACGAATTCTCCCAGATAAATTTGATATAAATCTTCTGATAAAATTCACTTTGCCGATCAAAGATTGGAGCTCGGTTTTATTGGTAGGGGCCACTATTTTATTGATAGCATCAATAGATCTTCGACTAATTTCAATACCCCTCTGATGTACCATGAAACCAAGAAACTGCCCTGCCGATACACCAAATGCACACTTGTTGGGATTCATCTTCAATCCATGCTTCCTTGTGCACTCCAACACTCTTCGTAAATCGGCAAGATGCTTTGAGAAATCTCCAGACTTGACCACCACATCATCAATATAAATTTCTACGATCTTGCCGATGAACTCATGAAATATAAAATTCATAGCCCTTTGATAAGTAGCACCGGCATTCCTTAACCCAAAAGTCATGACTATCCATTCAAATAGTCCAACATGACCAGGACACCTGAATGCGGTTTTTGGAATATCCTCTTCTGCCATGAATATTTGATTGTAACCCGCATTACCATCCATGAAGCTGATGACCCGATGGCCAGCCGCAGCATCAACCAGTAGATCGGCGACAGGCATTGGATATCCATCCATCGGCGTAGCTTTATTGAGATTCCTGAAATCAATGCACACCCGAAGCTTCCCGTTCTTCTTGTAAACCGGGACGACATTGGAAATCCATTCAGCATACCGACACTGCCGAATAAACTTAGCTTCAATAAGTTTAGTGATTTCGGCCTTAATATCAGGTAGAATGTTAGGATTACATCGGCGGGCTGGTTGCTGATGTGGCCGAAATCCAGACTTAATGGGTAACCGATGTTCAACAATTGATCGGTCTAAACCAGGCATCTCTGTATAATCCCAAGCAAAGCAATCTTTATATTCCTTTAACAAACTAGTTAACTGCTGTTTACACTCAGGATCTAGTTTAGCGCTAATAAAAGTAGGCCTAGGCCTATCACCACTACCTATATCTACTTCTACCAAATCATCGGCCGATGTGAATCCCTGGCCTAATTTTCCATCATCGGCGAATCTATCCATTAAAAACCATCGTCAGAACCGACTGCTTGGATCGGTGGAATCTCATAATCGGCAACTTTGAGAAAATCTTTCTCCCAAACTTCTCCTGAAATGCACCTAGTCTTTTCATAAGTATCCGCTTCTGCCGATGCGATAACATAAGAAGAATCCCCTGGTACGATCTCAATCTTGTCACCTACCCACTGAACCAAGCACTGATGCATTGTAGATGGGACACAACAATTGGCATGAATCCAATCTCTCCCCAATAATAAATTGTAGGCACCTTTTCCGCTGATCACGAAAAAGGTTGTCGGCAAGGTTTTGCTGCCGATGGTCAACTCCGCACATATCGCCCCCTTGACCGGAGACACGTTTCCCTCGAAGTCTTTGAGCATCATATCGGTCTTGGTCAAATCTTGATCCCCTTTCCCAAGCTTCCGATATACTGCATATGGCATAATATTAATAGCAGCCCCACCATCAACTAGGATCTTAGTCATTGGCTGCCCATCAACCCTTCCTTTGAGGAACAAAGCTTTAAGATGCTGCCTCTCGTTATCGGCAGGTTTCTCAAAGATAGCCGTCATTGGATCCAGAGCCAACTGAGCTATCTGATCAGAAAATCCCAACTCATCGTCACTGGCCGGTGCAAGAAACTCCATTGGCAACATGAATACCATGTTGACGCCTGCCGATGGACCTTCTTTCTTAGCGTCTGACGGCTGCCGACTCCCAGAGTTCTCTCCTTTATTTAGCTCTTCCTGCCTTTCACGTTGCAATCTCCTTTTCTGTGTCTTGGTTAATCCTTGAGGGCACCATGGAGGAAGTGGCCTTTGTCTTGCCATCGGGCGTTGGTTCTCTCTTGACTCTATGCGATGCGTGTTAGTATCCCTGCAAAATATGAATTCATCGGGAACCCGCGCATCAGCCATTCTTTCAAGCTCCTCTTGGTTCCTGGGAAAATACTGGACACGGTCACCGAGCCGATCGTGAACGCTAAGCCTGCCCCCCAGCCGATCATGAACTGACGCCCTTCCTCTGATCGGCCCATTAAATCGTCGTTCATCATCATGATAACGCCGATCGTTCCTGTCGTACCGATCATAACCGTTGCATTCAGGGCAGTCTCTGACAGTAGGAAGCTTGATATTTTCCTCCCAACAATGGATGAAGAATGGGCAATTCCAATGATCCCTGTGCCGATTCCACTCCTGTCGGCGTCTCTCTTCTTCCCGTTGATAATCTTCCTGCTGGCGCCGGTACCGATCTTCCCGTTGTTGCCATCTCTCTCGAGGCCTTCTATGAGTTATGACAATACCAGATCGAGGAATTCTTCCTGAGCTAGCTCCTTCCTGGACCAAGCCCTTACTTCTTGCATCGGCGGTAGTAACTTGATGCTGAGGATCTACCGATGCACTCTTCTCAGCTGTCTCCGACGTTAAGACCTTAGCCTTCCCCTTAGCATCCAACATGTTCGTCGGGAAAGGATGTTGGTCTATCTTCATCGGCTTCTGGGCTTTGGAACTATCAAACTTGATTCTCCCTGACTCTATGGCCGATTGCAGCTGTTGTCTAAATACTTTGCACTCATTGGTATCATGTGAAGTTGCATTATGCCACTTGCAATACCTCATCCTCTTCAACTCTTCTGCCGACGGGATCACGTGGTTAGGTGACAATTTGATTTGACCTTCCTGAAGTAGAAAGTCAAATATCCTATCGGCCTTGGCGGTGTCAAATGCAAACTTCTCTGGTTCCTTCTGCCCAAAAGGACAAGACATCGGCTTCTTGTTTTTTACCCATTCTGCCAAACCGATTACTGGTTCTTCATCGGAATCTGAGCTTGTTGCTTCATCAACAAATGAGACTTTCTTATTCCATGCCCTCTTAGGCTCGAAAGGCTTGATGTCTTGATCAGATATTCTCTGCACCAAGTGACTTAAACTTTCAAACTCCTGAGAAGCATACTTATCCCTGATGTGTGGCAACAAACCCTGGAAAGCCAAATCGGCTAGCTGCCGATCATCCAGAACCAGGCTATAGCATTTATTTTTGACCTCTCGTATCCTCTGCACAAATCCTTCAACCGACTCATCATTACGTTGCCTCAACTTGACCAAGTCGGTGATCTTCTTCTCATGAACCCCCGAGAAGAAGTATCTGTGGAATTGCTTCTCTAGATCGGCCCAAGTAATTACTGAATTGGGAGGCAATGATATGAACCAAGTAAAGGCCGATCCAGACAATGATGATGAAAATAGGCGAACCCTCAATTCGTCCCTGTTACCAGCCTCTCCACATTGAATAATGAACCTGTTGACATGCTCCATGGTTGACGTGTCGTCCTGTCCGGAAAACTTTGTAAAATCCGGTACTTTGTACCGATGTGGAAGCGGGATCAAATCATACGCTGGAGGATACGGTGTCCGATAAGAATAAGTGTTGACTTTGGGTTTTATCCCAAATTGTTCCCTCATTACTTCGGCAATCTTATCGGCCCAATACGCATCGGCATCTTGCCGATGAGGCGGCTGCGGATCTGGCATTTGGTGGCGAACCTCCACGTGTCTGTTCGGGACGTGACCTGTATGGAACATCGTATTGGTCACCTGTCCTCCAATCTGCGGACTACCAAACTGCTGTCCACCGATTGGCTGTCCTCCGAGTTGCTGTCCAAAATTTATTGGCTGGTTGGACATTCCCTGACCTTGGAACCCAGGATAAACCTGCCCTTGCTGGAACCCCGTAGTCTGATAACCCTGCTGGGGCGACTGTGGAAAGGCTTGCTGTCCAAGCCATCCATTATTAGCGTTCATCGGCATAGGTGCTGCCGATGATTGGTAATTGGGTATCGTCGTTGAATTGACATACCCCGACTGGGCCATAGGCCTCTGTTGCATCAGCATTGACTCTGCCGATGCGTTGGGCATCTGGAACATTAGATCTTGAGGATTTCCAGTGTGAGGCCTTGCGGTAGTAGTTGTGGTATACCGAGGACTCTGGTTCACCGGCACATTGGAAGGTGCCGATGTTATAGGAGTTTTGCCCCTCATGTCAGTTATCTGTGATGTTCCTGGAGTCAACTCTGGAGGCATACCATAACCCCACCAGTTGGGAGGAAGAGTTAACCCCGACATTGCCGATGCCAACATATCTGTTGTCAGTTTATGCTGCCCAACTGAAATTTGTGGGTTGGTTGCCATCGGCATAGATAGTGCACCAGTAGTCCCCAATGTACTTGGAGGGACGGCAGACTGTGCACTTGCACTCGTCAAGGCAGCCGATGGAGCCGTGACCTCTGGTGCCGTGGGTTCATGATGGGAAGGGCCCACATAATCCGGCGGGATTTGTCCTTCCTTGAAGGTTCTTGCCACGGCGTTGAAAACCGTATTAGACAGTACACCAGCTTGGTTGATCAGCGCTCGATTGATGGCATTGTCAACCATGTCTTGTAGCTTGCCAGGATTAGCGTCAAAGGTGACCTGCCGTGGTGCCGGCAGTGCATCTTTCTGGACCACTTCGCCGCTCCTGTTTATGCTGAAAGACTTCAGGCACTGCTGCTTGAACTCTTCCATGGCTTGGGCAATAGCTTGCTTCTGCTCATCCTTGAGGTTAGCTTCCGTCACGGGGATGACGTTGTCTTGATCGAGGTCAGAGATCGACATGTTGATCTTGATCTTGAATCGGTCCCACTGGGCGTGCCAGAAGATGTGTTGATGCAAAAACTAGTCTGCAAACACAAAGGGCTAATACCCGATCCAAACGTTAAGGCGTGCCAGCCGATTTGACCTTACTATCGGCAAAGGTGATAACTTGAATACTTTAGTCCTGACAACAGCGATACGCCCGGATGTCACGGCTAAGAGGTACTCACGCGGAACTTGAGGATACGCCGAGCTTGAGTCGACGAATTCCTAAGAACTCGTAACAAAAAGAAAACGTATGACGAAGTCGTCGAAAAGTAAATGCTGGAATATGAGTAAAAAACGTGTGTTTGATTGATTGATAGATATTCTGATTACAAGGTCTTAGGGCTTATATTTATACCCTGCTCAAAGAGCTACGACCAGACACGATTAGAATTCGAATTCCAAATTACACGGAGCCCGTATACAAAACGATACGAATAACATAAGGAAATAATAAAACCATCCTTCGTGACAAACCGAAATTCCTCCACATGACAACTGGCAGCTTCCGGACTCCTCCTTCGCATCATCGGCAATCCCCTTGCCATAGTCATCGGCAGACCCTTTTACTTGGTCATCGGCACCATATTACTGTCTGAGGACTTAGTCACATTCAACCTTTCCCTCATCGGCAACCATCCTTACCAGTAACCCGCATCGTACTGCCACCCTGTCCTGCCATCCTGGACACGTGCCCAAAAATGGTGTCAACAAATTTTTAGCAAGGTTAAGGTGAAAGCAAGAAGTAAGTAGAGATAGAAGCATCCTAAAACGTCCGGTTCTAGCTAGGCTTGCGTCCTACAGTCAGCATTGCTTTGATACCACTTTGTAACACCCGATTTTAAGAACAAAATCAGATATGCACCATATGTGAGTTTTAGAAGACAAGCCTCACATATAGCTACAAATAAGGGGTAATATCAAAGGACAATGCATAAATTATATAGCGTAGAAAATAAATTAGAAACAACCTTGGGCAGCAGACATGGAAGAGAACTCCAAACTTCGTGTGTTAACCTCAATCTACAGGATCCAACTGACTGGTTGATCACAAGCCCAAAACTTCTCCTGAGGTGTGGGGGAGATAGCAAGAGTGAGTTCAAGACGAACTCCGCAAGTATAACAACTAGATTGTATAGATCCCACAATCTCATGATCAATGTGACATAAATAATATAGAGCATGAAATAGTAATCAATGTGTTTCTTAACACAAGATTCATCACCCTTAATGTAAGAGTTCCCAAGGCCGCTCGTGACCGTGAGCACGGCTAGTATACCAGTTTTTAACACTCTGCAGAGGTTGTACATCTTTACCCATGAGTCATGATTTACCCTTTCGCCTGAGGTGATCAGCCTCGTAACCCACTACCAAGGTAGGTCGGCAGGGATCACTATGAAGTCTTTTAAAGGTTCGTCTAACAAGTTAGGGCCGCTTGGTTTCGGTAGTCAGTCCGTGTGATTCTACCACTCGCAGGGAATCCGGTCTGCTATCCCCCATTTGCGCCACACGGGTAACCTCTAACAAGCTAGAAAAGTTACTCATACTTGACTAAAGCCAGAGCCATTATAGCCCTCATGGTTGCACTGTCATCCCGGTTATCACTTACGAATAAATCCTCAAGTTGTTAACAAGTCTTTATTATCATTTGTTGCTTTATATCAATCTAGTCACAAGATTATGGTCACAGAATTAAAACCCAAATGTTATACTTGCCTTGATACAATTGCTCCTGATGGTCCTGCTGATCTTACTTGCTTCCAAGGCTCTGATCTTGATCACCGAAGTAATGCTCACCGACTAGACTCGATCATCGATCATCAACACACAAGCAATCGGGGACAGACATACACGAGGCAAACAAGATTACAATTAGAACAGTACACCAGCAGTAAATAAATGTAAATAAAAGTTTTCCAAAATCATCTACACGCTGCTACGATCACGTCAACGCAAAATTCACGCAAAACGGAGTTACGACGCGAAATCTACGCATTAAACGGGACTACAAAGGCTATCTACGGACTTGTATTTATCTAGGAAACCTAACAGTGGTGAACCTAGACATCAAAGGTAGTAACACGAAGCTTATGAAATTATAAAACTAACGCAACTTGAACGGATCGAATCGAATCGGAGCTAAAACGGAGAAGATACGAATTTTCTAAGATTTTCTTTAGAAAAGTAATTAATTAAATAGGATCACGAAATTAAAATGTTTCAAATTGGTGAAAAAAGGTTACTAACATGTAGAGCTCTCAAAGACGAACCTAACGCAATTTGAACGTGTCAAATCAGAGTTAAAATGAATATTTTATGAGCTAAACAAACTCAGTGGCAAAACTGTAAATACTGAAAACGTATTCTGATTCAAACCGAGACTTTACGCTTCTCCAAAAGCAAAGCGTATTTCCTGCAAAGCGCCATGGACTGCGGGTTTTATTTCCTAAATTCGAAAGGACTCTTTAGCAAAATATCCACCCGAAGGGGTATGGAGCGCTCCTGGCCATCGGATTGAAAACGGACGCTCAAGATTAGATCGGGGGGGGACAGGAGATGCCGGTCGGAGGGGGAAGAGGAGACGGCGGCGCTCCATGGCCGGCCGGCCCAAGCTCGCCGGAGAAAACCTACAGAACGTTACGGAGCTCGGTTTCGCGAAGCAAATACACCGGGAGAGAGAGGAGGTCGCGGCGAATCCAATCCTAGCCTTTGCGCGGCCAGAGAAACGTCCGCGCAGTGCGGACCGCGGCGGCGCCATGACCGGCTCCTCGGAGCTCATGGCTAGGACGCTAGGAGGCACCAAATCGCATGAAATTTAATTGAGAAGAATGCGGGGAAGGAGTAGAGCTCACCAGCGCGAAGAATTGGAGCGTAAATGGTTTGATTCGATGGGACGACGTGCGGAGGTCGCGGCGGTTTTTGGCGAGCTCGCTGCGCGTTCAAGAACGAGGGCAAGGATGTGGGGAGAGCAAATGGGGAAGGGGAAGGGGGCTCGGGCGCGTGCGCGACTCCAAATGACAAGGAGCGGGGGAAAGGAGATCGTGGGAGCGGGGGGGGGGCGGCTCGGCTTGAGGTTGAGCAGAATCGGGAGAGAGGGAGTTGGGGCTGGCGGTTGGAGATGATGGAGCTGACAGATGGGCCCCATCTGTCGGCGGGAGGGAGAGGGAGAGGGACTTGGCCAGCTGGGCCTCGGCCTAGGAAGGGAGAGGGGGCGCGGGGGAGATTTGGGCCTAGCAGGCCGAGAGAAGGAGAGAGGGGAAGAAAAGGAATTCCATTTTTCTTTTTCCAAAACAATTTTTCAAACTCATTTTTCAAATGAAAATTGAATTCAAAACTCTTTACAAATTCCACACATCACATAAATAAATGTTGCAGCATGAATGCATCAATATGTTTCTAAACTTATATTAAATTTTAATTTCTCTAAAATTATTATTATTAGTTTTTTTTCTTATATTTTGATGCTCACAAAATTGACACAATAAATCAAATTCAACTATTTAAAACAAGGGAATTTTTAGGGTGTTACATACTCCGGAAGTACCATCCACATATATCCACCCATTTCCATCTCCAGAACCACCCAAAAATATTCTACTCATAATCCGGGAGAGAATGGCCAAAAATATTTCTGTGAAATAAATGCTCAAGTTATCTTGTTACTAAGTTGCTATATTATCTCAAGAGATGAGTGCTCTAAAAAAAGAAAAGAAGAAAAAAATAAAAATACGAGAAAATAAAAAGGGGCAAGTGCCCGGAACCTCGAAAGAAAAGAAAAAGTGAGACGAGAGGTAAAAATGGACAAGTGTCCGACAGTAGAATTAGGGGTACAAGATACCCACCTGAGAGAAAATAAAAGGAAGAGCATCTTATTCTCCTCACAAAGTTTCAAAAAGCAAAGAAGGTATGTATCCCCTCAAAGAGCAAAAGTAGAATTAGACTTTCACCATTGTTATCACCATTATCACCATACACCATTTATTCGCCACACATGCACATCTTGATTTGACTTATTGATTTGTTTCTTTGGATCCATGGTTTGACTATGCAATAAATGTCTTGTGAGTATGTATATTTTATCTCCCACCTATGAGCTCCAGATATTAAAGCCTTATTAGAGTAGGATAAGAGAGAAGGCAATGTCACTATGCCTTATACCACAAAGACCACATATTTTGAGAGAAGACATATACCATCACTGCCTTGGTAAGGATCCAAAAATACCACAATAGAGAGATATAAGAGAATCATACAAGGAATCTCTGAGTTTAATTTGAAAATCTGCAAAAACTCCAGAGCTATAGTTGATCAAGAATAAGAGACATGGAACTTGACTAGACTGTTCTATCTTTTAACTACTCAAGACGGAAGTGATGGTTACAAGTCCCATGGTAGAAGGTAAAGTAAGTAAGTTTTAAGTCTTGACAGTTTACTCTAACTCAGAGATGAGACCTCATTTAAAACAATGTGTACCGTCAATTTTAAAAGGCATTACAACAACTTCTGATCCATCGCTGAGATTATCCTTGCTCACGGACGAGCAAGAGGTAAGCTTGGAGGAGTTTGTTGACGGTCCTTAAGTATCAAATTTAATTATCAAATAAACAAAGAAAAGGATCCAAATGAAATCAACATCCAAACTTAGGGTTTTATCTGACAGAATTCCATGAGTTTTGGTGTTTGTCTATTTCTGCAGGGGGTTATCAGGAAATACGGAAGAAAGGCCCACACGTCGGGATTACATAGAGATATCAACGTGCCGCGCAATTATCTTACATCTAGAAGACTCCAGAAGCCACGGGAAGGAAGCAGAGGCCGAACGGAGCCAGGCCCTAGGCCCCCGCCCAGGAGACCAGGGCGCCCGCCCCCTTACAGAGTCCAATCAGAACTCTCTTTCGGGATCAATCTCCACCGACCTAAAGGATCAAGGATAACCGTTCAATCAATGTTGGTTTGATCCAACGGCCCATATTCACTTGAAGGGACTATAAAACCAGACCCCCTGGCCCCTGGAGGAGAGAGCCTCTCAACCCTAATTCATTATTCCTCAAGGGAGAAGAAGCATCTGATCAAGCCTAGAGCCACCACATCAATTAGACATCTAGATTAGCATAGCTACATAGGATTAGAACTAGAAGGAGTCAATCTTCGATTGGTTTCCGGATCTGTCAAGAGGATTCTTGGTAATTCTCTAATTGTTATTCTAATTGTTCATCTTTGTTCTTCAATATTATGAATATGAGTTTGTTCTACTTCAATATATTGCTAATGACTTTGCACTACTTGTTTATATTCATGATTATATTGTTCTTAGTTTATCGTGGTTATATACTTGGCTTAGTTAGATTGGAATTATATACATGCTTAGGATCGTATAGCGTTTATCCATCGGATCTATGGGTAAATGATAGATATTGTGTAGGCGTGGTGCTTATATCATATTTATCTGCGATTGTACCCAATATGCCAGATCGCGGGGTAGTTCGTGATAGTGACAGCTTCATTGATTCTTATATAGTCCCCCTCTCGTGTATTGGGCTGGCAGAGCAACATTATTACAGAGGAGTGATTGCTATGTTTCTCATATTCCTTGCTAATATCACTATGCATGGGCGTAATCTTGTCTTACAATGATTGCTAAGTATGCTTGCACTAACTATGATAATGCAAGACTATATAGTTGAGAATAACTTAGGAAATATTCTTGTAGTTCGTTCTAATACCATGCTAATGACTTGCTAGAATATCTAATTGAGGTGCTTATCATATTTATATGTGGCTAAGTTATGCTGATCAAATTAATTATCTTTGTCACTATTCATTACTTCATATATCTTTTATGTGACACTTATCTCTGTATGAAAGAGTAGATAAATGTTCTCAACTATACATGCAATGATAGATACTCAATCTTATATTCCATTCTATAATCAACATTGATGATTACTAATCCCTTCCTAGTCATAAAAATATAAATAACGATACCTGAAATACTTCCCCAAATGCTACATCGGTATTAATCTGTGCGCTTGCAGATCCCATTTTTTATTTATTCAGAACAGCAATTGCATATTTCAATACCGCGTCTTTCATGTCATGCTGGGGATGACAACTTGGCTTAAGTGGCATGAGGGATAGGTTTGGCATTTTTGGCGCCGTTATCGAAACTAGAGAACTAAGTCTACTTTTGGTAGTGACGTTAAGAATGCCCAACACTCTACATTGCAGCAACTGATCGAGTCATTTCTACGGTGCTTGTAGTGGAACGAGACAAACTGGGCCACGTCTACAAAGTCCAGCGACCAGTATACTTCATAAGCAAAGTTCTAAATGAGTCCAAGACCAGGTACCCCTAGATACAAAAGTTAATCTACGCTATTCTAACCACTTACAGGAAGTTGAAGCATTATTTCGACGACCATCGCATCATAGTAACTACAAGCTTTCCGTTAGGGGATATCCTGCGTAATAAGGACACCAATGGCAGAATTGTAAAATGGGCCATGGAGCTATGCCCCTTTTCGATGGATTTCCAGAGTCGTACGACTGTTAAGTCTCAAGCCCTGGCCGATTTCATTGCAGAATGGACAGACCTCAATGCACCGCCTGCTCCAAATATCTTCGACCACTGGTTAATGTTTTTTGACGGGTCCTTAAATATCAATGATGCTGGCGCTGGGATCCTTTTCGTTCCACCAAACAAGGACAAACTACATTACGTCCTTAGAATCCTTTTCCCCGCATCTAACAATGTGGCCGAGTATGAAGCGTGCTTACATGGCATACGACTGGCCATGGAATTAGGAGTCAAGCGCCTCTACGTCCACGGCGACTCCGCCCTGGTCATTAACCAGCTAAATAAGGAGTGGGAGACGACTCATGAGAAAATGGATCTGTATTGCAAGGAGATCCGTGTTGATATTTGGGAACGTAATAAGAAATGGATGCGCAAGCGCACGGATATCGGTGAGCACTTCACCCGGGAGGTTATCCAGAGTATCGTATTTATTTTTTTACCCCTAGGAGAAAGAGTGCATCTGACTAACCGGTCTATTACTACTAACCCTTTAGGCAACAAAGAATGTCTCTCGATGTGAGTGATAAATAGAGAAGACTGCAACCTTAGTCTCCTTCTAACCTTGGTAAGGATGATCTACTGTTCTATTGGGGAGGCTAACAGTCTCTAGACACCACAAAGGATGTTCAACCCGCACCTATAAACCCTATCCTTCCTGCTGACGAGATATGGTCTGCAAAGGTAACTCAGAATTGTCACGTTCCTCACTACTACCACGGTCCAGCTAGTCAGGGAATATCTATGAGTACCCCAGCCTAAACACCACGTTTACGCCAGTAATGATTACTCTAAACTCTACGCGAAGAGATTAAAGTAAACTCACAAACCAGAAGAACAATAAAACAAGAACTTACTAGAATTTAGAAGTCGAAATACTGAAGAATCCTAGGAGCAAGCTTCGGGTTAGGAGAACTTGATCCCGCAGGTACAAGCTTGGAGTAGACACCGACAGGCCGGGCTTCCTCCAATCTACACCTCGACTCTATCTCTCTCAATCTAGTAGAAACTATAAGATCTATTTCTACTTTACATTGGTTGCTAAGCCTAAAAAGAAATATTAATTAGAGAAGAGGTTTTCCTTCGAGGGCACCCCTCAATCTCTATGATAATTTCTTGTCTTCTCCAGGTGCCAGGGGGGTCTCCTTATATAGTCCTCCTCCTCTATGCGTTTTTGGGTCGGTAGGCGAGGTGGTACTATGTTTTCCTTGATCCAATAGGTCGGTGGAACATCCCGTGCAAAGAGAGTCCTGCTTGGCATCCAACAGGGGGCGGGCGCCCTGGGCCTGGCCCCTTTCGGCCTCTGTTCTCTTCCCGTGGCTTCTGGAGTCTTCTAGATGGAAGAAAATCGCGCGGTGCGTTGATATCTCTATGTAATCCCGACATGTGGGCCTTTCTTCCTTATTTCCTCATAACGCCCTACAGAAATAGATAAACAATAAAACTCGTGGAATTCTGTCAGATCAAACCCTAATTCTAGGTGTTGTTTGCATATTGGTCCTTTCTCTTGTTTATTTGATAATTAAAATTAATACTTAAGAACCGTCAACAAATACCCCCATACTTAGGCTTTTACTCGTCCTCGAGAAAAGGATGGTTAAGAACAATATCTGGGGTAAAACATTTTAAAGCATTCTTTATATTTGCAGGGTGTTAAAAATTCCACTGTGTACCATAGTCAAGGAAGTTTATGGTTAAGAGTAAAGATCCTTTCTTCTCAATCCTGTCACTTGGAGTTTTTGTATATTTTTGAAAGAAAGTTAGCATACCTTTTTATCCTCATAGGTTCTTCTCAGATCACTCATTATCTTTTATATATCTCACTGAGGTTGTTTTAATTTGCAAAAATTCTTAAGCATACTTACTTTGCATTTATTGCCTGATCAAAACGGGATCCGAGGAGGGAAATGTCATACTCTTAGATCAAAGACTTTGGGAATTAAAATCTTTGTCAACTATTGCTGGCATATTGCTTATTAGAGGGACCATGGGCTATCATTTTTCTCTCTTTTTTTTAAGTGGATACCGAGGTACCCCTAATTCTACTGCCGGGCACTTGTCCATTTTTTGCGAGGTTGTCGAGCACTTGCTCCTTTTCATTTTCTCGAAATATCTCTATTTTTGCATAGCCCATGCCTCTAATGCAATAATACTTCGGAAGAGTGAATCTTTCTGAATAAATGTCTTGATCTTAGGAGCATGATAAATCTCTCAACAAGAGTCTAACTCATTTTGAACAAACTCAATACAGAGTAGATAGCTTTTATAATCATAATTAATATTTTCAGTTTTATCAGGCATATAAAACACTGAGGATGGTAGCTAGAGTTTTGAATATTGTGAAATAAATTCTCCAAGTAACAATGATATCAAGAATAAGAAACTCATGCTCTACCATCACATATTCCATATTGACTTAAGTAACACAGGGTTTTAAAATTATTTTATAATAATTGCAAGTTTTCAGGAAATATCACAGATTGAGATTAATCATGATTAGAAATATTTTAATCTTTTTAATTTATCATGTCGGAAATAATATTCTGCATAATCCAAAATATATGTATGTGTAAAGTAAAGTGTGCAGAGTGTGTACCTGAATCGTGGAGTGGTGTGGTCGGAGTGTGTTTGGCATGTTGAGGGATCTCCCCCATACTTGTTTTCTGCTTTCTTGCACAAAAATAAAGTAGAGACACACAAGACATAATAATAATAATAATAATAATAATAATAATAATAATAATAATAATAATAATAATAATAATAATAATAATAATAATAATAATAATAATAATAATAATAATAATACTCTTTATTAATCTTGAGGCATTTATTACAAAAGACTAGTAGCAAACTGATAGCAAACTGATGATAATAGTAAACCTAAACCGAATTTAAAGATAAATAACTAAGATGCATTGCCTCAAGGTCTAATCTAGATAACTTAGCGGCGCTCTAATTCCTTAATCTTCTTGTTGGCACTAGCAAGATCCTGCCTAAGGCCTAGTATAACGGTGTTGTGGTTAGAGAGCTGCCTAGTGAGGGAATTAATCGAGGACTGGAGGTCTATGATAACTCTGTCTAGTCTGCGAACGTCCTCATCAATATCCATTATAGTCTTGCGAGGCTTGGGAGGTGTCTCAAAAGCATTAAGAGTGTGCTTTGGGGCTGCCTTTGGAGGGACGAAACGGACTTTGGTTGCTCTAATCCCTTCAAAGTAAGGCCTTTCCTCCTCTGTAGTGTAGCGAATACTGCTGATCTCGCCGCTCCAGTTGGTCTTGACTCCAACGACCCTCTCATTGGGTCTAGGTGGAAGGATCCTTGTGCCGATTGGCACCTTGATGGTGGTCTTCGTCTTGGATGATGATCCTTTGAGGAGTAGGGGTTCTGGTGGTGCGGTGAGAACTGGTTGAGCATGGTAAGATTGGGCGGAGCTGCGTTGGCGTAATGGCATGGCTTCTAGCTGTCGCTCTGTGTTGGCTGGGACGAGAGCACGGGCATCGGGATCTTCCACAGGCTCCATGTTGAGGTTGAAGGGGACGACTTCCCAATCATCGTGGTACTTCTCGGCCATTGGAGCAGCAAGGAACTAATCAAGCTCTAATTGAAGGAGAGAAGGCTTGGTGGCTTGGTGTTTGAAAACTGAGGTCAGGGGTCTGTTTATATAGGGGTCAAAAAGTGCCTCTATGGGTTGTTCGGGTTGCTCCCACCGATGTGCGTGCGAAACTTTCCATCCGAGGGATTATTCAGATTACCATAAGTGCATTTTCCATAACAGAGAAAATCGGGACCGAGGGGGAACAGGAGCTGGGCGCCCGCCCACCTGATCTGGGCGCCCGCCCTCTCTCTGGCCCCTCTGTGGGCCCGCTTTTTCGAGCGCGTTTCTAGATGCAAAATTATTTAGAATATATATATATATGACCCAAAAACATCAGATTAAAAAGGTCAGGCTCTAATTCTCCATGGGAAGGTAAAAATGGACTACGTCTATTTCTTATAATTCTTTATTAGGCTCTAAAAATAATTTAAGACGTTGACCATTCACCTTGAATAACGTACCTTCGTCATTTTGAAGTGTGATAGCTCCGTGGGATGATGAATTAATTACCTTGAATGGTCCTTCCCATTTGCTCCGGAGTTTTCCATACCTGAAAAGCTTCACCCCAGAATTAAAAAGTAATACCTTATCTCCTGGTGTGAACTCCTTCTTCTTGATTCTCTTGTCATGCCACCTTTTGACTCTTTCTTTGTAGATATTTGAATTGTGATATGCTTTCTCTCGCCATTCTTCCAATTCTGATAGTTGCATTCTTCTATAATCTCCAGCAACATCTAGGTCTATATTCCATCTCTTTATGGCCCAGTGTGCTTTGAACTCTAGTTCAACAGGTAGATGGCAAGTCTTCCCGTACACCAATTGGTATGGAGACATTCCGATTGGGGTCTTGTATGCTGTACGGTATGCCCAGAGTGCATCGGGTAACTTGTCTTTCCACGCCGTTCCCATTTCATTTACTGTCTTCTGAAGAATATTCTTAATTTGTTTGTTGGAAGTCTCTGCTTGGCCACTTGTCTGAGGATGATAGGGGGTAGCAACGTTGTGATGGATTCCATGTTTTGATAGATATTGCTTGAAGCGTTTCTCGATGAAGTGTGCTCCTCCATCACTTATCACTACTCTGGGGACTCCAAATCTTGGAAATATAATTTCTTCAAACATCCTCTTTGAACTGACGTTGTCGGCATGCTTGTAGGGTAATGCCTCTACCCACTTGGAGACATAGTCAACTGCCACCAAGATGTACTCACACTTCTTTGATGGAGGAAATGGACCCATGTAGTCTATTCCCCAGACATCAAAGAGCTCAATCTGAAGGTTGTTGGTGAATGGCATTGCATCCCTTGTATTTATGTTTCCGTGCCTTTGACATGGCCCACATCTTCTGATATATTGCTTCGCGTCTTCATACATTGTAGGCCAGTAGAATCCACACTGCTAGATCTTTGAATGTGTACGGGATGCTCCATAGTGACCTCCATATGGTGATGAATGACATCTGTCAATGATCTTCCATCCTTCTTCTGTGGTCACACATCTCCTAAGTAAGCCATCACAACATACTCGGAAGAGGTATGGCTCATCCCAAATATGTGAACGACTTTCTTGAATAAGCTTCTTCTTGTTTGCTCCTGGTGGTACATACCCTGAAACCATAAAATTAACAATATCTGCATACCAGGGGTCAGACCTGTTAATCCCGTAGAGCATGTCGTCCCGGAGTGAATCATTGATGGGGGTTTCCTGTGGACTCTTAAAATACATCTAGACCAGTGATCAGCAACAGAATTTTCTACTCCCTTTTTATCTTTTATTTCTAAGTCAAATTCTTGGAGTAATAAGATCCATCTAATCAGGCGAGGTTTAGCATCTTTTTTAGTGAGCAAATATTTTAGTGCAGCATGATCAGTGTAAACAATTATTTTAGCTCCAACTAAATAAGATCTAAATTTATCAATGGCAAAGACAACAGCCAGAAGCTCTTTTTCAGTGGTTGCATAGTTAAGTTGAGCTCCTGTCAAAGTTTTACTGGCATAAGCAATTGCATGATGCTTCTTATTTTTAGTTTGTCCCAATACTGCCCCCACAACATAATCACTAGCATCACACATAATTTCAAAAGGCAACGACCAATCAGGGGGTTGAATGATTGGTGCAGAGATGAGTGCTTTCTTTAATAAATTGAAAGATGTTAGACATGCATCATCAAATTCGAAAGGAGCATCCTTGGCTAGCAAAAGAGTAAGTGGTCTAGCAATGAATGAAAAATCTTTTATGAATCTACGATAAAAACCAGCATGGCCAAGAAAGCTTCGAATTCCTTTTATGTTCACAGGTGGAGGTAGTTGTTCAATTACTTCAATTTTAGCTTTGTCTACCTCAATTCCTCTTTTAGACACTAGGTGTCCCAGCACTATTCCTTCCCTAACCATAAAATGACATTTTTCCCAATTAAGAATTAAGTGCTTTTCTTCACATCTTTGCAAAACCTTGTCTAAGTTTTCAAGACAACTATCAAAAGTTTTTCCATAAACAGAGAAATCATCCATGAAAACTTCCATAATCTCTTCAATCATATCAGAAAATATAGACATCATGCATCTTTGAAAAGAAGCTGGTGCATTACATAACCCAAAAGACATTCTACGATAAGCATAAGTTCCATATGGGCATGTAAAAGTGGTTTTGCTTTGATCATCAGGATGGATCGGGATCTGATGATACCCTGAATATCCATCTAAGAAACAGAAGAACGAATGGTTTGCTAATCGCTCTAGCATCTCATCTATAAAAGGTAAAGGAAAGTGATCCTTTCTCGTGGCTTTGTTTAGTTTTCTATAGTCTATGCACATCCGCCATCCTGTGACGGTGCGTTGTGGAATTAGCTCGTTCTTTTCATTCATAATAACAGTCATGCCTCCCTTTTTAGGCACAACTTGTACCGGGCTTACCCACTCACTGTGCGGCACAGGATATATAATCCCTGCATGCAGCAACTTTATAACTTCCTTTTTAACTACCTCTCTCATAGTGTTATTAAGTCTACGTTGGGGTTCTCGAGAGGGTGAAACAGAAGGATCTGTTGGAATACGATGGGTACAAGTCATAGGACTGATTCCTGTAAGATCTTGGAGTGAGTAGCCGAACACTGAGTGATGTTTCTCAAGAATGGTCATTAATCGTAGAGTTTGCTCCTGAGTGAGTTTATCGCTAATGATCACAGAAAACTCTGGATTACTGTTTAGGAAAGCATTGATAAGACCGGGTGGTAAAGTTTTAAGCTCTATGGGGGTCTAGGTGTTTCTACAAACTCATCTAAGGGTTCAGGTTCAGAAGGTTCGGCTTCTTCTTCTGTGAAGAAAGGAGTTTCGTCTTCTAAGTCTGATTCTTCTAAAAGCTCTAGAGATGCAGCCTTTACCTCCTCCATAGGATCAGACAAAAGATATGATTCGGCCTTATTGTTTAAGGAGTGTGAAATTGTTATTGGGAATTTAAAGGTTTTTCCAAAAGAAATGTGTAGCTTTCCAGTATGACCTTCATAAAGGAGTCTTCTAAAAGGTTGTCCTATCAACAGGTCGAAGTCCCATGTATCAAAGATATAGAAGTTCAAATGAACCATGGAGCCTTCTACCGTAAGAGGTAGGACATTAATAATTCCAAGACTGGGGACTAATCGTCCCGAAGATTCCTTTATGACCTTCGTTGTGGGGGTTAAGACAAGATTTTTAAATAGTTTAAGTGCAAAAGATTCAGACATGATGTTGATCCCCACAATAGGATTATAAAGAGCATTAAATCGATCAGCATTATAAGCACAGCGTATAGTTATAGAGGGTGTGTCCAAACGGATCACATCAGAGGAAAGCTCTGATTCCTCCAACCATTCGCTACTCATTACTTAGATATGCTCTCTCAATTGATGTTCACTTGGCAAATAAATGCTAAACTGGTCGTTTTGGGGTTTATCAATAGAATGGTAGTTTGAAATATTTCCATAATCGGCAAAAAGATCAGATTCTATATCCAGCATGAAGTCCGGTGGTGGAATTTCTTCCTCTTGTGGCTCAGAACTTGGGATAGCTAAAGTAGATGAAGAATTTGGCAAAGTGTCTACTTCGGCTTCGTAGGTTTCATCATGAAGGGTATTATCCATCTCAGCTTCTAGGATTCTATCTAGGATCACTCTAGCTTCATCAGTAGGGATGCGAAAGAAAGAACCTCTAGACATTGTGTGTAGCATTTGTTTGTGATTTTTCTAAAGACCTCGAAAAAAGTGAAATAAAAGAACAGGGTCTTCAAGATTAAGGTTTGGACCAGATTCTAAAAGATCAGAAAAACGTTTCCAGGATTTTCCCAAAGTTTCATTATCTTTTTGTTTAAAAGATAGGACTTCGAGTCTAAGGTTGGCTATACTATCAAGGGAATAGAAATCTAGACAAAAGTTGGCTCGTAAAACTCCCAATTCACCTTGTTGTTGACTTACCTTTTGACTGTACCATTGTCTAGCTTCTCCCCTTAAAGAAAAAGGAAAAAGCTTCCAACTTAAAGTTTTATCAGAAATGCCTTCAATACGAAGACAATCACATGTTTGCTCAAAATCTCTAATATGAAGGTAAGGGTTTTCGTCTTCCTTTCCCGAAAAAGATAGGTTTTGAATCATGGCAATCAACCTAGAACTTAACTTATACTGGGATGTTTGGATAGGCTGTGATGATTCCCATGGTAAAAGGTCAGTTACTGAAGGGATTGCAGATTCATGGATCGATTTAGAATTTTGGTTTTCCATAAGGTAAGAGTAAAGAAAATAAATAAAGAATATAAAAGATAAGAAAAGATAAAAGTATAGATACAAGCTAGTAGTAAGACTCAAGGTTATCTCAGCAAACCGTCTTTCTCCCCGGCAACGGCGCCAGAAATGCTTGTTGATATTTGGGAACGCAATAAGGAATTGATCCGCAAGCGCACGGATATCGGTGAGCACTTCACCCGGGAGGTTATCCAGAGTATCGTATTTATTTTTTTACCACTAGGAGAAAGAGTGCATCTGACTAACCGGTCTATTACTACTAAACCTTTAGGCAACAAAGAATGTCTCTCGATGTGAGTGATAAATAGAGAAGAATGCAACCTTAGTCTCCTTCTAACCTTGGTAAGGATGATCTATTGTTCTATTGGGGAGGCTAACGGAATCTTGACACCACAAAGGATGTTCAACCCGCACCTATAAACCCTATCCTTCCTGCTAACGAGATATGGTCTGCAAAAGTAACTCGGAATTGTCACGTTCCTCACTACTACCACGGTCTAGCTAGTCAGGGAATATCTATGAGTACCCCAGCCTAAACACCACGTTTACGCCAGTAGTGATTACTCTAAAATCTACGCGAAGAGAAGTAAACTCACAAACTAGAAGAACAATAAAACAAGAACTTACTAGAATTTAGAAGTCGAAATACTGAAGAATCCTAGGAGCAAGCTTCGGGTTAGGAGAACTTGATCCCGCAGGTACAAGCTTGGAGTAGACACCGACAGGCCGGGCTTCCTCCAATCTACACCTCCACTCTATCTCTCTCAATCTAGTAGAAACTAGAAGATCTATTTCTACTTTACATTGGTTGCTAAGCCTAAAAAGCAATATTAATTAGAGAAGAGGTTTTCCTTCGAGGGCACCCCTCAATCTCTATGATAATTTCTTGTCTTCTCCAGGGGCCAGGGGGGTCTCCTTATATAGTCCTCCTCCTCTATGCATTTTTGGGTCGGTAGGCGAGGTGGTACTATGTTTTTCTTGATCCAATAGGTCGGTGGAACATCCCGTGCAAAGAGAGTCCTGCTTGGCATCCAACAGGGGGCGGGCGCCCAGGTCACCAGGGTCAGCGCCCTGGGCCTGGCCCCTTTCGGCCTCTGTTTTGTTCCCGTGGCTTCTGGAGTCTTCTAGATGGTAGAAAATCGCGCGGTGCGTTGATATCTCTATGTAATCCCGACATGTGGGCCTTTCTTCCTTATTTCCTGATAACCCCCTGCAGAAACAGATAAACAACAAAACTCGTGGAATTCTGTCAGATCAAACCCTAATTCTAGGTGTTGTTTGCATATTGGTCCTTTCTCTTGTTTATTTGATATTTTTATGGAATAGAGTACATACACATAGTCTGGGACAAGAATCAAGCAGCAGATGCACTGTCTAAGATAGGATCATCCCCGGGCCCAGATTCCGCAAGGCATTTTTGTCCAAGACATTGACAAACCAAGAATTGGAGGCGACCTGGTCGATAAGCCAAACAGCGAGGCACTGCTCGTCTAGGACGTCACGCCGACAACCAGCAGCGATGACTGGCGCATGCCTTTCATCAAGTATCTCCTATACGGTACCGGCCTTCAAGACAAGATAGAGAACGAACGCCTCATCTGGCGATCTAGAAATTATGCCCTGGTCAATGGTCAACTCATGCACAAGAGCGCCAATACGGAAGTCTTGATGAAGTGCATCACCCAAGACGATGGCACCAAGCTCCTGGAAGACATACACGCTGGATCCTGTGGTAACCATGTAGCCTCTTGAACACTGGTCGAAAAGGCTTTCCGAGCAGGATTTTACTGGCCGTCTGCTGTGGCGACATCGAGAAGCTGGTCCGACAATGTGAGGCTTGTCAGTTCTTCGCCAAGAGGACTCACATACCAGCTCACGAAATCCAAACGATACCATCATCATGGCCATTCACCTACTAGGGCCTAGACATGATTGGGCCATTCAAACCTGCTCCCAGCAATTTAAAGTTTGTATTCGTACGGGTCGACAAGTTCTCCAAGTGGATCGAGTACAAGCCATTGGTTAAAGCATCTTCAGAAAAAGCTGTAGAATTCCTCAATCAAATCATACACCGATTCGAGGTTCCTAACAGCATAATCACCGATTTAGGTACTCAGTTCACTGGCACTACATTCTGGGACTTGTGCGATAATAGAGGCATAGTCATAAAGTATGTGCCGGTAGCTCATCTTCGAGCCAACGGACAAGTCGAGCGAGCCAAAGGCATGATTGTAGATGCCTTGAAAAAGAGGCCGTACAAGGAAAATTACAAAGCACCAGGAAGGTGGATGAATGAATTGCCAACCATGGTCTGGGGCCTCCGAACACAGCCTAGTCGGAACACTGGTGTATCCCCCTATTTCATGGTATACAGGGCTGAGGTGGTACTCCCCTCCGATATAGTGTTCGGATCTCCAAGAGTCGAGCATTTCGACCAGTCTTCAGTAGACCACGCTAGAGAACTTGAAATCAATTGCACAGAGAAAAAACAGTTAGATTCTTGCCTCCAAACAGCAAATTATCTCGAAGTTATGCGATCATATTACAATAAGAACGTCAAAGAGCGCTCCTTCATGGTCGGCGATCTGGTGCTCAAACGGAAAACAAGCCAGGAAGGAATGCACAAGCTATCCACGCCCTGGGAGGAACCTTTCATGGTCGCGGAGGTCACGCGTCCCACCTCTTACAGACTGGCTTACCCAGACGGAACAAATTTGCCCAACTCCTGGCACATAGATAAACTACGGCGGTTTTACCCCTCGAAGAAGTCCATCTTACTTGTATCTTTTTCCTCATGAATAATAACAAGTTTTGGTTTTTGCTCCATAGCTCTTTATATGCAGACTATTCGACAAGAATGATATTGTTTGTACTCGACACACCACACAACAAAATCAAACAAGGGTACTCGACAATCTACATTTTAGTGATACATCACTCTCATAAATTATTTACAGCGCTCAAAACCATGGTTTACAAATCTAGAATTTATTACAAACTTTCCAAGCAAAGTTTACAATAAAAGCCCCTCGAGGCTGTTCCTAGTCTAAACCTACAAACTAAACCGGGGCCTGCTGCTCGGGCTGCTCACTGGTACGGGCCTCCGGTGCCGTTGAAGAGTGTTGACACTTGCTAGCACCACTTGAATACTAGGTTGTCATCCCCAACATGGCATTAGAGTGTACTATGGTATTTATACGCACATAGATAAATCCACAAGCGCACGGATACTGTTGTAGCTTTTACCCGGTTAAAGGTTTTATCGTATCCACAGGGAAATAGAAGAACCAACTGCGCTCTAACTTAACCAAGATAGATAGATAAGTGTAAATAGGAAAGATGGTAGAATTGAATAAGAACAATATTAAAGGTAAGATAACAATGGGGGAATATAGAGTAGAGCAATCTAATATATGGGCGATAATAGGAGAATAGAGAGGATAACTAGGGTTTCTCTACTTCAAAGGGATATGTCTGTCTGTGGCGTACCATAAGTATAAAACAACATAGAGGATGCTTATACCTAAGGTCGAGTACTCCTACCAGTCCTACTAATGGGAGGTGGACTATAGAGGACTATGTAGCTGTCACCTACGCGGCCTACCACGCGATCCGGCTAACAGGGGATATGCACAAGTAATCGAGGTCTAAGCACCACGCTTACACCTATACTACAACTCTCACCTATAGCGTCCTATAGATTAAAGTACTCAAAAGAGTTGTGAAATAGAACATACATGGATAGTAATTGCATAATGAAATAAGAAGTAGATTACCAGAGTCATCCCATGAGCAAGCTTGATTAGAGCTTGATCATGGCGAAGTACAATAGGAGGAAGAACCGACAGGCCGACCTCTCCTCCAATCCTCCATCGCTCTTCATCTCGCTATTATCTAGATCTACTATAGTTTAGAGAAGAGAGGAGAACTCTCATCTCTAAACCCTAGCTTTTGCTCTGTCTATGAATAATGAATAGGGATTCAGAGGTGTCTTCTCTAGGGGCCAGGGGCCCTGCTTATATAGCCCCCTCAAATGAACGTGGGCCGTCGGATCAAACTGACCTTAATCGCACGGTTTTCCTTAATCCTTTAGGTTGATGGAGCATAATCCGCAAGGCGGAGCCTGATTGGCTGCCAGAGCAGGGCGGGCGCCTAGGGGGGAGGGTGGGCGCCCTGTCCCCTGGCCTGCTCGGCCTCCCGTTTGTTCTCGTGGCTTCTAAACTCTTCTAGATGATAGAAAATTGGCGCACACGTTAATATCTCTTTGCAAACCCGACTTGTGGGCCTTTCCTCCATATTTCCTGATAACCCCCTACAGAAATAGACAAACACTGAAACTCGTAAAATTCTGTCAGATAAAACCCTAAGTCTGGGTGTTGGCTGCATTTGGATCCTTTTCTTTATTTATTTGATGATTATATTTGGTAATTAAGGACCGTCAACAAAGAGGTCGGGGCCACCGGTGCCTGGCTGGTCGAGACCATAGGTGCTGATCGCCCATCCCCCACAGCAGACGTCTCCGACCACTCCCTGGTCAATCTCTCTGAACCCAGTTGATTAGGGGGAGTAGGCATCCCACACAAGTTGACATCGCCGATCACCGTTGATGACAAGTTGAGCAGAGTGACACGAAGGTCATCCGCCTCCTTTGGGCCAACCTCCTTGGGGTACCCTCCTTCCAGGCGAGACAGATCAATCAGGGGGTAGTGAGCATGTACCATACTCAGGACATGGGCTCCGACGTACTCCCCTGCGTCCTTGACGAACTATTGAAGCCAACCCCATGCATGCTGCGCTTTCTCAACTGGAGTTTGCCTCTGCGCGCGGGGCTGGTCTTCGCAGAGCTCCGGACTGATCAGATCTAGCACTGGGGGCCACTCCCTTCCAGATCTGAAAAAAATTGCCCTTCCACGAGTCCCGATCCTTGACGAGGTCCTCGAGATGCTTCTTCGTGTTGGCCTTCAGCGCTACGACAAGGTTTAAAAAGGGGGGCAGTCAATAACAAGCTACAAAAATAAAAGAATTTACACTTGCCGCGTCAAAACTAATCTTACCAGTCAGCTCCCGATTTCTCGTCTTCAGCTCCTCTCCGACCTTCCGCTCGTTCTCCAGCATGCGAGCGCGTTCCTGGTCGAGCTGGTCCCTCTCCTTCTAGAGGCACTCTATTTCCTCCTCCAGACCTGTAGCAGTAACTGTCATGTCACAAGAACAGAACACACTGTGCACCACAACTGGCGCCAATAACCAGCCTTACTCTTTTTCTTGCGGTCTTTGTCGGCTAACCGCCGAGTCAGGTCCAGCATCCACTCCTCCTGAGCAGCCCTATCCTTGGCCTCCTTCTCGGCCTCTAATCGAAGGCGGTCCACCTCCGATGTCACGGACTTATTTTCGGCCACAACCCCTTCAATCTGGTCAAAGCATCTTTTACGATACTTTGTCATTTTCATCACGTCCTGTGGATTTCAAACACATATAAATGTGTCCATGATAGACTTGCATATCTTCTAAAAATGCGAGGTCGCTTACCTTAACCTCGTTGACAAGCCATTTGGCAGCCCATTCCACCCTCTCCGCCTTTTCACCCTCAGCGATTTCTTCGTGGCTAGCCCAGTGGTCTCCACACTGGCGCCAGACATAGATATGCTGGTGTCCGACGTGGGGGTGCCCCTAGATCTCTGCCACCTCATCGTCGGATACCGCCTGGGTCCCCTCGCCCTCTGCGCTTCTCCCCACCATGGTCGAGGACATCATTGGCCCCTTACCAAGGTCGGGAGTACCCTCCAGCGCTGCAGCCTCGACAGGCGGCTCCTCCACCCGAGCAGGGGATGAAGCTCTGATCTCCTCTCCCAACCCACTGCTCGGTGGGGGAGTGGCCGCAGCGCCCTCATCCCTGGACGGGGCGTCTGCATCAGCCCTTTCTTGGGTCGGGTACCCGATGATTTCTTTCGTCATCAGGGCGACCGCGGGCTGAGCCGTAGGCTGCTCTATGGCAGCTTGCCCCATGGTGGTCTGCCCTACGGTGGTCTGCTTAGTTGGCCCCGAGCCCAACACGGTGCTAGGGTCAACATTTGAGGCGGCGCTACAAAATTCCATCAAAGTGTAATGTATTGGAATTCCAACTGTTGACACTAGCTAACACCACTTAGATACTAGGTTGTCATCCCCAGCATGGTGCCAGAGTGTACAAAGGTATTTATAAATGTAAAGGCTCTTTAGAAAATAATCTATTCTATCCGCAAGCGCACAGATAAAACACCTCATTGTAGCATTTCACCAGGATAAGTATTCCAGGTATCGTTATTTAAAATTTTGCTTAAGAGAACAAAAGTGATGAAATTAAAATAAGGACAAAATCTAACAAGGCATAGACTAGAGATAAACTTGCAAGAACATGATTACTAATGAGAAACTCATCACACAGTCACTTACTTTGGCAGGGTGTAAACCATAAAGATAATGATAATGAATTATAAGTTCATGGGTAAATAACACAGCGATTAGAAAATAGACTACTCCTCATATATGTAGGTGATGTCGGATTAGCTAGAGAATGGATTCTAAGTTATCTACTATCTACTAAGTCATAATCTACTCTAGTTATCTACAAGATCATATATAGCATAAAAGAGTCTTCATTCATGTATAAGGAACATTGCTAAAGTAAATCAGAGCATCGCAAGACTTACTCCACAATACCAGTTCTGCCTGTCCTATCAACGGAGGGTGGACTATATAAGAATCAACGAAGCTGTCACTATCGCGAACTACCACACAACCCGGCCAATAGGATACATTTGCAGATAAATAACATCTAAGCACCACGCTCACATGTGATCTATCACCTAACTCCCTCGCGTCAAGAGCTAAGCGCTTTGCAAACTTATACATAAACTCATTATCAATCATAACTATATCAAATATAGAACTAGAGCAAACTAAGAACATAATAATTAGAAACATAATGCAATTAGAACAAAGAATTAGAGAAAGATATGAACAATACCAATCTTTATTACCGAAGATCCAAATCTAGAGCGTAGTGCTCTACTTCTCTAATTGCTATCTAATCAATCCTCTAAACTTGAAGGATTAGGGAGTAGATAATTCTAATTCTCTGTGGGAGAGAAGCTCTAAACCCTAACTTTGATGGCTACCTCTGAATAATGATTTCTTCTCTTCTCCTCTCTCCTCCAGGGGTGGAGAGGCCTTGGTTTTATAGTCCTTTCAAGTGAATTTGGGCCGTTGGATCAAACCGACATTGATTGTGTGGTTTAGATTGATCCTTTAGGTCGGTGGAGTGTAGTCTCGAAAGAGAGTCCTGATCCAACTCCTGGCCAGGGCGGGCGCCCAAGGGGGGTGGGCGGGCGCCCTGCCCCCGAGCCCGATCGTGTTCTCGTTCGTTCCCGTGGCTTCTGGACTCTTCTAGATTGAGGAAAATTGCGCGGCACGTAATTATCTCGTTGTAAACATGACATGTGGGCCTTCTCTCCATATTCTCTGATAACCCCCTGCAGAAATAGATAAACACCAAAGCTTGTGGAATTCTGTCAGATAAAACCATAATTCTAGATGTTTGGTGCATATTGATCCTTTTCCATGTTGATTTGATTGTTAATTTTAGTACTTAAGGACCGTCAACAAACTCCCACAAGCTTACACTTTGATCAGGAGCTGCTTCGATGTTTTCTTTCCTGACAGGCACACATGCTTTTACAAAATTCTTCCAGATTAGAGTGAAGTGTTATAGAACTTAGTACCTGCACTTAAGTCTTAAGTAATTGAAAGACAAAATAATTAAGTCAAGCACTATTCCTCCTGTCTATACTTCACCTTTGTTCCATAGTTTTTCATAAGTTTTCAAAATAAAACTCAGAGTTCCCAGCAATGATTCTCTCAAGTCTCTCTATATATGGTATTTGTGGATCCTTACCAAAAATGTCACTTACCTATAGCTAATGGAATGTTTAAGTGGAGCTCATAGGAGTGAAAAACAGCTCATACATATGTTGTCTAATCGAGCCATGGATCCAAAGGAACTCAGCATATAATTAAATCAAGATGTGCATGTGTGGTGGAGTAAATGATAGTGATAGTGAAAATATAAGTAATGATAAAGCTTACTTCTTATTGCTCCTCATATTGCTATCTCTCCTCTTCTTTGATCATTGCTTTGGGAGAACATGGGCTATCTCTTTTTCTTCTTTTTTTTAGGTGGGTAGTAAATACCCATAATTCTACTGTCGGACACTTGTCCATTTTTTTCGCTCAAGTGGGCATCTTTGTACCCCTAATTCTACTCCGGACACTTGTCCATTTTTACCTCTCGTCTCACTCTTTTTCTTTCTTTTCCGAGGTTCCAGGCACTTGCCCCTTTTTATTTCCTTGCATATTTTTGTATAACCCATGCCTCTTCTGCATTGAATCTTTTTAGAGAGAGAGAATAACAATATTTGGGACAGTGAGTGATAATAATATTTTTTTAGCAATTTTAATGAATGGTGGTGGATGGTGTAGTAGATGTGTGCAAGTGAATATCTTAATTTAACCACATGAAAAGCTCCTAAGGGTCTACACAGCTCAATCAAACTCAATGTAAATATAAGTAAAAGATATTATAGGAAGTATGGCTGTGGTAGGTAGTTTGTTATGCTAGGAACTCATCATGTGATTTGTAAGTTTTCAAAATAAATCTCCAGAACTTAGTGTAGTAGGAACAAGATAAACAGCAGCTCAAACTTTATATTATGTCTTTCTCCTACCTAGACTTTAGTTTTATGTTTCCCATAAATAATAATTTCAGTTTTTAGTAATTCCTGGAAGAACTCTAATATAAAAGCTAGGTACTTGAAAGTACGCAAACAGAGCAACTGTTCATCATTTCCATCATGCATCTTTTTGGTCTTTTTATTTTTCTAGAGATTAAACTTAGCAGATAAATAAAGCACACTTATCTACGCACTCTTTTTATTTTGTTTTCATGTTTATAAAATGCAGTAAATTAAAGCAAGAAAGTATTTATTGGGTTTTCTAAGTTTTTCCTTTTAAGATAAAATACTAAAATAGAAAAGAATAAATAAGAAAAGCAAATAAAAACTTACTTGATAAATTGGGGAGGAACTCCCCCAAGCTGGATGTTGCTGTCGGTCTTACCCGATATTCCAGAACCGCATCATGGTTGTGATGTTGTCGTTCATTGTTATTGTATCTTGTCTCAGTTCTTGTACTGCAGCGGCATGGTCCTGGTTCCATTTTTGTTGCTCTTCCAGGAGTCGTCTATGTTCTGCTTGCGTGTTCTGGATGTCGAGGAGGGTGTTGTCGGTACGGGTGAAGAAAGCACCGGCCTCTTGATAGTAGTCATTCGTGAAAGCGTAGGAGGCGTTGGAGTATCGTCCTGCATCAAATTGAGGCGGAGGTCTGGATCCTGAAGGTCCATATGGATCAGTGGAGTACCTGCCTGTATGAAAAGGCGGGTTTGTCCACTGGTGATCTTGGCTCTCCGGCCATATCTCCTCTGTTGGCTCTTGTGGTTGCGCATGTCGAACCCACGGGTCTCGAAGGACTCGGGGGTTGTAGTCGCTATAATGCAGGTGCGCTGCTTCTTCTGGTCCGGGATCAGCTCCATACCAGGTGCGTTCTCGATGGGTGGTTATCCTTTCAGATGCCACTCGCTGTGGAGCTCTCTGGTTCACTGGTGTTGCTGCAATCTCAATCAAAAAATTTTGAACAACGTAGAGGCCAAGGTTCGGGTTAGGTAACCGAATCTTGCCTTTATCATCATATAGCATATACATTACATTCCCCTCTTTCTTTAACATCCGAGCCTGTCTAAATGTGTCATAGCCATGATAAATTCTTAACTCATCTATGAATTCCAACGACGAGTTTTCTAGTAAATGAAGGTTAGAGGCTAGACGAGTGATAAGTGAAGTAGATCCTACTGGTCCCTGAAGACTAGGTACACTAAGCCAATGAGAAACTAAAAGTGTAACAGGTGAAGTTGGTACTTTATTAATAGCAGCATATAAAAGTTACAAATCTCCTACTCTTACTTTCCTAATATCATCATGATAGAAAAGATTGTACCCAAGCCATTTGTGGAACATCCTAAGAGTGGGGTGTTCCATATCACTGGTTCGGGCTTGACTATAAAAATTATTTCTAGATATTTCTCTCTAAAACTGGTGTCTCTCAAAGTTAGGTAGGTCGGAGTCAATGTTCAGGATGCATCTTGAAGAGAAACCAAGATGGTCGCTTAGTCCTCTCCAAGACAACATAATATCCTGTTTGAACATCCGAAAAACAATTCCCCCCTCATAATATTGTAAGGTGCAAAGAAATTCGAGGGTGAGAAGATGAGAACCCAGCTCAGTTATATTCCAAAAATTTGTCCAACCTATCATCTGGAAAATTAAGTCGAATTCAGTGTCCATACCTGTTTCTTGTAGTAAGATTGGATCAAGAGTAGGGGTGTGAATGAAATCTTTGTTCTTCAATTGCTGATATACTTGTTTCTCTCTTCGGGTCTTTAGTCCAAGGTCTCCTATCTTGAGAAGGACCTTGACTTGCTGATTAGATGAAGATGACGGAGCTTGTGTAGGCGTTGGGTCGACGCTCATCTCTGATGGGTGTGAGGAGTGTCGGGATGAACT
Source organism: Sorghum bicolor (assembly GCF_000003195.3). NCBI lineage: Eukaryota > Viridiplantae > Streptophyta > Magnoliopsida > Poales > Poaceae > Sorghum > Sorghum bicolor. Next base: position 36,639,244 of record NC_012876.2, on the reverse strand, counting down.
CCTTGTACCAATGTTCTTGAGAGCCTTCCCTGCGTTCTTCACCTTCTTAAACATCCTGTAAACAAAATTTGGCAAAAACACAACTAGTGGAAAATGTGAGAGAAAATGTTAGTGGTCAGTTGTCTGGAATGTCAGTAGTCCAGGGGTTAGTTTTCAAGTTTGTATTTTGGCAGAACCTCCCCCTAAACAACTTTTACTTCCGCTTTGGACAGCGGGATCACTACTTACTAGGTGAAAATCACTCTCTCACTCAAAAACTACCAACTTCTTTCCCACTCTTCTCTTCCTCTCTACTCTCTTCTCACTTCACTGTAAGAGCTCCTTCTCTGGAAACTGAAACTTTTGTGGTTTTCTGGAATGCTTGTGTGAAGAAGATGGAGGTAGAAGGTGGCTATTTATAGGAGGAAGAGGGGGCAGGGCGGGCGCCCTTGGTAGGTGGGCGGGCGCCCACCTTTGGTGCCCATTCTAGCTGCCCTTTCTCCACTCCCTTCTCTGGTTAATTCTCACGCAAGATAATGTATCATGGGTGGTGGTTGGCCGGTGGAAAAGTGCTGGTTAGTGGAGATATGTTGGTGGATGAAATAATGTGATGGGATGTATGTGAGGTGTGGTGTATGACATGTGGGACCCAAGGAGAGTGGGTCATGCTTCTAGAAGCTTGCTATAATTAAATATAATGCAGGAAAATCTATGAGAATTCAAACTTAATTAAAATGATAATGGAAAATATTTTTATGCCTCCACAATAATTAATAAATATGGGTTGTTACACACCATGAATATTATTTATATGGGGATTTTGATTATTATAATAATGCTATGACTATTGCAAGAATTAGTTATGCAAGAATTTAAATATGAGAAAATTAATAATGCGGATAAATACCGATTTACCTTCCGATGAGGGTTTGGGATTTTTAGGTCCCCCAAGCTGGACCTCCAAATCTTTTAATCTTCTGAGTTACCTTCCTCCGGAGATGGTGTCTCCAGTGGTTCTTCATGAACTTCCTTCACTGTAGAGTCTCTCTCTGGTCTGGGTTTGAATGTGAAGTGTTCTTCCTTTCCGTTTATGTTGAACTTGATTTCTCCTTTCCCGACATCAATGTGGGCATTGGCAGTGCTCAGAAATGGCCTTCCAAGGATGATGGACACTTTTGAGTCAGGACTCATGTCCAGTACTATGAAGTCTACTGGCACAAGGAAATCTCTGATCTTGACTGGAATATTTTCGGCGATGCCCAACGGGTGTCGAACCGATTGATCCGCTAGCTGTACGCACATTGATGTTGGTTCTAGGGTCGCATGCTCAAGCTTTTTGTAGACTGATGCTGGCATCACACTGACACTTGCTCCGAGATCACAAAGTGCATTGTTGAAGTGTTGGTTTCCGATCGAGCAATCAATAGTGGGACATCCGGGATCTTCCTTCTTCCTTGGTGGTATATTGAGGATGGCTGCACTACATTCTTCTGTTAGCTTGATAACCTCAGTGGTGGGCAGTGGTCTCTTCTTGTTAAGAATATCTCTGATGTACTTTGCATATGTAGGTACCTATATGGCATCGAGCAGAGGTATGTTGACATATAATTTCTGAATGACCTCTACAAACTTACCAAACTGCTCATCCGACTGCAGTCCTCTGTTTCTTCTGGGAAATGACAAATAGTTGGTGTCGTAAAAATCTTTCCTCATTTCTCCAGTTCTTGGTGGTTGTAGCAGATCTCCTGCTTCAACTGGGCTTTCTTCTTCTATCACTGCTGGTTGCACTGGTGCTGATGTTCTTTGTTTCTCTTTTGGGTATGGGGGATCTCTAGTGGCTTTGCCTCCTCTAGTAGTTATATTCTTTACCTGCTCAATGTTAGTAGCAATAGGCAGTGTAGCAGCTAGCTTTATTAATTTAAGCTCTACCCTTTTATTAAGAGTGTTTTGCTCATCAAAGGCAGTTAATAGAAAATCCATTTTATTGTGTATATCTTTTAGAGATGATTCATTTATATCTAGCCTTTGTTTAACTTCATCATTAGTTTTGGTTTGTTGAGCAATTATCTCTTTTAATGAAAGTTGCTTGAAAGTATTACCTGAATTCATACCTTTGCTAATGGGTTGACTCGAGGTTGGTTGATATTTGTATGCTGTCTCAATGGCCCTTTGATCTTCTTTGAACTTGGCCCTCTGGTCAATCCAATGGAGCAAATTTTCCATCCTGGTTGATAATGTTTTTACTTCTTCTGGCATTTCTTCAGTTTGGTGACATTGTTGGGCTTCATCTTGGAACCAGCTTTGGTTTTCTGCTATCTTATCCAAAAGTATCTCTGCTTTTCCAGTTGTAAGCTCCAAGAATGATCCTTTAGCAGATGCATCTAGCCACTCACGAGCCTTCTGGGTTAATCCATGGTAGAAGGTCTACATAAGTAACCGTGTGGTCATTCCATGGTGAGGACAATCTGATATGTATCCTTGAAAACGCTCCCATGCTTCTGAAATGGCTTCTGTCTTCTGTTGTTGGAAACTGACAATATTTCCTCTTAAGGCAGTTGTTTTGCCTATAGGGAAAAACTTTGATAGAAAGGCATCTGACAAGTTCGTCCAGTTGTTGATGTTATCTTGATGAGTGTAGAACCACTTCCTCGCTTTTCCTTCTAGTGAGAATGGAAAAAGGCGAAGCAGTATGACGTCTTTGTCAACTCCGTTGATGTGGATTGTGCTTCCAATCTCTAAGAAATTCTGCAAGTGTGCACTAGCATCTTCATGTGCCTTTCCATTGAATTGTGTAGCTTGCACCAAATTGATGAGGCTTGACTTGAGCTCAAACTCGGGTACTCCTTCTTCTACTCCAAATCTTGGACCAGTTGGAATGTTCTCAAGACTTGGAGCAGAGAATTCTTGCAAGGTCTTCTGTGCCATAGCTTTAGCAATTGGTAGCTAGCTTCTTCTTCTCTTGATTGCTTTGCTTCTGATGATGAAGAGTTGAATGTACCCAAAGTCAATCCTGATATACCCTCTATAAAAATATAAACATAGAAAAACAACAGGGTGAACCTGCCAAAGCAGAGGTGCCTTGTTATGATTTCTCACTTAGTAGCTGTTTTATGCAATTATTTCTCTATAGTCTAGTCTAATATTTTATGTCAATAACCTTGACTGATTTCCTAACTTACCTTACCGTTCCTATGTATTACCCTTTTGCTCCCCGGCAACAGCGCCAGAAATGCTTGTTGACACTAGCTAACACCACTTAGATACTAGGTTGTCATCCCCAGCATGGTGCCAGAGTGTACAAAGGTATTTATAAATGTAAAGGCTCTTTAGAAAATAATCTATTCTATCCGCAAGCGCACAGATAAAACACCTCATTGTAGCATTTCACCAGGATAAGTATTCCAGGTATCGTTATTTATAATTTTGCTTAAGAGAACAAAAGGGATGAAATTAAAATAAGGACAAAATCTATCAAGGCATAGACTAGAGATAAACTTGCAAGAACATGATTACTAATGAGAAACTCGTCACACAGTAACTTACTTTGGCAGGGGGTAAACCATAAAGATAATGATAATGAATTATAAGTTCATGGGTAAATAACACAGCGATTAGAAAATAGACTACTTCTCATATATGTGGGTGATGTCGGATTAGCTAGAGAATGGATTCTAAGTTATCTACTATCTACTAAGTCATAATCTACTCTAGTTATCTACAAGATCATATATAGCATAAAAGACTCTTCATTCATGTATAAGGAACATTGCTAAAGTAAATCAGAGCATCACAAGACTTACTCCACAATACCAGTTCTGCCTGTCCTATCAACGGAGGGTGGACTATATAAGAATCAACGAAGCTGTCACTATCGCGAACTACCACACAACCCGGCCAATAGGATACATTTGCAGATAAATAACATCTAAGCACCACGCTCACATGTGATCTATCACCTAACTCTCTCGCGTCAAGAGCTAAGCGCTTTGCAAACTTATACATAAACTCATTATCAATCATAACTATATCAAATATAGAACTAGAGCAAACTAAGAACATAATAATTAGAGACATAATGCAATTAGAACAAAGAATTAGAGAAAGATATGAACAATACCAATCTTTATTACCGAAGATCCGAATCCAGAGCGTAGTGCTCTACTTCTCTAATTGCTATCTAATCAATCCTCTAAACTTGAAGGATTAGGGAGTAGCTAATTCTAATTCTCTGTGGGAGAGAAGCTCTAAACCCTAACTTTGATGGCTACCTCTGAATAATGATTTCTTCTCTTCTCCTCTCTCCTCCAGGGGTGGAGAGGCCTTGGTTTTATAGTCCTTTCAAGTGAATTTGGGCCGTTGGATCAAACCGACATTGATTGTGTGGTTTAGATTGATCCTTTAGGTCGGTGGAGTGTAGTCTCGAAAGAGAGTCCTGATCCAACTCCTGGCCAGGGCGGGCGCCCAAGGGGGGTGGGCGGGCGCCCTGCCCCCGAGCCCGATCGTGTTCTCGTTCGTTCCCGTGGCTTCTGGACTCTTCTAGATTGAGGAAAATTGCGCGGCACGTAATTATCTCGTTGTAAACATGACATGTGGGCCTTCTCTCCATATTCTCTGATAACCCCCTGCAGAAATAGATAAACACCAAAGCTTGTGGAATTCTGTCAGATAAAACCATAATTCTAGATGTTTGGTGCATATTGATCCTTTTCCATGTTGATTTGATTGTTAATTTTAGTACTTAAGGACCGTCAACAAACTCCCACAAGCTTACACTTTGATCAGGAGCTGCTTCGATGTTTTCTTTCCTGACAGGCACACATGCTTTTACAAAATTCTTCCAGATTAGAGTGAAGTGTTATAGAACTTAGTACCTGCACTTAAGTCTTAAGTAATTGAAAGACAAAATAATTAAGTCAAGCACTATTCCTCCTGTCTATACTTCACCTTTGTTCCATAGTTTTTCATAAGTTTTCAAAATAAAACTCAGAGTTCCCAGCAATGATTCTCTCAAGTCTCTCTATATATGGTATTTGTGGATCCTTACCAAAAATGTCACTTACCTATAGCTAATGGAATGTTTAAGTGGAGCTCATAGGAGTGAAAAACAGCTAATTCTAGATGTTTGGTGCATATTGATCCTTTCCATGTTTATTTGATTATTAATTTTAGTACTTAAGGACCGTCAACACCAACTTCATGAAAAACGTGGTTGTTTTTTTACTTACAGGTTGGAGCTCCTGTGCGACGCCGTGAAGACCCTCCGCCTGGCACGGCCAGCTGCCGCTGCTGCTTCGGCCTTGCTTGGGCGCGCCTGCTCGGCAAAGGCGTGGGCGGTGGGCGGATCTCTGGCGGTCCGACCACCCTCTCCTGGGGCCACATCCGGGTGGGTGCGCGGCTTGTAGACTAAGGTCAGGCCCGCCTCTTCTTCTTCATCGTCGTCGTCCACAACTCGGAGGAGTCGGCGGCGTTTTGGCGCTTGGTTTCCCGAGGCCGAGCCTTGGCCTGTTAAAGGCCCTAGAGCCATTTCTGCTGGCACCGCTCCTGCTCGGGTCAGCTCTCTGGCCATTGGCCTTTTACCGGTGACCCTATCTTTGGTGGTTGGTGTTGGGTATTCTTAACATCACTACCAAAAGTAGACTTAGTTTTGGAATTCTGATAACGGTGCCAAAAATGCCAAACCTATCCATCATACCACTTAAGCCAAGTTGTCATCCCCAGCATGACATGAGAGACGCGGTGAAATATGCAATTGCTCTTCTAAATAAATAATAAATGAGATCTGCAAGCGCACAGATTAATACCGATGTAGCATTTTAACCGAAAAGTATTCCAGGTATCGTTATTTATATTTTTACCACTAGGAAGGGATTAACAATCATCAGTATTGATTATAGAATGGAATATGAGATTGAGTATCTATCATTGCATGTATAATTGAGAACATTTATCTAACTCTTTCATACAGGGGTAAGTGTCACATAAAGGATATATAAAGTAATGAATAGTGACAAGATAATTAATCTGATTAGTATAACTTAGCCACATAATAAATATGATAAGCACTTCAATTAGATATTCTAGAAAGTCATTAGCATGGTATTAGAACGAACTACAAGAATATTTCCTAAGTTATTCTCAACTATATAGTCTAGCATTATCATAGTTAGTGCAAGCATACTTAGCAATCATTGCGAGACAAGACTACGCCCATGCATAGTGAAATTATCAAGGAATATGAGAAACATAGCAATCACTCCCCTGTAATAGTGTTGCTCTGCCAGCCCAATACACGAGAGGGGGACTATATAAGAATCAATGAAGCTATCACTATCACGAACTACCCCACTGTCGCACCCGGTTTTCCAAAGAAGACCAAGCGCTAACTATATGTGTACCCAGGATGTCCACATGACACATATAACGACAAATATGGAGAATATCAAGAACAATGCTTTATTATATATCGGAACATAGTTACAACATGACTTACATCTATTACAAAGCATAGCGAAAACTAATCCTAATCTTCACTTTGGGTCTCCATTTTCCACAGGGACGGTTGACTGGGGGTACACTCGCTTAGTACTCCTGGAACATCTCAGGAAACTCCACCTTTGTATCACCATCTGGTACCCATCCGGGATTTTTGATTGTTGAATGTAAAGCAAGTGTGAGCGCACCATACTCAACAAGTATAACATGAGGGGATGCAAGGCTCAAAAGGCTTGACTTGGTTTGACTGCGCTGAGCATTTTTAGTTGGTCATATTTTATTATTAGACCTATGTTGCTAGGTTATGCTTAAGCTCCCAAGGTGAGAAGTATAATTAACATCAACATTATTCATCACCCAAACCATCCATAGAACCATCTATCTCGAAAAGGATCCAGGCCGCTCGTGTCCGTGAGCACGGCTGATATATCAGTTTTAAAACACTCTGCAGAGCTTGTACACTTTCACCATGAGTCGTGTTACCCATATGCCCAAGATGATCAGCCTCTTGACCCACTTCCAAGGTAAGTCAGCAGGGTTCACTATGAAGCCTTTCAAAAGTACCCCTAACAAGTTAGTAGCCGCGAGGTTTCAATGGCAAGTGTGCATAGGTGTCCTCCTCCAAGAGGCACATGTGGTCGCGGCACTGTACACACCAAGGTAGGAAAACAACTATACACCACGAGGCACCCCCCTCTTGCACCTTTTGGTAACCACTAACAAGTTAGAGAAGTTCAGTTTACTGAGCTAAAGCTAGAGCCATGTAGCTCTCATGGCTGTACGGTAAATCCTGGGTGGCCGCTTTAAGATTCAGTCCTTACGGAGGGCAGACTAGAGCACCCAAAAAGGCCCAATGCTCTAGCCCCCTTCTATCCATATTGCTAAAAAGCATCATTTTATCATTGATTACATAATCCATTAGTCAAGATTAACATTATATAGTTTGGTGATTGCAGACTAAGCAAAACTACCCATATGCAAAACCCAAGGTAACAAGGGATTCAGGATAACAAAAGTTCTAGGTAAAGTCCTTAGGGGTTTATCATATTAGACACATGCACATGAAGAGGTGATTAAATAGTTATTAGGTAACAAGGGAACTCATGTTACACTTGCCTTCCAAATTCTTGCTATCCAACTTCTTGATTATCCCTTGTAGAGCTCCTCTTCTAACGATAGCAATCAACCGGTACAAGCACCATAAAAGAAACCTAAAAACAATACATCAAGCATTATAAAACAAGACACAAAGGTTTTAAACATGTAGGGCTTGCAACTATGAATGTTTGAGCACATAAACAACTAAACAGAGCTATGGTTTAAAAGACATGAATGTTCAAAAGTAGAAGTTGGAAGGTTCGATAAATGATAGGAATGGAATAAACATGATGAATGTGGCTGGAAGGTTTATGGAGCACAAGGATCTATAGATAATTTGTTGATGACTATAAATTTGTGAAGAGGATACATGGAACATATTATGACTAGTGGCTGCACCGATGAAATGTTACATAAAAGGGAAGCACGATGATGACGATTTGCGCACCGGTTGAGAAAACCCAGTGGCAGACAGTGGTGGTTATGATTACAAAGAACATGGTCTTAGCAGCACCAAATTGAGATCATTTTTGTGGGTTTGTTGTGGACTGTATGGAGTATATTTTGGCAAAAGAACAAGTTATTCCAAGTATTGGAGGACCGGGAAACATGACTGCAAAAGGACTTGCACTGCTGTCTACTGGACAACAGCTGTAGCAGTTACTGTGACCACTATATCACGACAATCGTGGCACCTATGGACAAACCAACTTGCAGAGGCATGTGTAAGTTTATTATACACAGGTGGGTAATAGGATTTGACAAACGGAGTAGTGGATTTTCGGCAACGCACTCGCCAATTAGCAGGAACTCTGCTGCGGGGCTGCGGGGACAGCAAGCACAAGATAGAAACATTTCTCTTTTACCATGAATCCTATGGCCACGGAATTTCTCAGAGGCATGTGCAACAATATAAGACACATTGTGGTTGAAGTACACAGTCACTGGAGTGATGGAGCATTAGGAATATGCATGCCAACCAGCTGGAACTCTGCTGCGGGGCAGCAGGGACAGTGCGGAAAAGATAGGATCATATCTCTTCCACATTTGATCCTATAGCCATGAAACTTTGCAGAGGCATGTGCAAGGATAGGACACACATGCTGTATGAATGGTTTGATGATTTTTCTAATGTATTATGTGGAACATCACTACCAAACAGAGGCGCAACACTGCTGAAATAGCAGGGACAGCAAGCACTCAAAAGACGATTATATCTTTCTTCTTGAAGTCTCTTGCTATGAAATTTTGCAGGGATGTGTGTAAATATATAAATGATGTTATAGTCAAAGGATTCATCATAGAGCTTGTTGGATCATTGGAGAACATGAAGACTGGCTGACAATAGCACCGCTGTCCGAAAAGGACAGCAACACGATTGCGGGGAAAACTTTGCAGAAATTCGATCAAAATAAATATGAGTACATGGTTTGCTACAGGAACATGAAAACATCATGGAGGATATTACAAGGTTCTTACATCAAGGAATTTTAACAACTGATGATGTGGTTGGCAGCAGCTAGCATCGAAAAGATGTAGTTGCTGGTGATCAACAGAACAGTACCGAATGCACGTTGGGGATCATCCATGCCTCATTACAAATCAAGGAGACATATGAGAGAGGTACGAACAACAATACTAGAGAGGGAAATCAGAGGGATGACCTTACTGTTTGGCAAGGGCCAACGGTAGCATCAACATGGCCACTAGGATCGATGCCACCAGCACGTTCACAGAGATGACAACGATGATTCGGTCTTGGAGAGAATCTGCAGCAAACCAGGGATCATGGAGATGGATGAGAGGGTTACAGGCAGCATGATCAGAGATGGGAGAGAGAGGGGCGACCTCACCATGCACTATACTGAAACAGTAGTGACGATTGCTTCCTCCAAACGATGACTCCGGTGCTCAGGATTAGGATTGCTGCAGAAAACTGGTTCTTTGCAGCAAAGTCTTCTTGTTTTGGTGGAGAGGAAGGAATTGGAAGAGGAGGGGCGTCCAGGTGATGGAGGAAAGGGGAGGAGATGAGGATGCTCCTTGTCTGGTGCTTAAGTACAGGAACAAAAGAGGGACAGGGAGGAAATGTGGTGGGAGCAGCCATGGGGAAGGAAATGGAGAGGATGGTGTGCTTCTTCTCTAGTGGTGGTGTGAGGGTGAGAGGAGAAGAGGAGGAGGCCCCCTGCTGGTGGAGGAAGGAAGGAGATAGAATGCCCCTTCTGATGCTTGCGTGAGAGGGAGAGAAGGAAAGAAATATAGCTGCCATTTGTTGCATGGGTGCATGCAATTGAAGGTTGAGTAATGGAATAGAAATGAGAGAGGTGAGTCAATGGAAGAATGAATGTGTGCACATAATTCTGCATGGGAAGAAGGGAGAGGCGTTCTTGGCAGTGTGGGGGAAGGAAGAGAGAAGATATGGCTGCCTGTTGCATGCACACGGAGTAAAATAGAAATTAAGGGAGATTAAGGGGAGAACAAATGTGATATTTTTGCATGAGAGAACAAGAGAGAAGGCGCCATAATATGGAGGAGAGCTGGTCAAATCAGTGAGGAAGAGAATGCATATAGGCATTAGTGAGGAGAAAATAAAGATTTGCATGTAAAGATAGTAGTCAAGCGATACATTGTGGCTTGCTGTTATTTTATTTGAGGGAGAGAGAGGAGAGGCGTAACTAGAGAAGGGAGGTGAGTAATCCGGCTGCCATTGCATGTCAATGAGGACTAAATATTTGATGGAGTAAAAGGTTATATTAAAATAAGATTAAAGAGAGGCATGCAACTGATGGTTATGTGTGAGAAAAGAATGGAGGAGATAAATTATCTGCATGTATGCATGCCATTCAAGAAATGGAGTAAGTTGTAGAAATAAGAGAGGGATTATTAAGGATAGTGATGTTGCTATTTATTTGTTTTCTTTGCATGATGGGATGGGAGGAGGCGTCATGTGTTCTGCATGGAGAGAGTGGATAAAGATGCATGACTATTTCATTAGCATTTCACTTGTGCAGTTAGAGAGGGGTAAATAAAAAAGGGGTTTGTAAAGGGAGTTGATTGATGAATATTTGCTGCAATGGCTGCATGTGAGAAAAGGAATATATGGCCTTAGGAAAAGAGACTTATATGTGCATGCAATTGATTAGAATGGAGTGAAGGAGTAGCCATTAGAGAGTCAAAAATAGGTGTGACCAAGGAATTTAGAGAGTAAGCATTGGATGCTGTTTTTTTTAGATGAGGTAGAGAGGAGACGCCATCTGATTTTGCATGACGAGAAAAAGGAAGAAATATAATTACTGTCTTGTGCATGCAAATGAAGAGGAGACCAGAGAAGTATGTGATTAAGGAGGAGTATTATGTATTGCAATTATTTTTGCATGAGAGAGGGATAAGGTGGTCGGTATGGAGAATAGTGGGGCTGCTGCTGTATTTCACGAGATGGAGAAAACTGGGGAGTGAAAAGATGGTATTAAGAGAGAATTATAAAGATGTGTCATCAAGGAAAAATTAAGGGAGAATGAATTATGTGGTACTAGTGTTTTTGCAAGAGACTAAATAGAAAGAGGATGTGGCACCAAAATAGTTGGGTGCACGTACGTGGGAGAGAGAGTGAGAATGCATGGTTGCATAGAAGAGAAGAGAAAATGTGGATGGCTGTAATGTCCATGCATTGCATTTGAAAGAATGGATTAAAGAAGCACACATAAATGAGATGGGATGAGAGAAATGGATAGATGCACATATTTTTGCATGAAGAGAGGGGCTGGCGTGGGGCAGCAGCAAGAGAAAGGATGACAAACAAGGAATTGATGTTCATTTGTTGTGTGTGATGGAGGGAAAGAGGAGAGAAGATAGGTGTATCTATGTTGCATATGTGCATGCAATGGAGTAAGGGTTGGCAAAAGAGAGGATTAAAGAGAGGTATTGCCTTGGAAATTAAAGGACAAAGTATTTGTTGTAGTTTTTGTTTTGCATGAGAGGAGAAGGAGCAAGCCGTGGGGGTGCAGCCTGAGAATGAATGGCTGCATGAGGAAAAATAAATGGAAATGTAAAGTGGGTCTAGGAAATTTAAGAGAAAGAAAAGAAATGATTTATCTGTTCTTGCATGAGAGCAGTAAAAGAATGTGGAGTCCAGCCATGCTCTGCAATAATTTAGTTGCTGCTCAAAAATAAAATGGAGAAATTAAGGGGAGGTGATTAAAAGAAAAAGTGTCAAGAAAATTTGTGAATGGGCATTATGTGTAACTGTTATTTTTGGTTGAACGGAAAAAAGTAGGGGTTGTAGCATAAGGAGAGGGATGCTGTTTTCACATGAAAGAGCAAGAAAATTTAAGCTTCATTTATATGAATGATTGAGAGACAACAAAAGATTGGCAAGAATAATTTGTGGACACCAAAATGATTGAGAGCTCAAGAAAGAAAGGAAAGGAAAGAGAAAGAGAAAGAGAACAAGACATGCTAGATTTTTGTAGGATGTCAGCAAAAGACTTGATAGGAGTTTTGAATACCGATTTGGTATTTTAGGGAGATGAAGATGGGATCAAAGACTAGGCGTATTTTGGAAACAAATAAATTCATTTTTCAAGCATAAACATTGTGCAACAGCATGAGTGCAACACTCCACTATGTTGAATTGCAAAAGTTTTAGAAATCCACATTTTTCCACTACCTAAAATACTGACAACATAACTAAGGTTTGAATATTTTATAAAATCATAAAATCTTTGTCTTTGTTTTTAGTGTTTTCGAAGTCACATTCCAAAGTAGGAATTTTGGGGTGTGACACCCACGATCTGGCATATTGGGTACAATTGCAGATAAATACGGTATAAGCACCATGCCTACACAATATCTATCATTCACCCATGGATCCAATGGATAAACGCTATACGATCCTAATCATGTATATAGATCCAATCTAACTAAGCCAAGTATATAACCATGATAAACTAAGAACAATATAATCTTGAATATAAATAAGTAGAGCAAAGTCATAAGCAATATATTGAAGTAGAACAAAGTCATATTCATAATATTGAAGAACAAAGATGATTAGAAGAACAATTAGAAGAATAATTAGAGAATTATCAAGAATCCTCCTGACAGATCCGGAAACCAATCGAAGATTGACTCCTTCTAGTTCTAATCCTATGTAGCTATGCTAATCTATATGTCTAATTGATGTGGTGGCTCTAATCTTGATCAGAGGCTTCTTCTCCCTTGAGAATAATGAATTAGGGTTGAGAGGCTCTCTCCTCCAGGGGCCAAGGGGTCTGGTTTTATAGTCCCTGCAAGTGAATATGGGTCGTTGGATCAAACCGACATTTATTGAACGGTTATCCTTGATCCTTTAGGTCGGTGGAGATCTTTCCCGAAAGAGAGTCCTGATTGGAGTCCAACAGGGGGCGGGTGCCCAGGTCAACTAGGCGGGCGCCCAGTGCCTAGCCCCGTTCGGCCTCCGCTTCCTTCCCGTGGCTTCTGGAGTCTTCTAGATGTAAGATAATTGCGCGGCACGTTGATATCTCTATGTAATCCCGACGTGTGGGCCTTTCTTCTGTATTTCCTGATAACCTCCTGCAGAAATAGACAAACACCAAAACTCGTGGAATTCTGTCAGATAAAACCCTAAGTCTGGATGCTGATTTCATTTGGATCCTTTTCTTTGTTTATTTGATAATTAAATTAGATACTTAAGAACCATCAACAAACTCCCAACATCCCCGACTTACCACCTTCCGGCGGCCAA